>NW_012120932.1:1827176-1831657 GCF_000951035.1 Colobus angolensis palliatus
TTCCTTCCTTCCTTCCTTCCTTCCTTCCTTCCTTCCTTCCTTTCTTCCTTCCTTCCTCCCTCCTTCCCTCCCTCCCTTGCTTACTCCCTCCCTTCCTTCCTTCCTCCCCTCCTTTCCTTCTTTCTCTTAGTACTTCTTCACTTTCTGGTATACAAGATGCTCCAGGCTCATCCTCTATGTTCTCTGCCCCAGCCCTGGAGTCAGTCACTTCCCCTGAGAACCCTGATTTCTATTACTGGAAATTGGTGCCTAGGGACCAAGCTCTGGGCACAAGGGGTGCTCATTGTTATAGGGTGTCATTGTTTGGTCGCTCTGATGAACAGAGCCCATTTAAATGTTGTCAGTTGTCTGAGCTGTCCTGTCTGCAGGGTCCTGTGTGGCCCCAGGGCAGCAGTGATATGTCTACCTAGTGTCTTGCTAATGGAAACTGCTAGGTTGCAGATGGAGGAAGCCCCAACCAAGCCCCAACCAGGCTGGTTGGTTGAAGGAAGCCCACTAAGCAAGGGTGGCAGTGGCACCCCCTCAGTGAGGGTGGCAGAGGGACCTGGACCTGACCCATCACACAGTGTGGGAAACCTGGAGGCTTTTCTGGGCCCCAATTCCCTCTTGGGTGGAACTTGAACTTGTGCTAGATGAATGTGGAGGGCAGGACCCTTGAGGTCTTCTAGGCCTGAGACATAGCACATAGCCAGGTTCAGTGGTCCAGTGTGCTATCACCACCATCACCCTCCACTGGGCCCTTGGCCAAGTCTGGGGTCTCCCTAAGGTGCAGGGGCAATGGCAGCAGCCCCTCGAAGAGCTACTGTAGGGCTGACACCAGCATGCACTCCAGACTCTTGGGAGAGGGTTGGAGCATGGAGTTTACACAGCACAGGGAACTGTGGTGGGGACCTTCACTCTGGCCAGTACCTGAAGGTGAACATCAGAGCATCTCCTAGGACAAGGAGGGGTGAGGTCCAGGTTGTGCCCAGGGTCAAAGAGGGGGTGGTTGTGGAGATCCACTCTGGGTTAGGGCAGTGTTGGGCTGCAGAGGTGGAGCAGACAGCTGGAGGATGTTGGGATCGGCTGTATTAAAGAAAAAATATTCCTGTTGCTTGTTAAAACCCCGTAAGGCCAACTTTATTCAGGCCCATTGAGATAGGTACAGGGTCTTGTAGTGGAAGATAGATATTTGGCTCAGCTCCAAACACAGCATGGACTACTGGAGACCGAGAGCCAAGGGCAGGGTGGGGGTTGCCGGATGGAGAATGACAAAGAGCAAGCAGCAGGGGGAAGGGCGATTCCGGCTCAAGCCACCTAACAGGATTGTTGCTCAAAGCCGGCCACGGTGACCAGACAGCAGCCAGGGTGTGGCAGGGGATGGGGAGTCTGACCAGTTAGTGAGGGTAACCGGAAGACTGAGGGTGGGGTATTCTGGCAAAATTGGACTTAGTAGGATCCTTGCTAAAATTGGACAATGTAGGCCAGGCGCAGTGGCTCACGCCTGTAATTCTAGCACTTTGGGAGACTGAAGTGGAAGGATCACCTGAGGTCAGGAGTTCGAGACCAGCCTGGCCAACATGGTGAAACCTCCTCTCTACTAAAAATACAAAAAATTAGCCGGGCATGGTGGCAGGTGCCTGTAATCCCAGCTACTTGGGAGGCTGAGGCAGGAGAATTGCTTGAACCCTGGAGGTGGAGGTTGCAGTGAGCCGAGATCGTACCACTGCACTCCAGTCTGGGCTACAGAGGGAAACTCCATCTCAAAAAAATTGGTCAATGCAGAGACAAACATAGAAATCCCCAAATCAGGACTTGGTTGAAAGACAGTTCAGTGGAGCCTGAGTGGAGTCTGGTTAAGGAGAGAACCTCGTCAGCTGCCCTCATGACTTGGGGCCTGGAGTCTTCTCTTCCACAAAGTCCGACGTCAAAGCTAAGAGGACACCAGGCCGGTGACTTGACTGGGCTTCTGGGTCCCCTGATGCCAAGTGGAAAAAGTGTCTGAAGTTGAGGTTTCGTAACATGCTGTTTACCAAGGCTGAGTTGGCACGGGTCTTAAACACCATATTCCCAGAACATTGACAGGCCGATGCTGCCCTTACCATCATTCTGCCATGGGCCTGTACACAGACCAGCAGCTGTGGGCAGGGAGCCTGCCTCAGCCGGGTGGAAACACTGCGTTTCCCTGTGTTTAGGTCCCGTGGGTTTGCACAGCTGGTAATGATAGGATTGGGGATCTGGGATGCATCATCCCGGAGTGCTGGAGGCTTGGGCGGAGCTGGAAAGTGGAGCTGCAGGGACAGAGTAGGGAGGCAGTGAGGCCCCGACAGAGAGGGCCCTGGTTACAAGGAGACATCATTTCATCATTTTGCAAGTGAGGTCCCCCAGAGGGAGTTTCTGGAGCAATGCAAGTGTCAGTAAAGCATCTTTCCCACATTCTGGATGTTTGGCAAGTCTATCCTCCCTGATGTCCCTTACCTGGCTGTGGCGGCCACCAGCACTCTGTCCTGCCAGCATCCTCAGGTCTGACTGCTGTGTTCCAGGAGCCATCGCCACTGAAAATTAAAACTGCCATCCCCTCCAGATGCAGTCCAGAGGGCAAGGGGGCAACCTGGGCTAGGTAGCGGGGTGCTCTTTGAGGCCACCTGGGGAAGAGCATTCTCCTTCAGGGACCCTGGTGTCCTCAGGGGCTGACAGGGCTACACCGATTCAGCTCCAGAGCCTACCAGGGCTAGCACTGAGGTCAGAGAGGCCAGGAGCCCAGAAGGGAGAATCTTGGAGCTCCCATGTCCAGGGACACTCACTGCCCACCCTCACCCAGAACCGCTGTTCCCGAAGGATTTTACACATTGCTGATGGAGACGAGCCAAGTGGGACAAGCAGTCTCCATGACGGGAATAGAGGGGCTGCTGTGGGGTGCCCTCCATGGCCAGCTGTGGGGCCTTGGCTGGGCCATGCCCTCCTCTGAGTCGCAGTTTCCTCATCTGTGGAACAGAGTTAATGATGGACCACCCAGGAGAAAACGATATCCTTGTGTGAGGGCCTGGCATGTACAAAGTATTTGGAACTATGTATTCATCATATATTCCATATACAGATGGATATGCAGTTATTTCGTAAAGAGTTCTTATTTAATTCCAATTTGGTGTTTGATACTTTACTCCTTCCCTTTGACCAGTTGCTACAGAAAGCAAATTCTGTTTTGCAGTAGGCTTTCACCTCAGGCCGCTGCACAGTGTGTCATATGTCCGGGTAGGTTCTTCAGCACCTCGAGGGAGGCTGCCATTCCTGGGCTGCTGGGCCCTAGCAGGTCTGACACAGCCAGCGCCCTGTGGCCGCATGCCCAGATGCTGAAACTTGTTCCTGGCTCAGCAGTTTGGAAAGAGTTGGTGCCACTACCTGTTCGTTCTCCTCCAGAATCAGGCGGGAGGGTGGGGGCTAGCAGCAGCGGGTGTGAGACCGTCCACTGGGGCGACAGGAAGCTGCAATTGATGCTTCCGCTGTGAAATGTCACAAGCTTGTGGCTGAAAGCTACAAAGAAAGGGGAACGTGTCCAGCCCTCTGGGATGAGGCGCTGGCACCTTTGTACTCCTAGGCAGCAAAGGGGGACTGTCTTATTGGTGCAGGCAGCCACTTGGATATTTAAAAACCCAGTAAATAAAGCTTGGAATTGAAGTGTTTGTGCATTTTTCTGGGGGAAATCCACATTGCTCAAACCTCAAGTGAAGGCACCTTTTCTTTGCTGAGACTTATTTTATTTTACTTTATTTTTGAGATAGAGTCTCACTCTGTTGCGCAGGCTGGAGTGCAATGGCATGATCTCAGCTCACTGCAACCTCTGTCTCCCAGGTTCAAGTGATTCTCCTGCCTCAGCCCCCGCCCAGTAGCTGGGATTACAGGTGTGAGTCACCACACCTGGCTAATTCTTGTATTTTTAGTGGAGACGAGGTTTCACCATGTTGACCAGGCTCGTCTCGAACTCCTGACCTCAAGTGATTCGCCCGCTTTGGCCTCCCAAAGTGCTGGGATTGTAGTCGTAAACCACCATGCCTGGCCTTGCTGAGGCTTTTGAACACAAAAGTTGCCATGGGCTCAGGCCATTTAGGGCTGAGTTCCATGGTAACATGTGGCCAACACTTTCCGTGGCAGGCCAGGGACCACCTTCTGGGGCAGGACTTGGGGCTGACTTGGACATATTGCAGCTCTCACTCTCCTTAGTGTTTTAGAAGTCATGAAACAGCCATTCTATGAGAGGTGTGTGAGTTTTGGGTGAAAAAACCCAGATTTTGATAATTAAATGAAACTGCCTAGGGAAAGTACCTGGAAAATAATGGATACTTAGAAAACAAAGGAAATTCTTTTTTTTCCCCCTGTTTTTTGTTTATTACATATTTTTCTTTCTTTCTCTTTTTTTTTTTTTTTTTGAGACGGAGTCTCACTCTGTTCCACACGCGGGAGTGCAGCAGCACTCACTCTCCTTAGTGTTTTAGAAGTCATGAAAC
>NW_012120932.1:1831733-1846831 GCF_000951035.1 Colobus angolensis palliatus
ACTACAGGCACCCGCCACCTCAGCCGACTAATTTTTTGTATTTTTAGTAGAGATGGGGTTTCACTGTGTTAGCCAGGATGGTCTTGATCTCCTGATCGCGTGATCTGCCCACCTCGGCCTCCCAAAGTGCTGGCATTACAGGCCTGAGCCACTGTGCCCGGCCTATTATACATTTCTCATCACAACAAAAGAAAACAAGAAGAATATTTGCACAGAGTCCCACAATGCACTCTGTCCCCTCCACGCGTGCAGAAATAGTTTTGACCAGGTGATAATTGCAGCTTTCATGATTCTGTTTTTATTCTTTGCAGTATTTTCCTATGTTGCCACATAACACTCCTGATTATTTTAACAGCCACATGATATTTTGTGCATCAGCTCTTCAGGAGCAAGAGACCATTTAGTGAGACGAAGGCATTTTTCCTAGACCACGAGTCTGTGTTTTTATTTGTGGGATTTTTCCCGGCACAGTGAAGGCCAGCTCAGGACAGCTAGAGTGAGGAACCTGGAGTTGTCTCCACGGGAAGGAATGAGATGCACAGGATTCCCCTCGTCCTGAGAGCCATCCCCGGGCATGGCCTGTTGGTCCAGACACTGCGTGGGAAGTCACCTACCATGCAGGCACATAGTGACCAATTGGCAGCCCTGTGAGGCTGACCCTGTGGGACTGGGGTGCAGGCTGCCTGCCACACTGCTGGTTCTTGCCCAACACAAGTCCCAAGAACAAACCAGAAATGCGGACCCACAGGAAGTCCTCAGCTTGACAGAACTGAGCTCCCCTTGTAAGAACAAGGGGTCTAGGCCGGGCGTGGTGACTCACACCTGTAATCCCAGCTACTCTGGAGGCTGAGGCAGGAGAATCATTTGAACCAGGGAGGCAGAGATGGCAGTGAGCCGAGATGGTGCCACTGCACTCCAGCCTGGGCAACAGAGTGAGACATCATCCCAAGAATAAAAAAAGAAAAAAAGAATAAGGGATCTGGAGGGTCTTGGGTCCACATGCTGTGGGTGGTGTGTGGTGTCCTGGGTTTGCGGGAATTTCTCCATCCCTCAGTAAGATGGGCGTGTGGGAGTGTAAAAATGAGCCACTGTTCATGGTGCCTTGAGAGCATCTGGGCAGAGTGGGGTCTGTGGGTCAGGGCTCGGTGAGAGAGAGGCACCCGTCGGAGAAGGGAAAAAGTGCTCGATTGCTGGTTTCTACTCATGTCTACCTCCTATCAGGGACTGCAAGGGCAGAGAGTAGAGAAGCACCAGCAAAGAACTGGCTGGGACCCAGGAAGGACTGGGTGGGAAGAATCCCATGGCCATAGGAGAACATTTATTAAAAGCAAAAAGGTTGCAATGTGTTGCAGAGTGAGAAAAACACACCTAAAACAACAGGCACGGTAGAGTCTGATTAAAAAATAAAAAGCACATGTAACTACCAGAGTAGCAGAATGGTACCAGCTGGCATGAACAGAGCAGTAAAGGGGAGTTGGGCCATGCGTGTATTTGTGTCCCACGGAATTCTCTGGTAATGCTGAAGGAGGCCCAGCTAGAAGATGTAGAAGATGTCCACTGTACAGTTGAGGGTAAGAAGCCCCTCGCTTGAGGCGTGGGCCGAGGCTTAGACCTTGGTTTTGGCACTTAGGGATATCCTTTTCCTTCAAAATATTTTCTCTTCATTGCTTTTTCTTTTTCTTTTTCTTTTTTTTTTTTTTGAGGCAGAGTCTCTCTGTCACCCAGGTTGGATGGAGTACAGTGGTGCAACCTCGGCTCACTGCAACCTCGGCTCACTGCAACCTCCGCCTCCTGGGTTCAAGCGATTTGAACATCATACACATACTGCTGAGACCAGCTCAGCTGGGAGACCCTAACTCAGCAGCGCTAGAGGAATTAAAGACACACACACACAGAAACATAGAGTGTGGAGTGGGAAATCAGGAGTCTCACAGCCTTCAGAGCTGAAAGCCTCGAACAGAGATTTACCCACATATTTATTGACAGCAAGCCAGTGATAAGCATTGTTTCTATAGATTACAGATTAATTAAAAGTATTCCTTATGGGAAATAAAGGGATGGATAGTTATCAGCAGCAGGAGCATGTCCTTAGGGCACAGATCGCTCATGCTATTGTTTGTAGTTTAAGAATGCCTTTAAGCAGTCTTCTGCCCTGGGGGGCCAGGTGTTCTTTGCCCTCATTCCGGCAAACCCACAACCTTCAGCATGGACGTCATGGCCATCATGAACATGTCACAGTGCTGCAGAAATTTCTGCAGCACTGTGGGCTGGGGGCCAGTTTATGGCTAGATTTTGGGGCCTATTCCCAACACATACCACAACACAACACACACCACATAAACCATACATGCATCATGCATACCACACACTACACATTGCACACACACCCCCGTATCACACACACAACATACCACATACACAACACAACGCATCCATACCACACCACAAAAAAACCACAAAACATACCATACACACATCACATCCCACACACAACACACACACACAACACACATACGCTACAAAGCGCATCACACACACCAGACATCAGATACACCATTCACAGCCTACCACACATACACATGCCACATATACATGCCACACGCTGCACACACACCGCACACACAAGCATGCACAGCGAACACACACGTCACACACACGCACATGCACGCACAGCCTCTGCACCAAGACCTCTCTAAGCAAGAGCCTATTTCCCACTCTATCCTCTGTAAGCCTGGAGGAAAGCGCTCATACCTAAAAAGGCGGTTCCTTGTGGTGAAGGAGCAAAGAAAGTTCCTGCTGCCCCAGGACACTCTAGAAAAGTCTGACAGAGGTAATGGCTCCCCGTAGAGGTGTCAGGAAAAATAAACAGCATTTCCCCCCCTGGCCCGAGGGACCCGCTCCGCCCGCAGCCCCCAGCCCTTGTTGCCATGGAGAGCGGCCGGCGCCCCCAGCCCTCCCGCTGACGCTCCGCGGGCGGCTTTGTCAGGGCTCAGCGCGTCCCTGCAGCTGCGAGGAGAGGAGGAGACGCGGCGGCGGCCTGTGGGTGCCGCGGACCTTCGGGGCGGGCCGGGGAGGCGGGACCGCTCCTCGGAACCCCAGAGACTTAGTCCTGGGCTGACTGGGGCGGGAAGCACAGCGCGGCCCTCCGGGTCCCCAAGGAGACCCCAGCCTCCTGCCGCCCGCTGTGAACCACCGCTCTGGGGCTCCTCTGGAAGCGGCTCCGGCAAGCACCGAGTTCGCCTGTGCGGAGCTGGGGCAGCCTCCGACTTCCTTGTTTGCTTTGTAAATGATTTCCGTCCCTAGAGGAAGGCGGTGAGTAGGTTCATCGGAAAAGGTGGAGATTTTCGTTGGGTTCAGGTGGCTTTGAGATCCTGTGTGGGGTCATTTTTCTGGCTGTCCGGGGCTGAGCGGGGCTTCTCCAGGGGGCGGGCTGGCGGGAGCCCTCTGAAGAAGAAGGAGGTGACTGCCTGGTGTATAGTTTGAAGAGGGGTTTTAATCAGCTTTCTGCCCCCTCCTGAGCACAGCCCAGTGGGGACTGAGCTGAAGACCACCTTGGCAGTCCTCGCAGTGGGTCCTGGGTCCCCTGGCTCTGGAACAGGATTCTCCAGGATACCTACTGAATAATAAGTGCTAGGCTGGACTGTGATGAGACCTGTTTTATTTCTGGATTTCTCCACCCTTGCCCATTCTTCCCATTTCTTTTCAAATGGATGGGAAAGAAAACAGTCTGCTTGAAAAAAAGAATACATGTCATTGCCTGGGCGATTGCCATGGCAACGGGGACCCCATGTCAGATGCTGGGATTGTCTTTTCTTTTTGTTACCTTACTCTTACCACTCCGCATTTCCCCTAAGTGTCACCTCTCGTAAGGGAGAAAATAAAACCAGGGTGAAAGCGGGTGCTTTGGCGCTGCTAGGCAAAAGTTTGAAGTTCGTAAAGACCTCCGGTTCTTCGGATAGACATGGGTGGAAAGAGGCCGCAAGGCCAGCCGTGCCCCTTTGCATGGTTCATGCCTCTGGTCCTTGCGGATCCAGGTTGTCCCGGCTCCTTGACTGCATGTTTCCTATGCTCTGTGTCTGTGAATTAGGACAGTTAGAATGTTGTCATTTTCTGGGATGGCTGGGAAATACAGGAATCATCGCCTAAAATCAGTGTGAAGTGTGAACAGTGAGTGTGTGTGTGTTGCATCTATGTATGTGTGTGCACAGGATTTAATGTTGTGAACTATTAGGATGACAGCAAACCCCAGCCCCAGTGAGGTGGACCCTCTCTTTCGTATTGTGCAGAAAAGTTACACATTTCTCAGCCGCAGGGAAACCTGGCTGCTTTCTGGCCGCTGCCCATGGCTCTTCTTCCCAGGCCCTTGTGTTGGGGCAGCGGGTGGTCAGCTGAAGGCCAGCTGGCTTTGGACACAACGCCTTCTCTGTGTTGTGCCCAGGGTCCCAGCTCATTCACTGAGAGTCAGCGGCTCACACCATCTGTTCTGGGGTTGGGCTGTGTCCCAAGTGCCCCTCCTCATCCTCAGACCTCAGGACTCACTGGGCAGAGGTTGGGCTGGGGGCTGGAGGCCTCAGTTTCCTTATCTGCAAAATGAGGGTTATGACAGCTCATCCTTTGGGCCTTTAGTTGGGCTCCTGGGGGACTGCAGGCTTCTCCAAGCCCATCATGGTACTGGCTTTTCTCTGGACACCCCAGAGAGGGGGTCACACGTGATCTGGGGGAGGTCAGAGCAGGACACATCCTCCTGTCACCACGGAGCACATGTGCGGAGGGACTGGTGCCTGGAAAGGGGAGCGATGTGGAAGGAAATCTGGCCCCAGCCTGTGGACCAGTGCCTCAGTTTCTCCATTTGTAAGTGGGGTCATGTGTCACCCCCTGGTGGCTTGCTCTTGGGTGAAAGAGCCGAAGACTGCATTTTCACTGTGTGTGACCTGTTTGGAAGCCTCTCATCCGCGACGGTGTCTGACAAGCGCCTGCCAGTCTGCAGTGGGGCGTCCGTCCACTCTGGCTATGGGGGAGATGTGGGCCCATTTCCCCATCATCCCTGCATGTCCAAGCTCATGAGCACCGGTGCTGACTCAGTCCTGCAGCGTCAGTTCAGCCTTGGGGTGTCCTCATTCTCCAGGACATCCCAAGGAGGGATATCCAGTATCCCTCCTTGAGGGTCCCACCCTCAGGGACAGGATGGGTTTGGGTGGTAGCCATGGCTCTGCAGTCTCAGGTTGCCCAGGGCCACCAGGCAGCAGCTCTTGGCCGAGTCTATCTGTGTGGGCCAAGAAGGGGCGAGGTGCTCGTGTGTGCAGAAATGTGCCAGTAAGGACAGGGGAGACTCAGGCTTCCTCCACAGCACCCTTGTCAGAGTGTGCCTGTGAGGGGTGGGGCTCCCTCCTCCCACCACTACCCTCTGAGGAACTCTCCCTGTCCTGTTGGCCAAGGAGCCTTGTGCCCACCGGCAGGGGCTCAACTAACCAACCAGCTAACCAACTAACCAAGCAACGAATTCATCAACTCCCTTTCTCTTCTGTTTTCTCCTTTTCCTCCTACTCCCTTCTTTTCCTCCCTTCCTTCCCCCCTCTCTTCTTTCCTTCCTCTTTTTTTTCCTTTTTCTCCTCCCTTCATCTGTTTACCTGTTATTCCAGGAAGGATCTGGTTCAGCATAGAGTGCAAAGGATAAAAAGAAGCAGAAGGGGCCGGGCACGTTGGCTCATGCCTGTAATCCCAGCACTTTGGGAGGCCGAGGCAGGTGGATCACGAGGTCAGGAGATCGAGACCATCCTGGCTAACACGGTGAAACCCTGCCTGTACTAAAAATACGAAAAATTAGCCGGGCATGGTGGCGGGCGCTTGTAATCCCAGCTGAGGCAGGAGAATGCCGTGAACCTGGGAGACGAGGTTGCAGTGAGCCGAGATCATGCTACTGCACTCCAGCCTGAGCGACAGAGCAAGAGTCCATCTCAAAAAAAAAAAAAAAAAAAAGGAAGCAAATGGGTGAAAAGTAAGAGCAGGAAGAGCAGGTTGGATTTGCCAGACAGAACTTGTCACGGGGATGACGAAGTCTGAGGACACTGGGGAGGCTCCGGCCCCATGCGGCTTGGCAGTCCCTGCTCACAGAGGCCAGGGCTGTTCCATGAGAATTCTGGACTGGGACCAACACTCCTGGGCTCCTGACTGAGGGTGGGGAAAGAAGGGATCACACATGATTCAGGAGGGGTTCATTCAAGGCTGGCAAATGTAGCCTGAGTCCCTTCTGACCCCTGGTAGGGCCCTCATGAACTGTGGAGGCTGTGGCAGTCTGTGGCTAGGGTGCCTGGTGACATTTGCTCTAAAGAATTCAATCCAGATGCAGATGAGTCCACCCAGGAGGGATCTGTGGACGACAGCCCCTGAGTGACCTGGGGACGGCTGCCCTTTCTGCCTAGGCAGATGGAAATGGAGCCAGGGTCCTTGTTTTGCCACATCCCCTGCATGCTGACGAGGAGACGGGCAGCAGATGTGGCCCCATCCAGCACTGGAGATTTGCTTCTCCCCGAGGTCTGGCTGCCCCTGGCCTGCCTGGGCCCTGAGGAGAATCAGGAGAGGCAAGGGTTCCTAGGAGAAAGGTCATAGAGGTAGAGGGAGCCCTGCAGGCTGAGGATGGTGGGCAGGGGCTACTGAGACACCAGGTTGCTCTGGGGGTCCCGCTCTAGGTCTAGTGTGTTCATGAGGGAATTCCAACAGGCCTTTTAGGAATGTGGGGCTTTTAGAAGGAAAATGGTGGCTGGTTGTGGCGGCTCACGCCTGTAATCCCAGAACTTTGGGAGGCTGAGGTGGGAGGATCACGAGGTCAGGAGATCGAGACCGTCCTGGCTAATATGGTGAAACCCTGTCTCTACTACAAATACAAAAAATTAGCCAGGCGTTGTGGCGGGCGCCTGTAGTCCCAGCTACTCAGGAGGCTGAGGCAGGAGAATGGCGTGAACCCAGGAGGCGGAGCTTGTAGTGAGCTGAGATCGTGCCACTGTACTCCAGCCTGGGTGATAGAGCGAGACTCTCTCAAAAAAAAAAAAAAGAAGAAGAAGGAAAATGGTATATAGCATACTAATATGTGCTTGTTGAATGAATATATGAAGAAGGCCTTGTATTTTTCTGGTTACTGATATCCAGTAATTCTAAGTATTCCTAGCTTGTCTTCTCTGGGTAAATTATTTTGCTTTTCAGAATATGCCAGCTAGACACAACCCGTAAAGTAGAATTTTTCATTGAAATGTGTCTTACATGGAACTTGTAACTTCCTAAAATAAAGTTATGTAGCCGAACAGGATGGCTCACGCCTGTAATCCCAGCACTTTGAGAGGCCGAGGTGGGTGGATAACTTGAGCCTAGCAGTTCGAGACCAGCTGGACAACATGGTGAAACCCTTCTCTGCAAAAAAATACAAAAATAAGCCAGGTGTGGTGGCACACGCCTATAGTGCCAGCTACTCGGGAGACTGAGGTGGGAGGATTGCTTGAACCCAGAGGTTGAGGCTGTAGTGAGCCATGCTTGTGCCACTGCACTCTAGCCTGGGTGACAGAGTGAGACCCTGTCTCAAAAAAAATTGATTAATTAATTAAAGTTGTGTAGAGTTTGCGAGATGTGGGGTTGTGTCTGAGCACACTCATGTTCTTGGTCCTTGAAACGCTGGTACCCGCAGGATTCATGTAGCTGCGGAGGTGGTAAACTGAATGAATAAAACTGCTGGTCTTTGACCATGCAACATAGGTGCAAAGTAGGCTTGGGGGGATCCTAGTCAGAAGATCCTGACTTTTACAGCTGCAGAGAGGATGCCCCTGTCCCCCAGTTCCAGGGCAGGCAAAATCTGAGGGGCTAAGATCTTCAGTGGCAAAAGGGGCATCTGGTTTTTTGACCCTCTCCCTGATCCTGCTTTTAAACAAGTTCCAAAAAATTTTGTCTGCAAAACAAACTATGCTGCATAAGGAATAATTCGTTACGGTAATTCGTCCATTAGACTTTACACTTGACTCCCCATAGGCTTCTTAATATCCCTGGTTTCCAGCTCATGGGAGTCAATACAGGGGGTGACCAGAGCACATCTCTGTTTATTTTCAAGTATGCAAAGGATATATGCACATATCATTGTTGAAAGTCAAAAAAAAATTTTTTTTGAGACGGAGTCTCGCTCTGTCGCCCAGGCTGGAGTGCAGTGACATGATCTCAGCTCACTGCAAGCTCCGCCTCCTGGGTTCCCACCATTCTCCTGCCTCAGCCTCCTGAGTAGCTGGGACTACAGGTGCCCACCACCACGCCCAGCTAATTTTTTGTATTTTTTGGTAGAGACGGGGTTTCATCGTGTTAGCCAGGACGGTCTCGATCTCCTGACCTCGTGATCCTCCCACCTCAGTCTCCCAAAGTGCTAGGATTATAAGCGTGAGCCACGGTGCCCGGCCCAAAAATCAAAATGTTTTAAAGCTGAAAGGCCCCCCACCCCATCCTGTACCCTCCAATCCTAAGACCCTCCTTAACATGAAGGTTGAGCAAGTGTGGCTCAAATCTCTCCTTCCTTCCCCCCCTTCCTCCTTCTCTTCCTTCCTCTCTCCTTCTCTTCTTTCTCCCTTTCCTTCTTTCTCTCCTTCCTTCCTTTTCTCTTTCCTTCCCTTTTCCCCTCCCTCCTTCCTTTTTTTCTCCTTTAGAGTAGTGCTGCTGTGATCACCCTTATGTGCCACCAATTCTAACCTTTCTGGTTACTTCCTCCCCCCAGGTCTCCCAGCTCAACATCTGCCCTTAAAGGAAGCCTAAATGAACATGTGCTGTTGCATTCTGAATAGCCTCTGGTTGATCAGGAGCTTAGACTAAGGACTGAATAGTAAAGGGTGGATCCAAGTGATTGTGAGAATACCACTTGGCAGAATGTGATGTCTGGATTGGACATGGAGTGCATAGGAAGGGACCCCGCACCTCCCTGGGCATATGAGTGTTTCTGGTTGACGCTGTGCAGCTGCCCCATGACAATGCTGGAATTATCCTTTATTCAGGGCCTGATTGAGTGGGGGCGTGGCCACCCCTTTATTGCCTTATTTTTTTAATGTATATCATTCTCTATTTACACATTGATAATTTTTTCCGACAGGGTAAAAAAAAAAAAAATGCACCAGACGCAGCACTTTCGTGTAAGTATAGACACATCAGGGCTCTTTGTTAAGGATAAGAAACAATCGCTCCCACTTCAGGCTCTAATGTTATCATAGCCAACTGCCAGAACCACTCTGTAATTACGTCTCCTGACTGGAAAACTCTCAAAATGCCTCTTGGTCTAACAGTTTGAAGCTGGGATTGCCTCTCCACTTTGGCTAAGATGACTAAAGCATCACATATTTTTAGAGCAACTTTTTTTGTTTTTGGGTTTTTTTTGTTTTTGAGATGGAGTCTCGCTCTGTCGCCCGGCTGAAGTACAGCAGCACCATCTCTGCTCACTGCAAGCTCCACCTCCCGGGTTCACGCCATTCTCCTGCCTCAGCCTCCCGAGTAGCTGGGATTACAGGCGCCCGCCACCACGCCCAGCTAATTTTTTGTATTTCCAGTAGAGACAGTGTTTCATCGTGTTAGCCAGGATAATCTCGGTCTCCTGACCTTGTGATCCGCCTGCCTCGGCCTCCCAAAGTGCTGGGATTACAGGAATGAGCCACCGCGCCCGGCCCCCTAGAGCAACTTTTAAGAAGTGAGGTATGGTGAGTGATGACTAGCGAGCTCCCCACGGCTCACACTGTAGCATTTTACACTCATTTTCCCAGGGAGCCCCCAGGAACCTGGTGTCCAGGGATATTTTCCCCGTGTTGGGGTGAAGGGGCTCACACAATGTCATCTGCACACGGGTCTCACAGTTCCAGATCTGGGCTTGTCCACCCTCCCAGCTGCCTGCTCAGGAGGAAGGCAGGTGAAGTTAAGGGCAGTGCCAAGGTTTAGGAAATATTGTCTGTCTTTGGACCAAATGTAATTTCAGCTTAAAGTAACCTAGAAAATGTTTTGCAAAAAATGTGTTTTCAGAAAGCAGAATTACACTCAGTATCCCTTCTTTTTTTGGTTTCTCAACCACATCTTTCCTTAGAGAGATTTAGGACAGCTAAGTAGAAATTAAATTTTCCATATGTAAACAGGCATGGAGACAGCTGGCTTTCACTGGGCAATAGTTCCCAGCTGGGAATCTCCAATGAGCAATGAGCGATTTCAATTCTTGCATTTTTAAACAGGTTGGCTTTCCTCCCAATTGCAAATATAAATGTTCCTTGTAGAAATTTATATGTTACTGAGAAGCATCAAGAAGCAAATGAAAATTCCCGGAAGCTCACCACCCAGAGACGGTCACACTCAGGGTTTCACACAGCCTCTGTCTGGGGAGCTTTCGTTTCCTTCGGTCTTGTCTATTGTTAGGTCACGTGTTCAGTAGGATTTGTCTTGGAGCCTGAACGCTGACAAAGGTGCACCAACCCCCAACACCATCCAAAGTCACACGGGAATGACAGCTCTGGTCCCACCCACTTCCTGCCCTGGCTAGTGTGTTATTTTTGTGGCTTTCCCCTGTCTTGTCAAAAGAATGACAGTAACTCAACGTGGATACTTTGTCCAAACCTTGGGTCTCAAGGGTTCTGGGAAGGATCCAAGACCTGTGATTCTCGGTTCCCAAAAGCAGGCAGGTGATTGGAGAAGCAGCTGGGCTCTGAGTCCTGTGCCCGTGTGGCCCAAGTGACTGGCTGTGACCCTAATAAGTGAGCAGAAGGGCAGGGGCCAGGGTCACCTTGCACAGGAGGAGTGGCAGCCGTAAGTGTGTCTGCAGGCCAGAGCCACTCCTTCCTCAGGGGCCATCTCCTGAGCCTGCCGAGTATTCTTGTGTCCTAGGAGCCGCTCAGCAAATGGTTGTTGACTGACTGAGTGACAGCACTTTGGCCTCTCTGAACCTCAGTGTCCTGGTTATTGAATAGGACTCTTACTTCCAAGCTTTTTACTCCCCTGAGCCCCTGGTTCCCCAGTTCCCCTTTGTCCTGCACCTCAGGCTGTGTCCTAGAGACCAGCCACCTCAGCTGCATCTTGTTAGGCTCTGAGTGTCGTGGCCTTAACAGTTCCTCCACCTCTCTGAACCACAGCTTTGTCTTCTGGAAAAGGAGAAATGAGAGGATGCTTGGAGCATCGTTGCCTGCATTCATGGAACTCATGGTCTGCCTGGAGAGTGATGGCGATATGGTGTCTGTGTCCAAGAGCCAGCTGCACCCAGAGGGAAACTCGAAAGCTGCTGTGGCCAGGGGCGGCCAAGAAGCAGAGGGGACAGGGCCCGTGATGGTGGGGAGAGGTGCTCCCAACCATTGCCGAGCCGGGAATGAGGCTGGGAGGCTGCAAGGACCAGGTTCCAGCCGGGCCAACTCTGATATGACGCTGAGGATTCCAGCATTACTGTGAGTCACTTGTCGGCTCACTGCTTCTCTTAAGAGCCAAGGGATGGCCAGGCGCAGTGGCTCACACTTGTAATCCCAGCACTTTGGGAGGCTGAGGTGAGGTGTAATCACCTGAGGTCAGGAGTTCGAGACCAGCCTGACCAACATGGAGAAACCCCATCTCTACTAAAAAAAAAAATACAAAATTAGCCAGGCATGGTGGCGCATGCCTGTAATCCCAGCTACCCAGGAGGCTGAGGCAACCTGGGCAACAAGAACGAAACTCCCTGTCAAAAAGAAAAAAAAAAGAAAAAAAGAGCCAAGGGATGCCACTAGCTGGTTGTTTAATTAAACTTTTTATTTTGAAATGACTGTATAGACACATAACAGATAATGCAGAGACACTACGGGTCTTTACCCAGGAGTTCCCAGTGGTGACAGGTTGCAAAACGATAGACCTCGGACATTGACACTGGTACAGTCAAGACAGAGCAGCAGCAGCACAGGGAGCCTCCTGAAGCCCTTTGATGTCCACACCTGCTCCCTGCCTGCCCCCGACAGCAGCCAATCTGTTGTTTCTACAGTTTTGTCATTTTGAGAATGTTATATCAATGGAATCATATAGCATGTAACCTTTTGAAATTATCCTTTTTCCACCAGCATAATCCCTTGGGATTTGTCTAAGGAAATTCATCCAGGGGAGTCATCACACATCTCGGCTGCTGTGTGTGTCAGTAGTGTTTCCTTAAGTGCTGTTGTGTGGCATGGATGTACCATAGTTAATGTGTAAAATGACAACAGTTTTCATCTCTGTGTCTGCATGTTCATTGCCAGTATATACAAATTCAAGTGATTTTTGCGACTTGATTTTGTATCCCTGACCTTGCTCAATTCACATACTAGTTCTGGGAGGTTTTGTTTTTTTCTGCTTCTTGGCATTTTCTTTGTAGACAATCATGTCATCTGCAAATGTGGACAGTTTTATTTCTTCCTTTCTGCTCAGCATGCATTTTCTTTTCTGTTCGTGTTTTATTGCGCTGTCTAGAACCTTCTCCACTATGTGGAATAAGAGCGGTGAGAGCAGGTGTCTTCGCCTTGTTCTCACCTTGGGGGACTATTATGGGCCTGACTATGTCCTGCAAAATACATGTTGAAGCCCTAATCCCCAGGACCTCCGAATGTAACTGTGTTGGAGACAGGGCCTTTAGAGAGGTAGTGAAGTTAAAATGAGGTGCTGAGAGTGGGTGCTGATCTGTCATGACTGGTGTCCAATAGGAAGAGCTGAGGACTCACAGAGGGACAACCACATGCAGACACAGGGAGATGATGGCTGCTTGTAAGCCAGGGAGAGGGGCCTCAGGAGAAACCAACCCTGCCAACACCTTGATCTCAGAGTTCCAGCCTCCAGGAACATGAGAAAGTAAATTTTGGACCTTTCGGCCACCTAGCCAGTGGGACTTTGTTATAGCAACCACGATAAACTAAGACACTGCCCTCCAGAGCGCCACAGGGCACCTCTGTTCTGACTTCAGAAACTAGTTCCGCCTGTCTTTGAACTTCATCTAACAGTCTTTTGTGTCTGGCTTCAAGATCCATCCATATAATTGCTTTTTTTTTTTTTTTTTTGAGGCAGAGTCTTACTCTGTCTCCCAGGCTGGAGTGCAGTGGTGCAATCACAGCTCACTGCAACCTTGACCTCTGGGGCTCAAGCAATCTCCTGCCACAGCCTCTGAGTAGCTGGGACTACAGGCACATGCCACCACACCCAGCTCTACATCACTGTTATGTCAATGGCTTACTCCTTTTTATTGCTGAATCCTGTTCTATCTATATTATGGCTGCACCATACTTTGCTTGTAATGCATTCTCCGGCTGTCAGACACTTGGGTCGTTTCCGGCTTTGAGTTATGAATACAGCTGCTCTGCACATTTGGGTACAGGTCCCTGTGTGAACAGATGTTTTCTTTTCTCTTGGGTAGATACCTAGAAGTGCAATTGCTGGGTCATAGGGAAGGTGTATATTTAACTGTGAGAAAATGCCAAACAGTTTTCCAAAGTGATTGTGCAGTTTTCTGCTCCCACCAGCATGAGAGTTTCACACTGAGAGTTACGTTTGCGCCACATCCTTGCCAGCACTGGCATTGTCAGTCTTTTTCACTGTAGCCATTCTGCTGGGACTGGAATCATTCCTCAGGGCGGTTTCTAGTTTCCCTGATGGCAGGCAGTGTTACCCACCAGCTCGTATACTTACTGTCTATTTAGGTAACTTAAGTCAAATGCTTGTTCCAGTTTTTTTTTTTCTCGTTTTAAAAATGGAATCATTTGTCCTTTTTTTTTATTATTGATTTGTAGGAATCTTTATGTATTCTGAACACAAATCTTTTGTCAAATATATGTATTGCAAATGTTTTCTCCAAATCTGTGATTTGCCTTTGAAATTTTCTTTTCTTTTCTTTTCTTTTTTGAGACAGGGTCTCGCTCTGTTGCCTAGGCTGGATGCAGTAGCATGATCTCTGCTCACTGCAGCCTCCACTTACTAGGTTCAAGTGATTCTCCTGCCTCAGCCTCCAGAGTAGCTGGGATTACAGGCGTGCACCACTATGCCCAGCTAATTGTTGTATTTTTGTGGAGATGAAGTTTCACCACGTGGGCCAGGCTGGTCTTGAACTCCTGACCTCAGGTGATCTGCCCACCTCAGCCTCCCAAAGTGGTGGGATTACAGGCATGAGCCACAGCACCCTGCTGCCTTTGAATTTTTTTTTAAATATTTAATTTTTTTTTTTTTTTTTGAGATAGGGTGTCATTCTGTCACCCAGGCTGGAGTGCAGTGGCATGATCTTGGCTCACTGCAACCTCCGCCTCCCAGGTTCAAGTGATTCTCCTGCCTCAGCCTCCAGAGTAGCTGGGATTACAGGTGCATACCACCACACCCAGCTAATTTTTGTATTTTTGGTAGAGACAGGGTTTCTCTATGTTGGCCAGGCTGGTCTCCAACTCCTGACCTCAGGTGACCCACCCTCCTTGGCCTTCCAAAATGTTGGAATTACAGGCGTGAGCCACCGTGCCTGGCCTTAAAGACTTAATTTTTTTAATAGCAGTTTTACATTCACAGTAAAATTGAGAGGAAGGTACAGAGATTTCCCATATATTCCCTGACCCCACACATTCAGAGACACTCCCTTTATCAGCATCCTCCCCAGAAGAGAAATTTGTTGTAACTGATGAACCTGCCTTGACTTATCATTGTCACTCAGAGTCTATATGTGGCCGGCCTTTTCATGTTCCTCATGGTGCCTTTCCATAAGCAGAAGTTTCCTACGTTGATGAAACATATTTTCGTGTTGAAGAAGTTGTTTACCAAGTCTTTTGTGTGTGTGGCTTAGTGCCTTTTATACCCTAAGAAATCATTACCAACATCAAATTCATGAATATTTTCAGCTATGTGTTTTTAGAAGCTTTATGGTTTTAGCATTCATGATGAAGGTTTTGATTCATTTCTAGCTATTTTCTGTGTATAGTGTGAGTAAGCAGTCAAGGTTCATTTTTTGGTACAACTATCTAAATGTTCCATTACTGTTTGTTGAAAGAACTTATCTTTCCCTATTGGTGTGTGCTGGCACCTTCACTGAAAATCAGTTGAACAAATGAATGAAAATCTATTAGTTCACTGATTTCCATTGATTTATCCTTTTTTTTTTT
>NW_012120932.1:1847421-1869802 GCF_000951035.1 Colobus angolensis palliatus
CTCCTGCCTCAGCCTCTCAAGTAGCTGGGACTACAGGCGCCCACTGCCATGTCCAGCTAATTTTTTTGTATTTTTAGTAGAAACAGGGTTTCACCATGTTGCCTGGGCTGGTCACGAACTGCTGACCTCAGGCAGTCCACCCACCTTGGCCTCCCAAAGTGCTGGGATTACAGGTGGGAGCCACTGTGCCCGGCCGAAATTTATTTTATTATAATAATTATTTTATTAATGAAAATAATTACTATAATAATATTATTTTAGTTAATAAAATATAATTACTATAGTAAGTCTTGAAATAGGGTAATTGGTTGAACTAGTTCTCTGTTGTTGGACCTTCAGCACGTCTCTGACATTGGGCAAGGCTCGGTGGCTCATGCCTGTAAATCCCAGCACTTTGCAGGGCTGAGGTAGGTGGATAGCTTGAGCCCGGGAGTTCAAGGTCAGCCTGGGAAACATAGCTAGAGTCCGTCTCTGCAAATGATAAAAACTTAGCCAGGCATGGTGGCACACCTGTGGTCCCAGATACTCAGGAGGCTGAGATGGGAGGATCCTTTGAGCACAGGAGGTTGAGGCTACAGTGAGTCGTGATCGGTCCAGTGCATTTCAGCCTGGGCAACAGAGGGAAGCTCTGTCTCAAGAAAACAAAACAAAACAAAAAAACAGCCCTAATAAGACTGTGCAAAATGTCCTTGCTCATTTGTGTGGGTGTTTTGGAAGGTCGATGGCTGAAGCGAGTGTCCCTTATATATGCATGTCCTGTGTCCTTGTGTCCCCATGCCCCCAAGTCCCCACCACAAGTCCAAGACCACATGTCCCCACGTCCCCTGTACTCCATGTCCTCATTTCTCTATGTCCATGTGGTTCCACATTCCTCATGTCTGCGTTTCTCATTCCTCATGTCCCCATAACCTCCACATCTCGATATTCTTCATGTTCCCATGTCCCTCACGTCCCCGAATCCCTGTGTTCCCGTGTCTCCATGTCCTCATGCCCCATGTCTCCATATTCTTCATGTCTCCATGTCCCATATCCCCATTTTCCCATGTCATGTCCCCGTGTCCTCATGTCCTCATGTCCCTATGTCTTCAGGTTCCCATGTCGACTTGTCCTCACGTCCCCATGTCTCCATGACCTCCACTCCCCATGCTCTCATGTCCCCAGATGCCCATATCTTCATGTCCTCTACGTCCTGTCGCCAAGTTTGCATGTCTCCATATCCCTCGTGTCCCCAAGTCCCCCATCCCCACGTCCTCATTCCCCTATGAGGACTCCTCCTATCCCCACGTCCTCATGTCTCCCATAAACCAGCCCAGAGCAGGGTTTGCCTCATGCTGTGTGCTTGGTAAATATGAGCTGCCTTCCTCCTTAAACCTTCCATTTAAAGGCCGCAGAATCACCATGTGTAAGATGGCTTCCCTGAAAAAATGCACCCCAAGTGTCACTACTAGACGTCAGGTGGACACTTTCCCCCACAGCGAATAAACTGGTAGCAACCCTGGGAAGGAATGGGGTGTAACAGTCAGGGCCAGCTGGCTGCTATAACAGTCCCAGGCTTAGTCATAGTCCAGTGCTGGCAATGGGAGAGTTGTGGGGGCTCTGTTCCATGTAGTCAGATGGGGAGCACTCACCCACCGGGAGAGAGGCCCTAGGCCAGCTAAGAGAAATTAGGCCAGGGGATGCTAAACAGGGTAGAGCCCCTGGGCCTCCCTCCTGGTGAGTGGGTGTTCCCCCTTGGCCTCTCTCTTAGTGCGTTATCCCCCCAGGCCTCTCTTCTGGTGGGTGGACCGTCTCCCCAGATCTCTCTCCTAGTGGGTGGACCCTCCACCCAGGCCTCTCTCCTGGTGAGTGGGTGCTCCTCCAGGGCTCTCTCCTAGTGGGTGCTCCCCCTGGGACTCTCTTCTGGTGGGTGAGCACTCCCCCTGGTTGAGAGTTCTCTGCCCATAGGCTCTCTCCATCCTGGCCTCTGTGGTCCCACACAGGTCCCTCTGGGTCCTGGACTTCAGAGCTCCTCTACCCGGCCATTGCCAGCTTTCCTGGAAGACAGGGCTGGGAGTCCCTGGGACAAAGCAGGAGTCCTGGGGAAACCTCCTCTCTCATCAGAGGCACCCACCCCTCACGAAGTGAGCCACCTGGGGGAGGATGAGCAGTACCCCTGAGGGACAGACTGAAGGACACTGGAGGCACAGGGCCTTCTCTGCAGTGCCTCTGACTCCATAAAGTTATTCAGGGGCTTTGAGATTGAATGGCACCCATGGATAATCACTGTGGCCCCCAGGAGCCCTCCATGGGTTGGGTAGTGTGGCCAGGAAAGCCTCTTCAAGGAGAGGGCATTGAGGCAGAGAGCTGAGGGGCCTGAGTGACCCAGGGGACAGTGGTCCGGGCTGAGGGAGTAGCAAATAGAAAGGCCCTGAGGCAGGTGCCTGCAGGAGCCCTCCAGGGTAGAGGACTCATGTGAGCCATTGGAACATGAGTGGAATAATTGGTTAAAGAAATTGGAATATGTGTTAATACTTCCTGGTGGCCACTTCTCCCCACCAGGCTGATCCCATCATCCCCCAACTTCAGGTCACCCCTTGCCCTTTTTCCTGATGAAAATACTACATCACTGTAAAACAACAGTAAACACTTAATTCTAGTTTTGATGGGTCAGGAACTGGGGTGTGGCTTGGCCGTGGCTTGGGGATCTCTCATGAAGCTGCAGATGGTGGCTGGGGCTGCCGTGTCATCTGAAGGCCTGACTGAAACTGAGGATCATTTCCAAGGTGACTCATTCACTCATCGCAAGTTGTTGCTGGCTGCTGGCTGGGGGCCTCAGTTCCTCTCCACATGGGCCTCTCTGCAGGGCTGCTTGAGCATCCTCACAACATGGCAGCCGGCTCCCCCAGAGTGAGTGATTCAGGAAAGAAAGGCAAAAGCTGCAGTGTTACGTATGGCCTGGCCTTGGAAGTCACCTTCATCATTTCTGTAATGTCCTATTGTACAGTAGTGTCCATAGGTCAGCTCTATTCACAGTGGGAGAGGCAGATGACCAGCAGTTGATGATAACTGGGCCATTGTGGGGCTGGCTTCCACAAACATGTTTCTTTTTGAATGATGTCACTCCCAGGTGGAGGCACCTCTTCCTCCCACTCACCCCCACCAGGGACGATAGGACACTTGGCCTCAGTTCTACTTTCAAGCCACAAACCCCTCCCCCTCCTCTTTTTGTCCTTCACCTACCACAACCCCTCACCTTTCAGGTCATCACAGCCAGCCTGCTGCTGTGCTGCCAGAATTTATCTTGACCTTCTTAGGACGACAGTTGTGTATTCCTGGCGGACCTGGGTTTGTGTCCCTGGTCCTAACGGGACCCCTCTGCTGGCCTTCTGGCACAGGGGATGTCTGTAGAGGAGAAGGCTGAACCAGGTGGTGGTGGCAGGCACTGCTGTCCTTCCTGGCCTGGGCTGGCAGCATCTGGATGGTCCAGGGCTGCCTTCTCAGGGGGCAGGAGCCAAGACTCCAGGGCCCAGGCATTGACGGCACAGCAACGGTGATTCAGATGTCGGTGGCTGGGATCCCTTGAGTACCTACCATGGGCAAAGCCCTCATTTCTTGAAAAACTCGACCACGTGCATCCCACATTTTCTCCATTTTGTGGAGGAAGAATGGAGGCTCCAAGAAGTTCATCAATGGCCGGGCGTGGTGGTTCATGCCTGTAATCCCAGCACTTTAGGAGGCCAAGGCAGACAGATCACCTGAGGTCAGGAATTGAGACCAGCCTGGCTAACAGTCTCTATTAAAAATACTAAAAATTAGCTGGGCATTGTGGTGGGCGCCTATAATCCCAGCTACTCGGAAGGATGAGGCAGGAGAATCTTTGAAACCAGAAGGTGGAGGTTGAAGTGAGCTGAGGTTGCACCACTGCACTCCAACAGAGTGAGGCTCCATTTCAAAAAAATAAAATAAAATAAAATAAAACATAAAAAAGAAGAAGTAGTTCAGCTATGTGGCTGAGGCCACAGCACCTATGCATCTGAGCTCAGGTGACACTGTCCACCCCATCCTTGTCACAGCTGGGTGTAGCTCTGCATCGTTATGCAGGCAGGGAACTAGGGGACAAACTCCACATCACTTCGGCCTTTAGGTTTTGGGAGCGGGGGGCACACCACTGCGTCCCGAGCCTCAGTTTCCCTGTTGTCAGACGGGGATAACCATACAGCCCCTCACAGGGGCATGAAGGGGCCCGATGAGCAACCACCCACAGGGCACCTGCGGCAGCGCCTGGCACAGGGAAACTGAGGCCCAGAGAAATTGCTTTTATTTATTATTTTATTTTTATTTTTATTGAGATGGAGTCTCTTTCTGTCCCCCAGGCTGGAGTGCAGTGGCACAATCTCAGTTCACTGCAACCTCCACCTTTGGGGTTCGAGCGGTCCTCCCGCCTCAGCCTCCCTAGTAGCTGGGATTACAAGCATGGGCCGCAACGCCCAGCTGATTTTTGTATTTTTAGTAGAGATGGGGTTTCACCAAGTTGGCTGGACTGGTCTCAAACTCCTGACCTCAAGTGATCCTCCCTCCTCGGCCTCCCAAAGTGCTGGAATTTCAGGCATGAGCCACCATGCCCAGCTGAGAAGTTGCTTTAAAAAAAAAAATGAATTTAAGGCTGGATTAACAAGCTTTATTAAAATTGAATCAGACTTTGCACTCTAAGCCCTTCAGGACCTGGTGTTATTATTTATTGATTCTCTCCCTAAAACAATGAGGGTGCCCTCTTGGTGGGGCTGCTTAGCAGGGCAGGTGCTGGGCCTGCTGGAGCAGCACTCGTGGGTCAGGTCTCCCAGGAAACATCTTGAAATATCTGTTTGCAGGAGGTCTCTTCACTTTCTAACTTGTGACCATTTCATTGTTCCCAACCGAGAGGGTCTGAGGAAGCCTCTGATAGTGTTTCTGGGCTCACTCTGGGCTTGTCTGGTCTAGGGCCGGCCCCCTTACTCCCTGCTGGGCCCCTCCTCCCTGAAGATCTACACAGCAGTTCTACTCACAATAGTCCATCCAGCAGAAGCAGGAGGGTGGTGGTTGTGGGTCCTCTGTGCGCAGCCCGATTAACCTTTAAACCAGCACGGCTGCCGCGGCTGTGAGCCCAGCGCCTGGTCAGTGGAGAGCTGTGAATTGCATGCTTGTTTGCTGTTGCCCCCGCCACCCTGCAAGTTGCACCTTCTAGAACCAGCAAGCCAAGCTCCTCTGACCCCAGCAGAATGATGCGGAAATGCAAATACACCATCATGTTGTGACCCATATTGCGAAAATTAGAAAAAAGGAAGTTGTGTTTCGCTATTGCACGAAGTTCAGCCCAGAGGAGAAACTCGCTCGCCTTCGGAAGACAGGTGAGTGGGGCTGGCCCTGAGGTCTTGGCGGAGCCCCGAGATCTGACTGGTTTTGTGGAACTTTGGGGTGGTGGGAGCATTCAGGGCAGGAGCCATTTGAGGGAGACGGATGTTTTCAAGGCAGGAAGTGGCTGTGGTGGCACGGAATGGTGTCTTGTTTTTGTTCTGTCGTCTTTCTCTGGGTTCCTGGAGCGTGATGTGTAAAAATTCAGAGTTATTATGGGCCTCAAATGGCAAGTGTGAAAAGCCTTTGTAAACTGCTGGGACAGTGCTGGGACAGTGTTGCCTATCATCTGGGGGCGGCTCAGGCTCTCACAAGATGAACGGTGCCTGCCTGTGTCGCCATCAAAGTCTGGCAGGGGCCCAGGCCCAAGGCTGACCAGATACAGGAGCCTTTTCCCATCGGCTGGCAGTGCACCACCCAGGGCATCGAGACCATGGCCAGACCCTCCCATGTCACCCAGGCCTCGGGGGCCGGGGGCCGGAGGCAGTGTGGGCCTTCCTCTGCCTGAGCAGAGGAGGGTGGTCCCAGACGTGTCCTGGGGCTAGGCTTTCCCACACAGTGTGGCTCCAGAAGCTTCCTCTGCACTCTGCAGTTTAGATGTTAGCAGATGTGGGCCTGTGTAGCATGGGGTTATGAGGAAGGAGTGCCGCGCCCACCAAAGCCTCCTCGCACCCCGTGCTGTGCCTGGCAGTGCGGGGCAGTGGCGGGGCCACCTCAAGAGGTGCGTGGACTGATGGCAGGTCCCAGCGACGCCACCGTGATTGTGCCCACTGTGCAGAGGGGGCCCAAGGGGCAGGGGCATGTTCACACTCATGGCCACACTCATCTGTAAAGTGGGGACCGAGTCGTGCCAGGCTCTGTGTAGTTCAGGACTGGACACGCTCAGCAGGCGCCGCTGCCATTCAGATCAGTGCTTGCCAATGCCCAGGGCAGATGCTGGTCAGCCATTCTTGCAGGGAGGAAACTGAGGCACAGAGCTGACTTGCCCTGGGCCCCCCAGCCTGCAAAGTGTCTGACTGAGCCCCAGTACAAATCTTCACAACTTGCTCCGCGGCCCCAGAGGCGGGTGGGGCTGGCCGGCTGGGTGTGAAACGGAGGAAGTGGTTTGTCCCCAGCTGGGCTGTTACAGGAGGCCGGAGGAGGCCCGGCTCCACTCCTCAGGGGGCTGAGGTCTGCGTCTACACAGAAACCAGCACTCCGCCATGTGCAAGACCCCTCAGAGCTACACCAGGCTGAGTGCCCTGCACAGAGGCCTGCAGCTGTGTTGTGCAGAGGTTAGAGCTGAAATGACCTTTTCCTGAGAAGCCTCACCGCGGTACAAGGACGGGCCTGACCTTCCTGGCCGGCACAGGTCTGCGCCCCTTGAGGACTCCCAGGTTAGTCCTTGGACTGAAAGAGTGACCGGAGAGTCACTGGTGCATGTGCTGGGAGCTCCCAATGCATCCTCCCCACCTGCCCCGATGGGTCTATCAGGAGCCCTGTTTACAGATAAGGAAACTGAGGCCTCTCAGTAAGGGCAGTGCTGGGCAGGTGTGAAAGCTAGACAAGGATGAGACTGGGCTTGTGGAACAAGGCGGCTCGGAGGCGAGCATGTGCTGAAAACAATGAACAAGGACAAGAGGAAGAGCAGCGCCGGGCACTGTGGTGCCTGCCTGGCCCTGGGCGGGACGACCATCAGCTGTGGGGACTGAGCCAGTCAGGAAGGAAGCAGGACACGAGGACCTTCATTCATCCCTTACATTTCTCCCCGTGTGCTGCCTTCTCTTTTCTGCAGATATTGTGGGTCCTGGTAGGTGACAAGGGGCCCATTGTCTGAGGAGGGAGACAGGGACATGAGACTGCCACGGCTGGATCTGGCTGGCTGCAAGGACAGTGCAGGGCAGGCCCTGTGTGAAATGGGGGCCACCATGTCTGGGCCTGGGGATAAGCTGCCTGATGCCTGGTGACACGAACTTGCACCGGTGGTGCCTCTGTCCCCACACGTAAGACCAACACGTGAGCTTCCCCACTCCCTCCTTCTGAGCTTGCCGCCTGCCAGTGAGTGTCCCTGGTCTCAGGAAAGTAGCCCACAGGCAAATGGTTGCTGCATTTGCCCGAAAGCGAGTATTGAACTCCTAACAATAATCCCAGCCCTCCAGGATGGGGCCCCCCACTCTGTGCCACAAGGTGTGCTGTCCCCCAGCCCCGCCCCCCAGGTGGGGGCACCACAGACTCAGGCCTGGAGGCTGCACCCGTGGGTCCTGCCCGGGGCCCATCCCACCTGGGAGTCTGTGTGGGGCCTCTGCCCAGGGTGCCAGTCTTCTGAGGAGCAGCGGTGGCTGTGCATGTGGACCAAGGAAGGAAGGCAAGAGTGCGTGAACAGGGGCTGAGCTCCACAGCCTCAGAAAGGGACACTAACGATCCCACCTCCCCCTGGACGCCCCCAGCTGGGCAGGGAGGTTGAAAAGGAGGCTGGCCTGGTACACGGCCTTGCCCTTCGCACCTTGTCATTTTGGTGTGAATTCAAAAAACTTCTCATGAAAATCTTCTGAAATCCATACCTTTAAAAAAAGTTTTCTTTTTTAAAATGGCACTAAAATACACATAACCTAAAGCATAGCACTTTCATCTTCTTTTTTTTTTTTTTTTGAGATGGAGTCTCACTCTGTCTCCCAGGCTGGAGTGCAGTGGTGCGATCTCAGCTTGGTGCAGGCTCCACCTCCGGGGTTCAAGCAATTCTCCTGCCTCAGCTTCCCAAGTAGCTGGGATTACAGGTGCCTGCCACCAAGCTAATATTTTTGTATTTTTAGTAGAGACAGGGTTTTACCAGGTTGATCAGGCTGGTCTCGAACTCCTGACCTCAGGTGATCCACCAGCCTCGGCCTCTCAAAGTTTTGGGATTACAGGCGTCAGCCGCCGCGCTGGCCTCCTTCATTGTTTTTAAGTGATCAGTACAGTGCCCTCAGCACATTCACGTTGCTGTGCAACCATCACCGCTGTCCATCTCCAGAGTGTCTTCACCTTCCCAATCTGAAACTCTGCCCCTGTTAAACCCTCTCCATTCCCTCTCCTGGCCCTGGCAGCCGCCATTCTGGTTTCTGTCTCTGTGCATTTGACTCCTCAAGGACCTCACGTAGGTGGAATCACACAGGATTTGTCCCTTTGTGACTGGCTTATTTCACTTAGCATAATGTCCTCAGGGTTCTCCCCTGTTGTGGCATGGGTCAGAATTTCCTTCTGGTTTATTAATTTATTTATGACACAGAGTCTCTGTCGCTAGGCTGGAGTGCAGTGGTGCGATCTTGGCCCACTGCTACCTCTGCCTCCCGGGTTCAAGCTATTCTCCTGCCTCAGCCTCCCGAGTAACTGGGACTACAGGCGCCGCCACCATGCCTGGCTAATTTTTGTATTTTTAGTAGAGACGGGGTTTCACCATGTTGACCAGGCTGGTCTTGATCTCTTGACCTTGTGATCTGCCCGCCTCGGCCTCCCAAGGTGCTGGGGTTACAGGCGGGAGCCACTGCGCTCGGCCTCCTTCTGTTTAAGGCTGAACATGATTCTGTTCTGTGGAGAGGCCACCTTTTCTTTATCCAGGTATCTGTGAATGGACACTTGAGTGGCTTTCACCCTTTGTCTATTGTAGGGAATGCTGCTGTGTATGTGGGTGTACAAGTACCTGTTTAAGACCCTGCTTTCAAACCTTTTGGGAGAAACATTCTTGACTTGATGGACTCACATTGGACACTGGTGTTGGAGTAAATGTGGCTGCCCTGAGAAAAGCTGCCACACCCTTGGGAGAGGTAGACACCCCCCGCCCACCAGCCCCCGATCCCAGGCTGTCCAGCCTGTCCCCCCACTCCACAGTCACAGCGTCGTGCCAGGGCTATGGGTCGTGAAGAGTCACACAGTCTTCAACGGTAGAGGTAACTTGCAAAGGTGGTGGCGTGAGCCGTATTTGTGAGTGTCTGCTCATGGCGCGCCTGCAAACGGGCAGGTGCTTCATTGATCTGCCTCCTCTTCTCCCTGCTCAGCTTGCCCTCGCCTCCCGCCCTCTCTGAGGCCCCTCTGACCCCCACCCCAATTCAGGAGCATGTGGCACCTCACTGAGTTCTCAGCAGAGATAATGGAGAACCCCCACCCCCGCTCTATGCATGCCCACAGCAGACAGGGCATTTTCCAGGCTGAGACCCCAAGGTAATTACTCTGTGCTTCCAGGCACCTCTGGGTCACAAGGTGGCTTTATTTATTTGTTTATTTATTTTGACACGGAATCTTGCTCTGTGGCCCAGGCTGGAGTGCAGTGGTGCGATCTCCTCCCTACAACCTCTGCCTCATGAGCACAAGCAATTCTCCTGTCTCAGCCTCCAGAGTAGCTGGGACTACAGGTGCAAGCCATCACGCCCAGCTAATTTTTGTGTTTTTAGTAGAGATGGGATGTCACCATATTGGTCAGTCTGGTCTCGAACTCCTGACCTCAGGTGGAGGTCTCCCAAAGTGCCTCGGCCTCCCAAAGTGCTGGGATTGCAGGTGTGGCCACTGCACCCAGCCTGGTGGCTTTAATTGATTGCCATCAGCCATTACACTTGGGCATGGCCAGGGTGCCCTGGGCCTTGCTCACTGTGGGTGGCCTCAGTGGGTTTGGGACCTGAAGGCACCGAAGTTAAGCCAGGGAGAAGCCATATGGGGACCAGCAGACATGGGCAGTACACATGGTTTATTGTATCACCTGGAGGTACTTACAGTATTGCCTGGATTCTCTATTGCAGGGTAACGCACAAGGGAGATCTTGTCATCATCCCTTGTGATTCTGGGGCACCTGGGTGCAGCAGGCAGCTCTCACCCACAGGGCTGGGACCCATTGCAAAGGCTTCCCCCAAAGGCTTCAGGCCTGGCTGCCGCTTGCTGTTGGCAGGGATGCCTCCGCATGCCTCTCTACGTGGCCAGGGCTCCCTCACAGTGAGGCGCTGGTTTCCAAGGGCAAGAGCCTGGAGCTGTCTTCCCTCCTGACCTGGCCTCCCGTGTGCTGCCCTCTCTAGTTACAGCCAGTCTCTTAGGGGTTCTGTATTTAGGGGAGGGATGTCAGAGTCCGCTTTTATATTGAAGGGGCGTCCAAGAATATATGGCAGTTTAAAAACCACCACTAACGCGTTTGTTGCTCCCCCCACATAACATGCCGTTGTTATGGAGCCTTCTGTGTGCCGGGGGCCACTGGGCCACTCCAGTGACAGGACAGGGGAGGTCCCTGCCTGCAGGTGCCAGGCGGCCCAGTGGACAGGTGCCATGGTGGGTTTCTTTCAGAGGGGAGGGGACTCCCTCACGGCCCCCAGGAAGGGACATCTGGTGGCAGGTAGAGCTGGGTGGTAGGCAGACTGGTGGCCCATCTGTGGGACCAGCCCTGCCCATCTAGGGGGGCCGCTGCACTGTGGAGGGACACGGGGCGGGGCCAGAGCACTTCACCCCCCTGCTCACTGGCTGCTGTGATGGAGACACATGAACAGTTCTAGGATGCCCTGGATTCTGGGGCATTCTTAATTTCTTCAGGTTTGTGGATTTCCTCGTGCTAGGTGGTGGCAGCCCCGAGTGTCTGGGACCTGTTTCCTGGCTGAGTCCACCGTGGGCACGGCTCACCTGGGTCAGCAGCTCCAGCCTTGCTCACCTCAGGCGGCTCAGGGCTTCCTAAAGGGAGAGCTGAGGTGGTGGGGTACAGAGAACTGACCTCGGCTCCCTCAGTGCCCCTGTGGAAACGTAGGCATAGCCCTGGGTGGATCAGAGTGACCCAAATGCAGGGGCTTGCGGCACCTGTGTGCCAGGGCCAGCCTGTCTGAGCCTCGGCTTCCTCATATGAAGGACAGAAATGTCCCCTGCAAATGTGAGAAAGGGCTCAGCACTGACCCTGCACATGGATGTGCATAGGTGTACCTGTATTATATGTGTGTATACATTGTCAACCTAAAATAATCAAGAGAATCAGAATATAGTCTAAAGAGAGTTTATTCAAGCACAAGGTTGAGGACTGCAGCCAGGGAGACACTTCCAAGTTGCCTCAGGGAGTGTCTGGAGAACAAAAGAGAGGCTCAAGTGTTTAAAGAAAGGATGAATCAGGAGAGGGGGTGGTGACCGTCGTTCATCAGGAACTCTCATTGGTTCACAGAAATAACACTGGTTAGTGATTGGCCAGTCACTGTTGAACTACAGGGAATGGGGCATTTTAGGGTTACTTGGCATCTGTTAGTCTAGAGCCTGCATAGCAAGTGGTTTCAGGAGGGACCCATTTTGCTCAGTGGGGAGTGACAAGTGACTGTGTTGCATTCCAGCGCCTCTCGACGCCTGATTATATAAAGGGGCTGGCATTCCTCAGATAAAGGTCTTTTTATTTTTCAGCATACATGTGCACACATGTGTATGTATGTGCACATGTACGCTTGTATATGCATGTGTGCACCTGTGCCTTGAAGGCCAGGCAGTGGCCACACCAGCCCAGGAGGGTTGCTGCTGGTAAAGCCTTTGGCCGCAGAGGGGCCCTGCCCAGCTACACTTCCCAGAGTGGCTCCTCCCTCTCCTGCCCCTTTATCCAGCTTTGTCTGTCTGTTCTCATTACCTCTTTTATTTTAAAACAACACGTACTCTGTAAAAAGTCCCTGCAACTGGGCCAGGTACAGTGGCTCACGCCTGTAATCCCAGCACTTTGGGAGGCCAAGACGGGTGGATCACGAGGTCAGGAGATCGAGACTATCCTGGCTAACACAGTGAAACTCTGTCTCTACTAAAAATACAAAAAAAAAAAAAAAAAAAATTAGCCAGGCATGGTGGTGGGCGCCTGTAGTCCCAGCTACTCAGGAGGTTGAGACAGGAGAATGGCATGAACCCGGGAGGCGGAGCTTGCAGTGAGCCGAGATCGCACCACCGCACTCCAGCCTGGGCGACAGAACAAGACTCTGTCTCAAAAAAAAAAAAAAAAAAAAAAGTCCCTGCAACAGAATAGAAGGAAGTGAAGTGACAAATAGGGGCTCCTCAACCCAGGTTGCCCCCACCAAGGGCACCCTAGAAGCCTCACTTTTAATTTGATTACCTTTGTAAAGACCCTGTCTCCAAACATGTTTTCATTTTGAGGTACTGGGGGCTAGGACTTCAGTGTGTGAATTGGGGGGTACCCACAGGATTCATAACACAGATGTTGGCAATGCAGAGTTGCAAACGCAAAGCTGGAGGTGAGTGTCCTTCATTTGTTTTGGTTCATCTGCTCTTGGACAAAAGCCCTTCCAAGATGGGAGTGATTTAAGGGCCTCTGATAAGCACAGTGCACCTCTCTCCTCTGGACAGGATGTCCGGGGGCCTGGGCTGCTTGAACCTCCCAGGCTGCAACCACACACCTCCTCACCTCTCCTCATGATCCATCCTCCTTTCTGTGGTAAGGAAAATGATGCTCAGGAATGTCTGAAATTCACCAAGTTTGTACAGTTCAAAGGCGATAAGGGTGGGATTTTTCTTTTCCTTTTTTTTCTTTTTTTTTCTTTTTTGAGATGGAGTCTGGCTCTGTCCCCCAGGCTGGAGTGCAGTGGCGAGAGCTCTGTTCATTGCAACCTCCACCTCCCGTGTTCAAGCGATTCTCCTGCCTCAGCCTTTCAAGTAGCTGGGATTACAGGAGCCCCCGACCATACCTGGCTAGGGTGACATTTTCTTGATCAGCCCTGTGAGGTATACTTGGCGTACCATTGCTGCATATGTTTAAAGTGTACAGTTGGATAAACTTTGACATGGGGTATGCTTGTGAAATTATCACCACAATCAAGGTAATGAGTATGTGTGCAACATCCCTCAAAGCTCTTGTGCTCCTTTGTAAGCACCCTCCACCCCACCAGCCCCCTCACCCCCCCAGCCACCTCCACCCCGCTCCCCACTCACCCCCTCCCCCACGCCAACCCCATAGCCCCTCCCCTTCCTTCCAGGCACCCAATGACCTGCTTCCTAGCACCATAGGCTACTTTGCACTTCCTAGAATTCCATAGTAATGAGAAAACAAGGTAGGTCTTCTTTGGCTCCTTTTGTTCAGCATAATTATTTCTAGATTCATCTGCGTTCTACTCCCTTTTTAAAACTGGTCTGAAAGATCTGGCTGGACGTGGTGGCTCATGCCTGTAATCCCAGCACTTTGGGAGGCTGAGGTGGGAGGATCACTAGAGGTCAGGAGTTCGACACCAGCCTGGCCAACATGGTGAAAACCCATCTCTACTAAAAAAAAATACAAAAATTAGCCAAGCGTGGTGGTGGGTGCCTGTAGTCCCAGCTACTCAGGAGGCTGAGGTGGGAGAATCACTTGAACCCAGCCCAGGAGGCAGAGGTTGCAGTGAACATAGACTGTGCCACTGAATTCTGGCCTGGGCGACAGAGTGAGACTGCATCTCAAAAATAAAAAAAAAAAATGGTCTGAAAGATCATTAGATGTAGGTTTCGAATTAGCATCATTATTTTCCTGAAATGTTTGTAGAATTCACCAGTGAAGATCTCTGTGCCTAAAGTTCTCTATGTGGGAAAAGTTTTAACTACAAGGATTCTCTGTGCTTACTTTATACTGAGCTTCTTAGATGTGTAGATTTATAGTTTCCATCAAATCGAGAAAACTGGTCATTATTTCCTCAAATATTTTTTCTGTCCACCCCTTTTTGAGACTCCAATTACACATGTATTACACTACCTGAAGTTTTCCCACGTTTCACTGTTGCTCAGTTTTCTCTGTGTGTGTGTGTTCCATTTTGGGTAGTTTCTATTCTTGTCTCTTCAAATTCACTAGTTTTTCTTCCACAATGTTGAATTGGTTGTGAATTCCTTCCGGTGTGTTTTTGGTCTCACACTTTGTAGTTTTCATCTCTGGAAGTTTAATGTGGGCCTTCTTCCATCCTCCATGTCTCTACTGGATTTTAGAACATAGTAGGACAGAGACATGATAGCAGTTTTGAATGCCCCTTTTTGCTGATTCTAACATCTGTATTAGTTATGTGTTTGTATTGAATTTTTTCTCTTCATTATGTATAGTCCCTTTTATGCCTGGTAATTTTTTTTTTTTTTTTTTGAGACAGAGTCGTGCTCTGTCACCCAGGCTGGAGTGCAGTTGCACAATCTCAGCTCACTGCAACATCCGCCTCCTGGGTTCAAGCAATTCTCCTGCCTCAGCCTCCTGAGCACCACCACACCTGGCTGATTTTTGTATTTTTAGTAGAGATGGGGTTTCTCCATGTTGGCCAGGCTGGTCTCGAACTCCCGCCCTCAAGTGATCCATCTGCCTTGGCCTCCCAAAGTTCTGGGATTACAGGTGTGAGTCACTGTGCCCGGTCTATGCCTGGTGATTTTTGATTAGATGCCAGACTATGGGAATTTTACCTTGCCGTGCACTAGATATTTTTGTAGTTCTGTATTTTTAGCTTTGTTCAGGGATACAGTTGTGTAAACATGTGGACTTCCTGTTAAGGTTTGTTAATATTTGCTAGATGGGACCAGAGCAGTGATCACTGCAGGGCTAATTATCCATCATTCCTGAAGCAAGACCCTCTGAGTATTCAACGCAATGCCCCGTGAACTGTGGGGCTTTTCGGGCTGGCTGGTGGGCACAGGCGTGTTCCTGCCCTGTGAAAGCTCCCTGTGGTCCTTGCAGGCAGTTGTTTCTCTGGCCTCATGTGCTCTCCCCACTGCACACATGCCGAACGGTCCTCGAGGGGTCCCTCTGAGATCTCTGGGTTCTCTCTCTGTGTGCAGTTGTCTCCTCTTCAGGGCTCCATGCTGTGGACTCTGGCCACCTTAGTCTTCTGGGTCTCCCAGTTTTGTCTTCTCAACTCAGAGAGTCCGCTGGGCCCCATAGGGCTCCCCTTCCCTGATCCATGGTCCAGAAATGGTCTCTGGGCAGTGAACTGGGACAATAGGAGGGCTCACCTCATTCATTCCCATCTCTCAGGGACCACGGTGTTTTACTGCTTTGTGTAGAGCCTTGCAAACCTCTTTCGTAGGTTTTGTCCATTTTTGTTGTTGTTGTTCCAGGTGAGAGTAAATCTGGTTTCTATTACTCCATCCTGACCAGAACCCTAATTCCCCTGAGATGGGGTTGAACCAGGCTCTGTCTTGCCAGACAGCTACCTTTGAACACACTGAGGCTGAGCGCAGCTCACATTCCATCCGTTGTATTTTTATTGCTGTGCCACGTTTGACCTCTGGAAACCTGAGTTTATCTCTTGTGCTATGAGAAGAATGCGGCAAAACATGTATTTTCTGTTTAGAAATCTTAATATTGCCTCCCCATTGAATTCGTTAGGAATGCGGCGGTAGCCAATCATAAATGCCCACCTGAGTGATTCTGGAGTCATTTAAAGAAACGTCCACTCAAAAGTGGTTTTGCCCCAAGAGAGCGAGCGCACTCAGGAGCCTGTGCGGGGTGGGGCTGCTCCACCGTGGAGCTGGTTGGCATCCACAGCCACTGGGACGCTGCCAGAGCCCAGGCCTGCATCACGCCCTGCCCAGAGGCACACCCGCCTGCTCAAGGCAGTCAGGACTCGCTCACGGTGTGCCTGTCACCGTGTGAAGCCTGTTTCTTCACTGCCTCTTCTTTATTCTGCTTTGCAAGTGAGGCAGGAGCACGTAAAGCTGCTGGCAGAGGAATATCTAAGTGTGAGTGTGAGTGTGCGTGTGTGTGTGAGTGTGAACCAGCCCATCGGTGTGAGTGTTTGAGGGAGCCTCTCTGTGTGTGCCTGGGGGAGGGTGCGAGGTGTGGGCTGGGGAGGGGCCTGGCAATGCCCACCGGCTCGCCTCACACTGGACAGTGCCTGCACCTTCAAGGTGACCCTTCCCCTGGGCCGCAGGATGCTGCATGGCCAGGGACAAGCTCAGCCCTGACCCCAGAGTTTCCAGCCGAGCAAGACACTGCCCACCCCACAGTGAATGGCTGCTGGTGCAGGCCCCACCCTTTTGGAGGCGTTGTGTGCCAGCCTGGGGGCTGAGGATATGGCTGTGGAGACTGCCATGCCCCAATCCTGGGATCCACTATGCTGGGCAGTGGCATAGAGCTTCCCTCCTCCACACCCCCCTAGAGCCGGGGCCTCTGGCTGCTCCAAATGCCAGTTGGAGAAGGTGGTTTTCTTTCTCTTCTAATGTCTTTTCAGTACTTCCTAAATGGCTCTACTTTGAACCTGCTGGGCAAGGAAAAGATTTTCAAGGAAACCTTCTACCGTGTGCGAGCCCTGCCGGCCAATCCCAGACCCCAGCGCGGAGCCAGGCGCCTGTGCCGGCCAATCCCAGACCCCAGTGTGGAGCCAGGCGCCTGTGTCTGCCAACCCTCAGCACCCTCCTCGGAGAGGCTGGTGGCATCAGGTATGGGGATAAGTGACTGCCACTTGCGGCCCCTAGGCTCCTCGGCAGCTGCGTCTTGGGTTCAAGAGGATGATTTTGAGGGATGACAGTCTCCCTCTAGGCCCATCTCACCTTTGCTTCTCCTCACAGGTGCCCGGTGAATTCTCTGTGCACTTAGAATTGACACTTGAATTTGGTCCATGAGAGGTGTGGTGGGCCAGTGGGAGGTGGCTCCAGTGCACAGGAGGGAGGAGGAGTTTTGGGGCAAAGACCTTGGTCCACATCTCTGGTGAGACCCACCTCCTGCCCCAGCCCTCCCCTGAGGGAGATAGTAGAGACAGCTGGGCCCCTGGGCCCCTGGGGGCTGTTTTCTGACCTGTCCAGCAGGCAGTGGTGGGGAGGGGGAGGAGGAGGACACTGGCCTCACATCCTGGGAGTATCAGAGGATTGAAAAACACCACGGATGCGCTATAAACAGAAGCCACTGTGTTCCTATTGGTTATGGTCACTACCTTGAGCATCTATTTGAATTTATTGAACAGCAGATAGCTTCACACCACAGGGTTACTTTTTTTTTTATGCAGAAGAAACTTAATTTTAAAAGAAAACCTTTTCTACTTTCTGTTCTCTAAAAGCCTGTCTGTACAAGACCCAACTGAAGCTGACCAGGGTATTCACACTTCACACACAGCCCCCAGCCCACCTGCTCAAGGCTTTGGGTGGGGGGTAGAGGGTACTGCCTGGGGGCTGCATTTGGGGTGTGCACCTGAGGGGTCGGGTCCATGCCTGGCTAGCACTGACTCTGTCTTGTTTCTCCCCTACAGGAAGCCCCTGGCCAGCCTCCACCTGAGCCCAGTGACCTCAGCTTTAAGGATGGAGTCAGGCAGGGGGTCCCCAACCCCTCCAGGTCCCATTGCTGCCCTGGGGGTGCCAGATAGTGGACCTGGCAGTTCCTCCCTGGGGAAGCTCCAAGCGCTCCCTATCGGGCCCAGGGCCCACTGTGGGGATCCCGGCAGCCCAGCTGCAGCAGGGGACGGCTCTCTAGACACGGGCCCCACAGGAGAGCACAGTGGCAGCTTAAAGATCCCCAACCGGGACAGCGGGATCGACAGTCCATCCTCCAGTGTGGCTGGAGAGAACTTCCCCTGCGAGGAGGGCTTGGAGGCTGGCCCAAGCCCCACTGTGCCGGGGGCACACCCAGAGATGACCCTGGACAGCCAAGTCCCGAAGGTCACCCCCCTGGAGGAGGCCGACAGCGACGTGGGTGAGGAACCTGACCCTGAGAACATCCCCCAGAAGGCTGATGAGGACGCCGGCCTGGCCCAGGTAGGCTTCCCCTCCTGTGTCCCCGCTGCAGGCTGCAGGCCTTTCCTCGGGAGGGTTTTGAGATTTTTAGTGGGCGTCACCCCACACCTTGTTTCCAGGAGTGCGGCACATAGGCTTGTGCCGTGTGCAAGGGGAGGTCCTGGGATGCAGTCTGCCCGAGAAAATCCTGTGGGAAGAATCCATGCAGGTCAGGCCAAGCCTACCTGACACCTTGAGCAGTGACCTCAGTCCTGAGCCTCAGTTTCCACAACTGCGCAGTGGGCACCTCCCGACCCTGGGAAGGTATGATGGTCAGTCCTACCAGTGGTGCTGCCAAAGCTGCCCTTTGCGCAGTGCTCACTGCCGACTTTATAAAACTCCTGGGAGGAGACAGGGTGAGTGGGGAAACTGTTTTCCTCAATGGGAAACTGAGGCACAGAGAGCATGGTACCTGGCCGGGGTCATCCATGGGGTGTGGCACAGGCTGGGTGCTCTGTGCTCTTCAGGACATGGTGGGGCAGGACCTGTGAGGCCCGCAGTGCAGTGTGGAGACCAGAGCAGACAGTTCCCACAACACGGTGGGGCTGCGTTGAGGGAGTTTGTTTGCGTTCTCATTCGCATTTGTGGGGCTCTTGGCTCGGTGCTGGGATCTCGGGGAGATGGAGAGGCAGCAGATGGCCTCAGGCTAAGAGAAACTGTGGGTATGGGGGCACAGCATGGGCAAGCTGCCAAGTGACCAGGTCATGGGAGCGTTTTGCGGGTCAGGCTTGCTGGCGCCTGCATGGGGACGCTGCTGGCTGACACGGGTACCATGAGGAGACAGGCTGGGCAGGTGAAGGGAAGCCGGGTGCCTGGACCACTGTGAGCCGGCTTCACGGAGACGAGGCCAGGGCTGTGTTCAGTGGAGGCTTTGTTACCACTCAGGTGTAGGAAGGATCAGGAGACCACTGCCGTTGACAAGATGGTTTGTCATCCTCAGTTTGTGGCCCCACATCACACCACACCGTGGGGCCACAGGGAAGCCCAGGGTCAGTCAGGAGGCAGAGGGTCCGAGGGGAAACTGTGGGCCTGAGACGGTAATACGGTTTCCGCAGGAAGGAACGGGCAAGGCAGGGTAAGCGGGCTGAGGATTGGTTGGTGTGAATGATTTCACTGGGTTCTGGGGCGCAGGGGCTGTCCCTGACTGTCTGGTACCCGCCCTGGGGTGAGGAGGGCAGGGGCATATGGCCTGGAGTGTGAGGGCCCCATAGAAGGGGAGTGGGTGTGGGCTCTGTGGGGGTTGGTGGGCATTGGAAAGGCAAGTTTGCAGGGCAAGCCTGGGCCTTTACTCTCTCTAGGAATTGGCTACCCTGGGAGGGGCAGTCCCTCCAGGGTCAGAAAGGTCCAGATGTCAGCACATCAGAACACAGACAACAGAAGGCCTGGTGAGTCCTGGCCACACCACCCACAGCTCCAGGGGTGTCCCGAGCGGGCTGTCCAGTCTCCTGAGTGCCGGGAACAGTGCAGACCCCAGGCCCAGCCCCTCAGGTTCTGGGGTGTGCACAGGGCCAGGCTTGTGTGGGGAAGGCACAGGTCCTGGTGTCTGCAATAGGAAGTTTCCAGCACTTGCTCCGGTGCTTCTGTCACTGATGGGAATGAGTTTGTCTCCTCCCTTGTGGGATGCCTGACAGAGTGCAGTCGGTCACACACTGGCCTGTCCTCAGGGCGAGGCACCACGCAGGATCTTTGGGACCCGGAGTCTCCTGTACCCCACCCTGAGGAAGAACAGGGATCCGATGTTGTGGGTGATGTAGGGGAACACACGCCAAGCCAGTGAGCCAGGCTCTGTGCTGTGAAGAATTAGCCAACATGATACAGGAAGGGCATTGGGGAAAGGTTAAGGATGCTTCAGCAGCACACTTCTTGTTCCCGAAATCACCCAGCCCTCAGGGGAACGTGGGGTTGCCTGGGTCAGACATGAACCTGCCACTCACATGGAGACAGCAGGAACGCGGGGCCTGGAGCCACACAGCAGGGCAGGCGGGGCTGGGCTGGCATCCCTAAACCAGCAGGGGGGTTTGGCCCCTTCCAACTCTCTCAGGAACACTCTTTCAGGAGGACTCTCCACCCAGCCCACCCTGGCCTTCATGTTTTTTGTTTGTTTGTTTGTTTTTGAGACAGAATTTTGCTCTGTTGCCCAGGCTGGAGTGCAGTGGCATGATCGCGGCTCACTGCAACCTCTACCTCCTGGGTTCAACCAATTCTCTGCCTCAGCTTCCTGCGTAGCTGGGATTACAGGCGCCCACCACCATGCCCGGCTAATTTTTTGCATTTTTAGTAGAGACAGGGTTTCACCATCTTGGCCAGGTTAATCTTGAACTCCTGACCTCGTGATCCATCCGTCTTGGCCTCCCAAAGTGCTGGGATTACAGGCTTGAGCCACTGCGCCCAGCCTGCCTTCATGTTTTTAAAAGGAGTTTCTTTCAAGGTTAGGTAAAATAAGGGAGGCTCAATTAGACTTAAATGTTTAACATCTTGCATTCCTGTCCTTGGTACATGGTGGGGTGAGACCTCGTGAGTGTTGGGGACACCACTAACTTGTCTGTCCTTTCAGCATTGTTCATGGGGAAACTGGAGAGTGGGGGCTTTTTTTTCACAAATACAGAAATCGAGGCACAGAGGGGTTGAGTTATGAGTATGGAATCAAGATGTTCCAGGCTAAGCCCTCATCTCTCCCTGGTTTCCCCTTAGGCCTGTCCCTGTGAAGGCGCCCCCTGGGCAACCTACTTTGCTCACCAGAACCTGAGAGGTCTCCATGCCCTGCTGCAGTGTTCCCCAACCCCCGCCCCTCCCGCCCTGAGGCTGGATCCCTCTGTCCCTCAGGAACTGTGCTCTCCTCTCTATTCCCATAGCCCCATCCCACCTGGCAACCCCCTGGCAGCATCCCCTCCCCTCCACACGGCTATCAGAAAACTCCCCTCTTCTTCCCATTGCCTGGGCACTGAGGTCTGATTTGAAGGCCCCAGGCTGGCGCACACGCCGCCCCAGGCTGGTACAGATGCCTCCCCAGCCTCATCCCACCACCAGCCGCAGGAAGGGCCTCTTTCTTTGCTAGGGACTCAGATCTGTGCCACCTGCCCAGGGGCCTGCAGGAAATCTGCCTGTGGGATTCTGGATCGCCCTGCCCGTGGGTACCATCCTGGCTAGTTGCCTTGTGCAATTTCCCCACTAACCTGCAGCTGCTGAAAGGGACTCACATGGCCTCTGCCCCGAGGTGTGGGTCACAAAGACTCAGGACCCAGTCTGTAAATGAACATGAGTAAGCCCACCCCAGATTGTCGAATAAGGTGAAAAATGCAAATCCAAGACGAAAGCATTTTTTCATAGATAGGTTTGAGCAGGGTTCATTATTGGAGGTCTGGCCCCAGGTATAGGGGAATATGGCTCCATCTGGAGACCAGCGGCTGCCTCAGGATGCAAACTTCTTGTGCCTTCTCTGTAGAAGGCATTTGACAGACCAAGGGCAAGGAGGCCACTCAGCGACCAAGGGAAAGGGGCAGGAGCACCCAGAGGCCAGGCTGCAGAGGGCCCACAGCCAGCAGTCAGCAGGGCCCCCAGCTGCGCCCCGGGATATTCCTTCTTTTTCTTTCCTTTCCCCTTTCCCCATGCTCTAGCTTAAGCAGCCTGGTGTGCTAAAACTGTAACACAGGAGGCTGTAGGGAAGGCTGAGGCTCAGTGATAGACTGTCATTTAACCCTGTAAACTAAAACTAAAATCCTAAGCCCCCCACCAACTGAACAAACCCCCTCGTGGCCAAGGGGACCCCAGAAAAACCTTAAAAACTTCAGTTCTCAGCCGTGATGGGATGGGAGGTCAGACACACCTGGTTCTACTTCCTTCCTTTTGTAGTTTACACACAACTGAGCAGCATTAATCTTAAAACAGAGATCAGAAGACTGACAGAATAGACTCCATGGCAATAAGATACCAAATGATAAACAGGACCTGGCAAGTGTACACACCATACACTTAAAGAATAAACTATATTCTGGCCGGGTGCAGTGGCTCACGCCTGCAATCCCAGCACTTTGGGAGGCCGAGGCGGGTGGATCACCTGAGGTCGGGAGTTTGACACCAGCCTGACCAACATGGAGAAAACCCATCTCTACTAAAAATACAAAATTAGCCAGGTATGGTGGTGCATGCCCGTAATCCCAGCTGCTTGGGAGGCTGAGGCAGGAGAATAGCTTGAACACGGGAGGCAGAGGTTGCGGTGAGCCAATATCGTGCCATTCATGCCAGCCTGGGCAACAAGAACGAAACTCCGTCTCAAAAAAAAAAAAGAATAAACTATATTCTGATAGCCACAAGGTATTTTCTTTTTCTTTAGCAGCTAAACAGGCAATAAGCAATATTAAAACAA
>NW_012120932.1:1869900-1871329 GCF_000951035.1 Colobus angolensis palliatus
AAAATGTGCCTTTTCTTTTTTTTTACTTTGAGACAGAATCTCACCCTGTCACCCAGTTGGTTCACTACAACCTCCATCCTCCAAGTTCAAGCGATCTCCCCTCCCCTCCCTTCCCCTTCCCTTCCTTTGAGACAGAATCTCACCCTTCCTTTCCTTGAGATGGAATCTCATTATATTGCCCAGGCTCATCTCAAACTCCTGGCCTCAAGTGATCCTCCTGCCTTGGCTTCCCAAAATGTCTGGATTACAGCTGCAAATCACCATGCCCAGCACCAGCTGATTTTTTTGTGTTCATTTTGTATCCTGTAACCTTACTGAATTGGTCCAGTAGTCCTACCAGTTTTTAGTGGAATCTTAAGGATTTTCTACTATAAAATCATGTCATCTGTGAACAGAACTAATTGTACTTCTTCCTTTGCAATTTGGACGACTCTTCTTCCTTTTCCTTTCCTAATTGCTCTGGCTAGGACTTCCCGTACTATACTGAATAGAAGTGGTGAGAGTGGGCATCCTTGTCTTATTTCTAATCTTAGAGGAAAAGCTTTTAGTCTTTCACCATTGAATATGATGTTAGCTGTGGGCTTCTCATACATGGGCTTTATTATATTTAGGTAGTTTCATTCTGTTCCTGGTTTGTTGAGTGTTTTTATCATGAGAGCATGTTGAATCCTTTCAAATGCTTTTTCTGCATCAGTTGAGATGACCATGTGGCTTTTGTTCTTCATTCTCTTAATGTGGTGTATTACATTCATTGATTTTTTGTTATGTTGAACCAGAGTTGCATTCCAGGAATAAACTTGGTCATGGTGATTAATCCTTTCAATGTACTGTTGAATTTCATTTCCTAGTATTTTGTTGAGGACTTTTGCATCAATATTCATCAGGGATATTGGCCCATAGTTTTATTTTCCTGTATTGTCTTTGTAGGGCCTTGGTATCAGGATAATGCTGGCCTTATTGAATGAGCTTGGAAGTATGCCTTCCTCTTCAATTTTTTTGGAAAAATTTCAGGAGGATTGGTTTTATTTCTTTTTGAAATGTTTATAGAATCCATCAGTGAAGCCATCTGGTCCTGGACGTTTGTTTGTTTGGAGGTTCTTTATTAGTAATTCAATCTGCATATTCATTATCGCTCTTTCAGATTTTCTGTTTCTTCATGATTCAGTCTTCCTAGGTTGTGTGTTTCTAGGAATTTACCCATTACTGTTCACAGTATTCTCTTACAGTCTTTTTATTTCTGTGGCATCTCTTGTAATGTCCCCTCTTTCATTTTAGTTGAGTCTTCTCTCTCTCTTTTATTTTGAGGCAGTCTATTTAAAAATCACAACATTTAGAAAAAAATCTAGGCCGGGCGCGGTGGCTCAAGCCTGTAATCCCAGCACTTTGGGAGGCCGAGACGGGCGGATCACGAGGTCAGGAGATCGAGACC
>NW_012120932.1:1875494-1887063 GCF_000951035.1 Colobus angolensis palliatus
TTTTTTTTTTTTTGAGATGGAGTCTCACTCACTCTGCTGCCCAGGGTGGAGTATAGTGGTGCGATCTCAGCTAACGGCAACCTCCACCTCCTGGGTTCAAGCAATTCTCCTGCCCCAGCCTCCTGAGTAGCTGAGATTACAGGTGTGTGCCACCACACCCAGCTAATTTTTGTATTTTTAGTAGAGACGAAGTTTCACCATTTCGGCCAGGGTTATCTCAAATTCCTGGCCTCAGGTGATCCACCTGCCTCAGCCTCCCAAGTGCTGGGATTACAGGTGTGAGCCACCATTCCCAGCCTCCAGTTTTTCTTAGTTAACCTAGCTAAATGTTTGTCAATTTTTTTGCTCTTTTCAAAAAACCAACTTTTCATGTTGTTGGTTTTCCTATTGTCTTTCTATTCTCTATTGCAGATACCTGTATGTATATAGATATCTCTTTATGTCTGATCTTTATTACTTCCTTCCTCCTGCTATCTTCAGTTTCAGTTTACTCTTCTTTTTTGAGTTTCTTGATGTGTAGAGTTAGGTTGTTGATTCAAGATTTTTCTTTTTTAAAAAATGTACATATTTATAGCTCTAAAATTTCCTCTTAGCACTGCTTTTACTGCATTCCATAGGTATGTTATGATTTCATGTTTTTCTTTTATCCATTGGTTGTTTACGAATGTGTTGTTTAGGCCAGGTGCGGTGGCTCACTCCTGTAATTCCAGCACTTTGGGAGGCTGAGGTGGGTGGACAGCCTGAGGTCAGGAGTTTGAGACCAGCCTGGCCAACATGGTGAAACCCTGTCTCTACTAAAAATACAAAAATTAGCCAGGCGTGGTAGTGGGCACCTGTAATCTCAGTTACCCGAGAGTCGGAGGCAGGAGAACTGCTTGAACTGGGGAAGTGGAGGTTGTAGTGAGCCTAGATCCCGCCACCATACCTGGGTGCCAGAGCAAGACTCCATCTCAAAAGAAAAAAAAGAAAAAAAAATGTGTTGTTTAATTTGCACATGTCTGTGGATTTTCATTGTGTTATTGAATTCTAGTTTCCTTCCATTGTGATTGAAAAAGATAGTTTGGGCCAGGCGCAGTGGCTCACACCTGTAATCCCAGCACTTTGGGAGGCTGAGGCGGGCAGATCACGAGGTCAGGAGATCGAGACCAGCCTGGCCAACATGGTGAAACCCTGTCTCTACTAAAAATACAAAAAATTAGCCAGGCGTGGTGGCGGGCACTTGTAGTCCCAGCTACTTGGGAAGCTGAGGCAGGAGAATGGCATGAACCTGGGAGGCGGAGCTTGCAGTGAGCTGAGATTGTGCCACTGCACTCCAGCCTGGGTGACAGAGCGAAACTCCATCTCAAAAAAAAAAAAAAAAAGGGAAAGAAAGAAAAAGATAGTTTGTTTAATTTCAGTCTTTGTGTGTTTGTTGAGACTTGTTTTATGCCTACTATGATCTATCCTGGATAATGTTTCAGGTACGCTCAAGAAGAACGTATGTTATGATCTATCCTGGATAATGTTTCAGGTACGCTCAAGAAGAACGTATGTTGTGATCTATCCTGGATAATGTTTCAGGTACACTCAAGAAGAACGTATGTTGTGCTGTTTTTGGGCACTGTGTTCTGTAATTGTTTGGGTCAACTGGCTGTAGAGTTGTTCAAGTTCTCTATTTCCTTATTGATCTTCTGTCTGTTTATTCTATTGGTTTATTGAAAGTGGGGTATTAAAGTCTCCTAATATTATTTTGCTGCTATTTCTTCCTTCAATTCTACCAAAGTTTCCTTCATATATTTAGGAGCTCTGAGGTTTGGTGCATGAATATTTATAACTGTTACATCTTTTTGGTGACTTTACCTGTTTATCACTATATAATGTCCTTCTTTGCTTCTTGTAACAGTTATTTTTTTTCCACTTGACAGCAGTGATTCTTTTTTTTAAAGTGACAGATACTTGCTATACATATGCTTGAGTTACATAGTGATGTTTTGATACATATAATACATAGTTATTAGAGCATGGCAATTAACATAGCCATCATTTCAAACATTTATCATTTCTTTGTGTTGGGAACATTCAATACCCTCCTTCTAGCTATTGAATCTATATACTATACGATAGTTAACTATCATCCTCCTACAGTGTCACAGAACACTGGAAATTACTCCTTCTATCTATCTGCGATTTTATATCCTTTAACAAATCTCTCCCTATCCCTCTTTTTCTCCTACCCTTCTTAGTCTCTAGTATGCTCTGCTGTACTTTTTACTTCTGTGAGATCAACTTTTTTTAGCTTCCACGTATAAGTGAGAATACGTGGTGTTTAACTTTCTGTTCCTGGCTTATTTTGCTTGACTAAATGTCCTCTAATTCCATCCATGTTGCCACAAATGACAGGATTTCATATTTTTATGACTCAGTAGTATGACATTGTCTATATATACCACATTTTCCTTATCCACTCATCTGTTGTTGGACACCCAGGTTGATTCCATATCTTGACTGCTGTGAATAGTGCTGGAATAAATAAACATGGAGGTGCAGCTGTCCCTTCAATATACTGAGTTCCCTTCCTTTGGATAAATGTCCAGTAGTGCGATTGCTGGATCATATGGTAGTTCTATGGTTTTTCTTTTTAAACATTTTAGTTTTTTAATGTATTCATTTTTTCTTTTCTTTTCTTTTCTTTTTTTTGAGACAGAGTCTTGCTCTGTCACCCAGGCTAGAGTGCAGTGGCAAGATCACTGTTCATGCAGTTAGCTCCTGTTCTGCTTGATATTCATGAACATTTCAGCTCTCCATAAGAGTCCTGAAAGTTTTTCCTCTATTCTAATATCATAATCTCCAAAGTTATCAGAAACCTGCATTTAGGAGCACCTGTTAGAATCCTATAGCTGACTATAAAAACCACCTTTTGGCCAGGCACGGTGACTCATGCCTGTAATCCTAGCACTTTGGGAGGGTAAGGCGAATGGATCACCTGAGGTCAGGAGTTTAAGACCAGCCTGGCCGACATGGCCAAATCCTGTCTCTACTAAAAATACAAAAATTAGCTGGGCATGGTGGTGCTTGCCTGTGATCCCAGCTACTTGGGAGACTGAGGCAGGAGAATAGCTTGAACCTGGGAGGCAGGTTGCAGTGAGCCAAGATCGTGCCACTGCACCCCAACCTGGGCAACAGAGTGAGACTCTGTCTAAAAAAAAAAAAAAACCTCACCTTTTAAAGAGGATTAAAACAAGCCCACAATTGTGGACGACAAAAAGTCTTATGTTGCCACAGTCAAAGACACAATTGAAAAAGAAGTTTGTTATCTCTGTGGCACACTAATTTTAACAATAACAATTATCATTATTAGTGATAACATACTAAATTATATCATAATTATAGAAGTTTTGCATAATTTTGGAACATGTACCAATAACACATTTATAAGGAGCAGAATAATGCTGTAATAAAACTCTGTTGTGCTTTTATTCCATTGTTCAATTTATGGAAAAACTGAATACTCCTTTAACTCTAGCCAATATGGTCACATACAGAATTTCTTTTACAAGATTAATTTTAACAAACCTTCCACAACTTGTTTTAACCTTTATCTTTATCATATATAATTTAAAACCACCCTTTAACCCTCTAAACTAGGCAAAAATATCCATATTTCCATGCCTTCTTATAATCTTTTACCAAAATCACATTCCGCTTTTCCCACACACCTTAAATGTAAACTGTTTTTCCAGTAGTGTCAAGTACACGTTACACTGTTAACTCTTAGCAACTTTTACTTTTGGTGAAAAACCTGGTAAGTAAGCAATTCTAATTATGCACTAGGTTTGGAGCCTAGGCCACCCAACAGAAATGCAGATAAGGTTTGACTCTTTCCAGCATGGATATGGGGATACGGTTAACTCTGTATGTTCCCAGGCCTTACCTAGCTGTAAAGCAGGCAAGTTGTACAGTTAAGAGTCATGATCACAGTTTATAAAGCATTTTACAATTTGCACTGACTATCTACAGCATGCTTGGACTTTCTGACTTGACGTAAACATACCCTCTTTTAAACAACCAGTTATTTTACTTTGGGACAAGAATTTACCATACAAAATCCTTTTCATACAAAATCACTTTTCTTTATAAACTTCCTTACCAACAATACCTTTACCTTCATAACCTTTGAATTAGACAAAGTAATTTCCTTCTGTTAGGAAGTTATGGTTTGTACTACATGTTGCTGTATCGGTCCTGTGAAGCAGGGAGCAGACAAAGAGGTTATCTACATACTGTAGAAGGTATCCCCCCTTGAGAGATGCCTTGGTTAGGTTTTTGCTAGGGTTTGTCCAAATAAGTGTGGGCTATTTCTAAATCCCTGAGGTTGGACTGTCCAGGTTAAGGTTATTGGTTAAAGATTTAGGTAGCTTTCCCGGGAGAAATAGAGCTATTAGAGGGAAAGATGAATTCAGAGGTCAGGTAAATATTAAGCAAGCACCCATCTAAGAAAGTATATGTTTGCCCCAAAGAGGTGTAGGGTATTTAGACACTAGCAGGGACTGGTGGGAAAGTGGTAATTGGTCTCTTAAATAATATAAAGGGGTGTGAATCTTTTTTTTTTTTTTTTGGAAGGAGGGAGTGCTATTTGCCCACATTACCTGACTGCATTTGGAGAAGAATTGCTCAGAAGAGATTAGCACAGAGTAGGCAGCTCTTGAACCCAAAAGGGAAATTTATAATTTTATTTGCTGCCTCCAGAGTCACCCTTGGCTTTGCCCTGTTAGTGCCAATGTCTGATTTGAAAGCCAGCTGGAGCAGAGAGCTCTCCAGCTCAAGGCCATCAGGGGCTGGGATTCTGTTCTGGGACCCCTTCAGCCTTCGAAGCAGTCCCATTTCCAGTGGCCAAGCTTTTGGCAGAGGGGGCAAACCATGTGAAGTTTCCTCCCGTTTGTCCCACTGGGGCAGTTTGCCTTCCAGTGGCCTGGCTTCCCACTCCAATGGCAGTTACCTGGAGGAGTGTCCTTAGGGCAACCTGGAGGAGGCTGGTGGGCTTGCGGAGGAGGCTGGTGGGCTTGCAGAGCAGCCAGTAGTTAAGCCTGCCTCTGGTCCCTGCATTTCTCCTTTTCCTTAGCCCTGTCCTCCTTATTCTACTCCCAGTTATAAAAGACTGAGGAGGTGACTTTGAGGATTTCCTGCATAGGGACACTGGGTTCTGAGGCTGACTTTCGTAATTGAGTCCCAGTTAATTTTGAGGAAAACAGTATTACAAAGAAAACCTAGTTTTTCTATTTTTGTTTGTTTGTTTGTTTTTCGACAGAGTTTTGCTCTTATTGCCCAGGCTGGAGTGCAGTGGCACAATCTCAGCTCACTGTAATCCACCTCCCGAGTTCAAGTGATTCTCTTGCCTCAGCCTCCCAAGTATCTGGGATTACGGGTGCCTGCCACCATGCCTGGCTAATTTTTTGTATTTGGTAGAGATGGGGTTTCACTATGTTGGTCTGGCTGGTCTCAAACTCTTCACCTCAGGTGATCCACCCACCTCAGCCTCCCAAAGTGCTGGGATTACAAGCATGAGCCATGGTGCCTGGACCATTTTTCTGTTTTAAGGTTTGGGGGATCAAACTTTTCCCACTTTTTGGGAATACATCTGAGGGGCGTGTCCTGTGGTGTGGAGATATGATTACCCACCTGTGAAGACAGAACAGAGGAGAAAAAAGGTAAAAGGTGTCCCTTCTTACTTTCCTGTTATCCTGAATAGGGCATCTCCCATTCATCCTTAGGGTTCCAGAATGAACTGGTCTTACTGTGTACCCTAAACCTTGGTCCCATTTCATCACAATTACCCACTTGTGAACATTGGAGACAACAATATGAACAGGGCCTCCCCATTCATCCTTAGGGTTCCAGAATGAACTGGTCTTACTGTGTACCCTAAACCTTGGTCCCATTTCATCACAATTACCCACTTGAGAACAGAGGAGATACCAGAGAGAACAGTGGGCCCCCTGCTCATCCTTGGGGTTCTGGAATGTCTTACCTTGTACCCCTAACCTTGCCTTCGTCTCTGTTTTAGTGATAATCTATTAGCCTTTATCTCTGTCCTGTGGGTCTCTTGTGCCTGTGGCTTTCAGCTGGCCTATATCCTTATCTCCATGACCTTATAGTGACTCTTGCTCGGAGCATTCTGGCAACAAAGTGATGATCTCTTTTCTCAGGGTCCCATTTCTCATGTTCTTCAAGTAGATGAGAAGCCTGTTTTTCAGCTAAATGCCACAAGGGGGCTGACTCCCCTCCCTGCAAATATGACCTTGAAGGTCTTGATGCATGTTCAGAAGGGTGTGGAAGTGATCAGAGAAATGTAAGCTACAGGAGGAAGTGGGAGGAGGCAAGAAGAATACTCATGGAAAGCCTTCATATGCTCACAAAAATAGCAGCCCTTCCATTTGAGAGGGCGATGTTTATTTTCCCTCCTGACATAAAGAAGAACCTCTGGAGGACTTGGGGCTTGGGGTAAGAACTTGCAATGGCAAAGGAAGAATGTTCCCTCCTCCCAAAAAGTGCTAACTCAAAAAAGCAAGTAGGCAGGGTCCTTAAAGGGCCACAGAGTGAGGCCCTGTGCCCGCAGACAAACTGCTTCAAAAGCCACTGGAAAACCTGGCCCTGGGGCATAACAGGAATGAAAAGCATATGGTAAGTCATAAGGAGCTGGCAGAGCCAGGGTTCCAATTAGTGTCTGTCCCGACCATGTGCCAGTAGTCAGGGGAAGGGTTAGAGGTCGTCCGAGCTGGTAGGGTAAAACCAAGTATAAATCTCAGGGCGTATCCCCAAGGGAGCCTGTGTCTTTGCTGCCACACAAATGCAGCAAGAGCCACGGGTGCATGAATAACAGAGAGTGTGTGTTTAAGAAGTCAAGTGACATACAAAGTAAAAACAAAGAGGCAGACTTGCCCCCAAGGCAGACAGTCCAGTGAGTGCACAAGCCATTTCAGAATACACACAGAGAAAACAGGAGAATAGGCAGTATGGGTTTTTGGAAAAGAACCAATTTCAGTTGAAAAAGCAGAGGAGGCCAGGTGCAGTGACTCATGCCTGTAATCCCAGCACTTTGGGAGGCCAGGGCGGGTGGATCATGAGGTCAGGAGATCGAGACCATCCTGGCTAACACAGTAAAACCCCGTCTCTACTAAAAATACAAAAAATTAGCCAAGCGTGGTGATGGGTGCCTGTAATCCCAGCTACTCGGGAGGCTGAGGCAGAAGAATGGTGTGAACCCAGGAGGCTGAGCTTGCAGTGAGCCAAGATAGCGCCACTGTACTCCAGCCTGGACGACAGAGGGAGACTCTGTCTCAAAAAAAAGAAAGAAAGAAAGAAAAAAAAGAAAAAGCAGAGGAAACAACAGACATTGCATGGTGTTAGGCTTTAGCCCTGCCACTCTCGTGAGCCTCCTGTCTAGGAGGGCCATGGGTGCCTCAGTTCTACTCAGTGCAGACTCCAAGGTCCCTTCTGTCTGACTTGAGAGATTCAAGTGCTCCATTTAACCTTTGACTTAGGAGATCACACCACTGTAGTCCAGCCTGGGCAACAGAGCAAGACTCCACCTCAAGCACTGGCATGCTTCCAGGGGGTTATATCCCTTCTCCCCTGATTCTTTTGTGTGGTGGGCTGTCTGCATGCCCAGTGGCCTGCCAGCACTTTGGAGGGGCCGTATGCATAGTGTGTTTACTGGAGTTGTGAGCATGCTCACTTGAGGCCTTCTTCCTGTACCAGTCAAGTGTTCCTAGAAGGTCATATACCAATTACACTCCGCCATTTCGCCCCTTAGTGCGCATGCATGAGCCCATTTATCCAACTCCTGAGATCTTATCAGGAAGCTGAGTACCTATTTCAGGTTTTTCTATCTATCCGGAGACTGCCTTTCCCTGGTGCTGGCTGCTACCAATTATTATTTTAGAGAGGCTGTTTAGCAACCACCTGACCAATGCAGGATTTTTTGCTCCTTAGTTCAGCTAAAATCCGAGTTCTTGTCTCATTACCAGGAAAACTTAGGCATGAGGACACACTGAAGGGTGAGCAGGGTGGATTTATTAGGCAAAAAGAAAGCTCTCAGCAAAGAAAGAGGGGGTCCTGCCAACAGGCTACCACCTCACAGACTGAATACCAGGCCACCACACACTAGTTGAAGAGGCCAGGCTCCTCCCCTGCATGAGGCACGAATTCCTGGTAGCTCCACCCCACTTCCCCAGTGCCTGTGGGCCTCCAGTCCATTGCGGGCATGCCCAGGCAAGACCCTGCGCAGGTTCCCTTACCTACACAAAATCATCTGATGTAGGCCAGTCGTGGTGGCTCACACCTGTAATCCCAGCACTTTGGGAGGCTGAGGCGGGTGGATCACAAGGTCAGGAGATGGAGACCATCCTGGCTAATATGGTGAAACTCCATCTCTAATAAAAACACAAAAAAATTTAGCCAGGCGTGGTGGTGGGCGCCTGTAGCCCCAGCTACTCAGGAGGCTGAGGCAGGAGAATGGCGTGAACCCGGGAAGCGGAGCTTGCAGTGAGCCGAGATCACACCACTGTAGTCCAGCCTGGGCAACAGAGCAAGACAATGCCTCAAAAAAAAAAAAAACAATCAGCCGGGCGCGGTGGCTCAAGCCTGTAATCCCAGCACTTTGGGAGGCCGAGACGGGCGGATCACGAGGTCAGGAGATCGAGACCATCCTGGCTAACACGGTGAAACCCCGTCTCTACTAAAAGTACAAAAAATTAGCCGGGCGAGGTGGTGGGCGCCTATAGTCCCAGCTACTCGGGAGGCTGAGGCAGGAGAATGGCGTAAACCCGGGAGGCTGAGCTTGCAGTGAGCTGAGATCCAGCCACTGCACTCCAGCCTGGGCAACAGAGCCAGAATCCGTCTCAAAAAAAAAAATAAATAAATAAATTCTATGCACCAAGAGGACAATAGTACAAATTATCGTATTTATCCATGTGTTCACCTTTACTGAAGAACCTTATATTATCATGTGGTTTCATGTTGCTTTTTACCATCCTTTTGTTTCAACATAAAAGACCCCTTAATCTTTTTTATTTTAGAGCAGATTTAATGGTAAAGAACTCCCTCAGCTTTTAATTGGAAAAGTGTTTATTTCTCCATTTTTGAAGGACAGTTTTGTCAAATACAATATTTTTTGTTGACAGTTGTTTTTTTTCCTTTGAGCACTTTGAATGTATCCTCCCTCTACCTTCTGGTTTGCAAAGTTACCACTGACAAATCCTCTGATAATCTTACGGAAGACCCCTTACGTGAGACAAATTACTTTTCTCTCACTGCTTTCAAGATTTTCTTTGTATTTGACTTTAGACAGTTATATAGTGTCTTGATATGGTTCTCTGTTGATTTACTCCAGTTGGAGGTCTTTGAGATTCTTGAATTTTTAAGTCCATTGCTTTCCTCAAATTGGGGAAATTTTCAGCCATTATTTCTGTAAATAAACTCTTTGCCCCTTTCTCTTCTCCTTTGGAACTTACATGTGCATATATTGATCTACTTGATAGTGGCCCATACATCTCTTCAAGTTTGCTGACTTTTTCTTCTGCCTGATCAAGTCTGCTATCAAACCCCTCTTAAAAATGTATCGGTTCAATTAAAGTGTATTTCAGCTCCAGAATGTCTGGTTTGTCCTTTTTAATAGTTTCTGTCTCTTCGTTGATATTCTCACTTTGTTCATGCATCATTTCCTGATTTTGTTTTTTAGTCATCTATCTGTTCTCTTTTATCTCATTGAACATCTTTAGGACAACTATTTAGATGTTTTTTTCTCAAGCAGCTCATAGATCTGTGTTTCCTTAGGATCAGTTTTGGAGTTTTTAATTTTGTTCCTTTGATTGGGCTACATTTTTCTGTTTCTTTGTAGCTAATTTTGTTTCAACTAGAAGGTCAGAGGCAAAAAGTGCTTTTGCTAAATCTGATTAAAAGAGCCCCAGTACCTTCAAGGCCTGTCTACTGTGGTACTGGAGTGATGATTTCTATCTTGTCTCCTTTACAGCTTGGTCTGGAGAGCTGTCCTAGACTCTCCAATGAGTCTATTCAAACAGCTGCCTCTGTTACCTTGACTTGTCTCAGATTCCGTTGACCTACGACAGGTCCTGGCAGTAGGAATATAAGACTGCCTCTGTTATTTTGACTTGCTCCAGGTTAGGGAGAAGCTTATGCAAGGCTCCTATGACCGTATGTTTCATTTCTAGCTTTGATGTCTGGGCACCGATTTCCCTAGGTGTAACTACTTGCTCCATGTTAAGGCTGTGCTGTGGAAATCTGTCTGTGTGACTGTCATGCAGGCCTGTCTGTGTGATTGTCAGAAAGGATTGGCTTGCCACAATAGGGCCTTCAGGAGGTGATTAAGTCATGAGGTCAAAGCCATCATGAATAGCATTAGGGTCCTTATGAAAGAGAAAGTTCATGGGTTTGCTCTCCTCTGCTCTTCCACCATGTGAGGACACAGCCTTCATCTCCCTTTTTCTCTTCTATCACTTCCACTGTGTGAGGGGAGAGTGTTCAGGCCACCATCTTGGAAGCAGAGATCAGCCCTCAGAAGTGTGAGAAATAAACTTCTCTTGTTTAGAAATTACCCTGTCTCAGGCATTTTCACAAAAACTTCCATAGTGATGATTTCGAGCTTTGACTAGCTCGTACCCCGTGTCCTGTCCTGCACGAAGTGTTTCATAGGCGTTGTTCCTCTCCATCCTCATAACATCCCTGTGATGTAGGTACTAGATGGTGACGCTGTTGTTTTGCATTTGGGGTCACTGAAACTTACAGAGGTTTGTTAGCCTGCCCAATGTCAAAAAACAGGAGGAGGCCAGGCATAGTGGCTCATGCCTGTAATCCCAGCACTTTGGGAGGCTGAGGCAGGCAGATAGGTTGAGTCCAGGAGTTCAAGACCAGCCTAGGCAACATGGCAAAACCTCATCTCTACCAAAAGAAAATAGAAAAAAATTAGTTGGACATGGTGGTACACATAGAGAGCGGCCCAAACAGACTAAGACAAACCTGTCAAATATCACCAATTTCCCTACACTTTTTGCCAAAATCTTTTCTTGGCATTATAATGGCTGGGGTGCTGTAGCTTCTCAGCTGGTCGCTGGAATTCTCACACAGGTGTTCTGGCCCATATATTGTTGTTAACCTTATGTCTCTGAGCAGAAGGAGGGCCGAGAGCTGTTTAGTCTACCATCTTGCTGACATCGCTGTCCAATATATTTTGAGGTAGTTGCTGCAACTGCTCAAAGGCCCAGGAGGGTGGAGTTATCTTTGGGCTAGAGAGGCTTTTGGGGGACTGCCAGAAACTACTGTGCTTTTCCCAAAATCCTCCATGCAAATATCATCTATGAGAACTGAGCACCACATCGCCATCCCAGTGGCCCCTTCCTGCCCCTGCTCCTGCCCCTGTGGCTTCCTGCCGCCCCCATGGCCCCTGGTTCTCCTGCACACAGTGGCAGCCTGTTAGGTGCCGATTCCCCAAGGCTCATCTTCCCCAGGTGAGCTGCATCTCTTCCCCAAGGCTCATCTTCCCCAGGTGAGCTGCATCTCTTCCCCAAGGCTCATCTTC
>NW_012120932.1:1887213-1906983 GCF_000951035.1 Colobus angolensis palliatus
CCAAGGCTCATCTTCCCCAGGTGAGCTGCATCTCTTCCCCAAGGCTCATCTTCCCCAGGTGAGCTGCATCTCTTCTCTCCACAGCACTCTGGCCCCCAGAAGCTTCTCCACATTGCCCAGGAGCTCCTGCACACTGAGGAGACCTATGTGAGGCGGCTGCACCTGCTGGACCAGGTAGCCCACATGGCTTGGGGGTCCACCTTAGTCCACTCCCAGAGTTTCAGTGGGCAGTTTCAGTATCTTAGCATTGACTGGGCATTACAGGTGCAGTATGAATGACTTAAATACTAAAACTCAGACAAATTTAAGTCCGGTTTACAAACTTTTTGTTGTTTGTTTTTTTCTTTTGAGACAGAGTCTCATTCTGTCTCCCAGGCTGGAGTGCAGTGGTGAGATCTTGGCTCACTGCAACCTCCGCCTCTCGGGTTCAAGCGATTCTCCTGTCTCAGCCTCCTAAGTAGCTGGGATTACAGGCACACGCCACCATGCCTGGCTAATTTTTGTATTTATAGTAGAGATGGGGTTTCACCACATTGGTCAGGCTGGTCTTGAACTCCTGACCTCAGGTGATCCACCAGCCTCGGCCTCCCAAAGTGCTGGGATTACAGGTGTGAGCCACCATGCCCATCCTAGAAACTTATTTTTTGTTTTCAGTGCTTGTGGCTCTGAGGAAAAGGCTTTGCCAAGTCACCTGTGGGACATTTCTTCCTGGCAGCTGCATGATCTGAGCATGTAAATGGCTTCTGGATGTTTTTTCTGCATAAATAGTTGGGACAGGGGTTGCCACTCATCCCTATCCACATGACAATGTGGGGTTTATGAGCGCAGGAAATAAAGCACCCATGGAAGCCGGGGTTTTGACAGACGGTGCTGCTGCTGTTTTTATCTGATGAGATCGAGAAGGAAGTCTGAACCTTCCATTTCGCGTGAGAGGTGGCTGAGGAAAGATATCTTTCCCTGTCCTCAGGGGACTGTCCCTGCCGCACCCACATTCCTAAGTCACAAGTGAGCTTGCATTAAGACCATGAGGTTGTCTGAACCAGTTCGACGAAAAGGGAGGACAATAATTCTGAAGTTCATTAAGAAAACACAAGGTGGCAGCAGCGGCCCCTCCCAAGCGCCCTCACCTGTGGCTGAAGCGGCGCAGCTGTGCTGGGTGGAAGAGGCTCACTGGCCACACCTGGGCTTCTCTATGCTCAGGTTTTCTGCACCAGGCTGACGGATGCGGGGATCCCTCCAGAAGTCATCACGGGCATATTCTCTAACATCTCTTCCATCCACCGCTTCCACGGGCAGTTCCTGCTGCCGGAGCTGAAGACGCGGATCACGGAGGAGTGGTGAGTACCGTCTGCGGATGCCCGTGGGGCCCCTCAAGTGGTCTCTAGACCTGGGTTCATGTGCCTGAGAGCCAGGCAAGTGCTGGGGGACTGTCCCATGGTGACTGGCCGCCTCCCTGCTCTGCACGGTCTGGGTCCGGTCCAGACTCTACCCTTTCCTGGTTGGTGACCTTGACCGGCCACTTACGGTCTCCAAGGCTTAGTTCCTGAGAAAGCAGATGATGCGGAATGAAGGGCTTTTAATGCCCCACTGGGGGCTCTGAAACTAAAATGAGGTTTGAATCTGGAAACACCACACAGTGGATAGTGCTAGTTGGTTTTCTTTTCCCTCCTAGCTTATACTCCACCTTTGTTTAAAAAATGCTATTTTCCCCCCTCAACAGTGGACATCAGATCCTCCTCCTGCTGTCCCTGGGGCCTGTCCCTCTGTCCCACTCATGCTTCTGTTCATTAGCAGAGGGACAGCTCAGTGCAAGTCACAATTCATGAAACATCCCAGGCGTGGCCCCTAGACTCATCAGTTCGCCACACGGCGTGTTGCCTTTCCCCTCATTCTGGGTGCCGCTGCTGTTTGACTTAGGGTCTCTGCTGCCTGCCCCCTTCGCAGGCCCGGCTTCCCTCTGCATCAGGAGCCTGGCCCTTCTGTGTCCCACAAGCCTGTTCTCCAAGCTGCAGCCCAGGAGACCACAGAGGCTTGACTGGAATGGGAAGCCAGGGGGAGTCTTTTCACCTGTTGCTCAGGGAGGGACTGTGTCAATTCATAAATCGGTACAAGGACAAGTTACATTGTGTCCCCAAGGCAGTCAGGACTGGATGCAGCCTTCTGGCTGACAAAATCCATGCTTGAAGAGACAGGTTTTCTCCTGCAAGGCCCTGGAGACTGCTAACTCATGAGCGCACGTGTGACCTCCTCTGCTCCTTTTATAACAGCACAGGGGACCAGTGACTTAGCCACCCCGCCCTTTGGATCTTTAAATTAAATGTATGAGTGCAGTTCACAGTCACGCCTTAGTGACGGCTTTGTGCCGGGGTCTTTTTTCTTTCTTTTTGAAACAGTCCTAAGGACAAAGACGATTAGTATATGTTTCTGTTTCTTGAAAATTATTTGCAAATCCCTGTCCAAAGCAGCTTTTTTCATTATCAGTACTACAAAGAGTTACTTTCCCGGGGACTTCACCAGCATTGAATAGAACCATTGTTTCTAATCTTTGCCCATTTAAAAGGAGCATAATGGTATTTTGTTGGTTCTCTTTGATAGCTGTGGCTCATCATTCAGGTGATTCTGCTACTGCTGCTATCTCCCGTGTCTGGGGCACTGGTTCTAAGCTTGCAGCTTGCACTTTCAACTGTTTTACAGGCACCTTTCATTTAATTGCCCTGTTAACTATTTTCTACTCTACATGACATAGGGGAGGAAGCTAAAGCTCAGAGAGGGTGACCAATTTGCTCACCATCACACAGAGCTGGCCGCCACCCCCCACTCCCCTGGTGGAGGTCATGTCCACTAACCTCGGAGCCCCCATTGCACCCAGCTATTTCCCTGATGATTCACTTCTCCGCGAAGGGACACAAACCCACGGCTCGGGGACATCCTGCAGAAGCTGGCCCCGTTCCTAAAGATGTACGGCGAGTACGTTAAGAACTTTGACCGAGCCGTGGGGCTGGTGAGCACGTGGACCCAGCGCTCCCCGCTGTTTAAAGACGTCATCCACAGCATCCAGGTAAGGCGGGCAGCGGGACTGTGGACACGGATGTTCTCAAGATGCACAGAGCCCGGCGTTTTATTTTTTAAACACACACACACACATACATATATATATATACACTCCAAAAAGTAATATATGACATTACTGAAATTTTGGAACATAGAGAAAATTAGGAAAATTGTGAGACGTGTGCAGATGCTCTGTTGATGCTTTGAGCATTACAGTAACTCCCAGAACGAATCATGCATTCCCATTGGAAAACTGTGGCTCAAGAGGCTGTGCAAGCTACAGCCTCACAAGCTATTAGCTGATGGAACCTGAATCCAAAGGGCAGTTTCTGATTCCACAGTGTCCCTCGATATCCAGCGCAGGCATTTTTTGTTTAAATGTTACATTGCTTTTTTCTTCTTCGCTTTCTGCTAACAGCCTCCTCACCACCCCGGCTGCTCTTATCTCCTGTAGGGTTGGTCTCTTCCTTCTTGATTCACAAGGCTTTTGTATGCTAAGAACATCAACTGCTTTCTCTCATGCATGTCACAGATTATTTTCCCCCATCTTTTATTTTTTATTTTATTCTTTTATTGAGGCGACGTCTCGCTCTGCCGCCCAGGCTGGAGCGCAGTGGCGCGATCTCGGCTCACTGCAAGCTCCGCCTCCCGGGTTGGCACCATTCTCCTCCCTCAGCCTCCAGAGTAGCTGGGACTACAGGCGCCCGCCACCTCGCCCGGCTACTTTTTTTTGTATTTTTAGTAGAGATGGGGTTTCACTGTGTTAGCCAGGATTTCTCTATCTCCTGACCTCGTGCTCTACCCGCCTCGGCCTCCCAAAGTGCTGGGATTGCAGGTGTGAGCCACCATGCCCAGCCCAGAATTTTTTATTTTTAAGTACTTCCTCTCACCACTTCTTAAAATGTAAAGCTTATTTTTAAATGCATTTCCCACTACCCAAGACTATATAACCCCATCTCTACTAAAAATACAAAAATTAGCTAGGCGTGGCAAGCCTATAGTCCCAGCTACTCTGAAGGCTGATTGAGGAGAACCGGTTGAACCAAGAGGCAGAGGTTGCAGTGAGCTGAGATCGTGCCACTGCAATCCAGCCTGGGCGACAGAGAGAGACTCTGTCCCCCAGACCCCCCACCGTTTAAAACAAAAAAACAGAAAAAAAACACACAAAATCCAGATTAATTTGGTTTTCTTCCCAGGTTGCCAGTCAAGCTGGCAACTCCCATCTAGGCTTCAGAATGAAGTAAGGGAAGGGCACACTCTGTGTAGACGCTGAGACAGTGAAATTAGTCACACGGCCATGTGGCGTAACGATATATGTGTGCTGTCGAGCTTGAATGAGCCCTTCCAGGGTGCAGCAAACACTCTCCTGGCACAGGCTGTGGTCCTCTGTCCAACCCTGGCAGACCCTGTTCTTGGGTCCAGCAAACCCTTAGGAGGCTAGACACTTTCTGGATTGGGATGCAGACACGTCTGCAGCAGCTACCGCAGCACTGCCATGTCCTGGATGACGTCTGCCTGGGGACACTCGAGGCAGACATGGCCCCGGTTGCAGGCCAGCCACTGGTCTGCGCATCCCCTCACCATAGGCAGAGTGGACACAGGGCCAGGCAGGCTGTGGAGAGAGCTCTCCGCCTGGACTCAGTACCGTCCAGCCATTCCCTGAAGGTGACTTTGCCCCCCGGGGGATCCCAGGCCATATCTGCAGACATTGGTGGTGCACCTAGCATCTGGTGGGCCCAGGGATGCTGCAGAACACGTTGCAGCGGACAGGATGGCCCACCGCAGAGAATTCTCTGACCCGAGTGTCCACAGTGCCCAGGGTGAGAAGCCCTGGTGTGGACAAAACAGGATCATGTGACAGTCAAGTTTCCCGTGGCCTTTTGCAGATTTCCTTCCTTTAATCCAAAGCATATTTTAAACTTTAAACTTTTATTTTGAAATAACTTTAAACCTTTACAGGAAAGTTGCAAAAATGCCAAATTGTTATGCACTGTTAACATTTTGTTAATAGTCTTACTTTATTATTCTCTCTAAACTCCTACAGATGATGATGACTTTTGAGCATTTCGAGACTAAGTTGCAGACACCATAACCCTTTATCACTAAATGTGAACAAGGATATTCTCTTGCGTACTCCCAGCTCAGTGATCAAAATCAGGGATTTTACACGGACGTCCTGCCTGGTGCTGTCTACTCCACAGCCCACACTCAGATGTCACCGATTGTCCCAATAACGTTCTTGTTTTCTGGTCCATAACCCAGCCCAGGGCCGCACATTGCTCTGACAATTGTGTTTGGCTTCCTGGGTCTGGAGCAGGCCTGGGTCCTTGTCTTTTTGAGGGGTGCAGGCTAGTTACTTGTAGACTGCCTGCTTGGGCTTTTCTGCTGTTTGTCCAGTTTGATTGAGGCTGTGTTCTTCCCCCTGCGTTCTGCCCGGTGGCTCAGTCTCTGCATCCTGGGGATATTGACTTGATTAAGGGCGTGTCTGCCAGGACTCCTCAGGTGAAGCTGGGTTTTTTCCCCAATTAATACGTTTCTCGGCCGGGCGCAGAAGCTCACGCCTGTAATCCAGCACTTTGGGAGGCTGAGGTGGGTGGATCACCTGAGGTCAGAAGTTCGAGACCAGCCTAGGCAACATAGTGAGACGCACCCCCCCCCACCGCCCCGCCCATCTCTACTAAAAATACAAAAATTAGCTGGGTGTGGTGGCACACATGCGCCTGTAATCCCAGCTACTCGGGAGGCTGAGACAGGATAATTGCTTGAGCCAGGGAGGCAGAGGCTGTAGTGAGCCAAGATCACTCCACTCCACTCCAGCCTGGACGATAGAGCAAGACTCCATTTAAAAAAAAAAGAAGAAAAAAAAAAAAGGTTTCAGCCAGGTGCGATGGCTCACGCCTGTAATCCCAACACTTTGGGAGGCCGAGATAGGCAGATCATGAGGTCAGGAGTTCGAGACCAGCCTGACCAACATGGTGAAACCCCGTCTCTACTAAAAATACAAAAATTAGCCAGGTGTGATAGCGGGTGCCTGTAATCCCAGTTACTCAGGAGGCTGAGGCAGGAGAATCGCTTGAACCTGGGAGACGGAGGTTGCAGTGAGCCGAGATGGCACCATTGGACTCCAGCCCAGGAAACAGCAAGAGTCTGTCTCAAAAAAAAAAAAAAAGAGAGAGAGAAAGAAAGAAAAAAAGAATAAAAACAGGTTTCTTGTAGGGAGATACTTGGAGATTATGTCAATATGTTGCCGGAAACAGTTGCTTTTATAAAGACGGGTTTCTCTCACCCTGTTGTATCCCAGGCATTTTTGAGCTCATCTGAGCTGGAAGCCAGTCTGTTCTGGGCCCTGAGCCGGGTGAGGGTGGTTGAGGCCCTCAAGTTGCTGGCAGGTGGGTGGGGAAGCTGGCGGACAGGATGACAGAGGCAGCAGGCCCTCACAGGCTGCCCAGTGGGCATCGTTGGGGGAGGCAGAGGCAAAGCGGCCCGGGCAGGAGGACCTGAGTGGGGAGCACAGAGGTGACAGGGTGGCAGCATTCAGCACACGTGTCTGGGGTTCGGATGCCAGATGGAGACATGGCAGCGAGGAGGTGCTGCAGGGTGGGAGGGAGGCACGGGGAGCCGGTGAGCAGTGCTGGGCACGGGTGGGGCACAAGGGTCTCAGCACCTGACTGGAACACGGGTGCGTTTACATCGAGCGCGGTCTGCAGGAGGACTCCCCAGCGGCCTGTAGGCATGAGGACAGGCCCTGGCCCAATTCCCAGTGAGGAGAGTTGGGCGAAGCTCTGCCTGATTTCTCAGCAGAGGGGTCGAGGGAGTCCTGCATAGGCCCATGGGTGGGTGGGGAGTGGGGAGAACCCACTCTTGAGAGGAGACAGTCCTGTCCAGGCATTTATTTTCTCCACCGAGGATGCATATAAGAGAGCCAGCTCTGGGCCAAGGGCCAGGCTGCTTGGGGTTCCAGTCCTTGCTCCATTGGTCAGTCTCTCCGAGCCTCAGTTTCCCCTGTTGTAAAGTGTGGTCTGTGCCAGCCATGTCTTGAAGGGCAGTCAGTTCTGGGCAGCCAGTTCCAGGCAGCCTCCTGGGGCTGTGGTGGCCAGAAGCCATGGCAGGGCTGGCGTCCACACACGTGTCCTTGGGGTGCCCCATGCTCCCTCTGTCCCCACAGAAGCAGGAGGTGTGTGGAAACCTGACGCTGCAGCACCACATGCTGGAGCCCGTGCAGAGGGTCCCCCGGTATGAGCTGCTGCTCAAGGACTATCTGAAGAGGCTCCCGCAGGATGCCCCAGACCGGAAGGATGCGGAGAGTAAGCTGGGGCCAAGGGCCCAAAGGAGGGCACAGGGGCACCTGCCAAGAACTCTGAGGGTGGGGAGAGAGGGGGAGAGAGAGTGGTGGGGTCGTGGGGGTAGGGGAGAGAGAAACAGAGAGACCAGAGGGAAAGAGATAGAGACGGGGAGGGAGAGAGATGGAGACAGAGAGAGAGAGATAAGGAGACATCGGGAAAAGAAAGGGAGAAGGAGGGAAAAACAGAGGAAAGGAGAGAGAGACATACAGAGACAGAGGAAGGAGAGAGAGAGAAAGAGAGAGAAAAAGTGAGACCCCTAACAGCCCAGGAAGGGACTTAGTGTCTTTGAGGGCAGAGAAAAATCTCCCCTGCTTGAAGTATGCGGGTGGACATTGGTCTAGGGAAGGTGCTACTAAATGCTGGCCCCGTTCAGAGCTTAGGCCCCAGGAATGGGTCTCATGGGGCTAGTGGGGGCTGCTTCTGGTCCAGTCACTGCCTGGTATGGCTGGCAGGCAGCCCGGGCAGGCGCCTGCAGGATTGTGGGAGCCCCCTGCCTGGTATTGGCCCCAGCAGAAGGGATGTGTCTGCAGGGTCAGAGGCAGGGTCACCCCCTTCCTCTGGGCCAGTCCTCTAGAGTAGCCCAGGCACCATGGGAAAGGCCGACAGCAGAGACAGATCCTCTCTCTGGAGGCAGCTGCCCTGGAGCCCCTCAGGCAAGCAAAAATGGAGCCACCGTGGCCCCAGGCTGAGCCCAGTCTTCCTCCTGCAGGGTCCTTGGAGCTCATCTCCACAGCCGCCAACCACTCCAATGCCGCCATTCGGAAAGTGGTGAGTGTGGGGCTCTGGCGGGGACCAGCAGGGTGGTGAGCAAGAGTGAGGGCCGGGGGTCCTTGTGGGCCAGCCCTTTGCCCCCATCCTTCGGGGGGGCTCCACGAGTGACTCCTTTACACCTCCTACCCCCATCCCCGGGGGGTCAGCTAGACAGCCCCACCCCTTGCTATGATAGATCTGTGTCCATGGTGAGTTATTTAACGCTCTGTGCCTTAGTTTCCCCGTCTATAAAATGGGAGCCCTGACAGCCTGTCTCACTGGGCGTCTGTGGAGATTAAAAGAATCACTTTATGGCCGGGCGCGGTGGCTCAAGCCTGTAATCCCAGCACTTTGGGAGGCCAAGGCGGGCGGATCACAAGGTCAGGAGATCGAGACCATCCTGGCTAACACGGTGAAACCCCGTCTCTACTAAAAATACAAAAAATTAGCCGGGCTTGGTGGTGGGCGCCTGTAGTCCCAGCTACTCGGGAGGCTGAGGCAGGAGAATGGCGTGAACCCGGGAGGCGGAGCTTGCTGTGAGCTGAGATGGCGACACTGCACTCCAGCCTGGGCAACAGCGCGAGACTCCATCTCAAAAAAAAAAAAAGAAAGAAAGGAAAAAAAAAGAATAAACAAAAACCAGGAAAAAAAAAAAAAGGAATTTCCTTTGTTTTCTAAGTATTCATTATGTTCCAGGTACTTTCCCTAGGCAGTTTCATTTAATTATCCAAATCTGCGTCTTTTCTTCCAAAACTCACACACCTCTCAGAGAATGGCTGTTTCATGACCCCTAAAATGCTAAAGACAGTGTAAGCTGCAACATATCCAGGGTCAGCCCCAAGTCCTGCCCCACAAAGCGGTCTCTGGCCTGCCCCAGACAGTGTCGGCCACATGTTACCATGGAACTCAGCCCTAAATGGCCTGAGCCCATGGCAACTTTTGTGTTCAAAAGCCTCAGCAAGGCCAGGCAGGGTGGCTCACGGCTGTACTCCCAGCACTTTGGGAGGCCGAGGCGGCAAATCACTTGAGGTCAGGAGTTCGAGACCAGCCTGGCCAACATGGTGAACCCCATCTCTACTAAAAATACAAAAATTAGGGGTGGTGGCGCACACCTGTAAGCCACCGGGTGTGGGGGAGCACTCTACATAGAATGCTCAGAACAGTACCTGGTGCAGGAAGTGTCAGTGCTCAGTGTTACTGTCATTCATTTACTCGCTAAAGCTGCATTAGTCCCTTCATGGACTGGCTCTGTGCTCACTCAGCCCCCTCGGACATGACAGGTGCACACCCAGCCCTCCTACTGCACACCAGGTGCTTGCCCAGCCCTCCTAATACATGCCAGGTGCATACAGTTCTCCACTATTAGACACCAGCTGCACACGCAGCCCCCCAGTACATACCAGGTTCACACCCAGCCCCCGGTACACACCACTGCACACCCAGCCCCCAGTAGTGGGCAGGTGCACAGCCATCTCCCCTGTGTATATACCAGGTGCCTGCCCATTCCCCCAGTTCTCGAAAAACCCTCACCCCTACCCTGGTCTGCTTCTCTAAGCTCTCTGCTGCTGGCTCCTCTAGTGCCCCCAACACCCTGTGCCCACTTGCACCTACCTGCATTGGTGCCAGAGACAGAAGGGTCAGCCAAACCCACCTGCCTCCAGGGTGTACAGGCTGAGATCACTCAGGTCCAAGGATGGGGCTTCTGAGGCCCGGCAGGTCCAGACTCGGACACGTGACTGTTGTCGAGGTTGCTGCAGGCTCAGCTCTGCCTTCCGCTGCACTGGCATCCGGCTCAAAGCTGGGCCATGAGCTTTGCCCTTGTCCCATCGCACTTCTGGGTGCTGGTTACCCACGTGACCACCCCCCCAGTCACCGTGGCCAGGGGAGGGTGACATATGGATTGTCTGAGTCTGGGTCTCAGACACTCAACTGACCTCTCTGTGCCTCAGTTTCCTTGTCTGTAAAACGAAGATAACAATGGCACTCACCTCACTAGGTGAGTTAAAACGTGTATCCTATGTAGAACAGCACCTGGCTCACAGCAATGGTTAGCTCTGTTGCTGTTTATCATTGTTACTATGTTCTGCATGGCGAACTCCTAGTCATCCTTCGATACTCAACTCAAACGTCACTCTGATTTCCCTCCCACCCCTGTCGGTAGCTCGTTGCCCTCTCTGGATTCTGGGCCACAGTTGCAGGGAAGGGCTCCGCGCATCTCTAGGTCACCAGCCACTCTCACAGACCTCTGGTGCCTGAGCCCCATGTCTCTTGCAGGAGAAAATGCACAAGCTCTTGGAGGTGTACGAGCAGCTGGGTGGGGAAGAGGACATTGTCAACCCAGCCAATGAGCTGATCAAGGAGGGCCAAATCCAGAAGCTGTCAGCCAAGAATGGCACCGCCCAGGACCGCCACCTCTTCCTGGTGAGCCTGGCTCCTGCCAGCCCAGCCGCAGAGCCTCCCTTGACATTTGCCTCAAGCCCAGGGCAGTGCCAGCAGGGCTCTGGCTGCCCAAGGACATGGCTGTTCTGTGGCCTCTCCTACTGGGACTCTGGCTCCCTCTAAGACCCTCAGCATCCCTCCGCTAGCCACAGGGAGCCTCGCTTCTCCACATCCAGACACCAGACTTTTGCCAGCGGCTTCTCCCCATTTGCTGCAAATATCTCATTTTTTAATCCCTCACAGTCAATACCTCTTTCCTCCCTGGAATTGAGCAGACTCCAGCTTGTAGCAACCAGGAGAGCATAGAGAACTGTAGCAGCAAATCATGTTTTCACCTATTCCTAAGCCAAACCCTGGCCAGGAGGGAGGGGGAAGGCGGGATGGAAGTGTAATTCAAGACCCACCCCGGGGGCCGTGGCGCAGGAGAAACAGATATGGTTCTTCTTTCCTCCTCTATTTTCCTCTAGCTTCTAATTCTCCTTGAATAAACAATTATTTCTTTGAAAGTTTTTTTTTAAGTTTTTAAAAATTATGTTAACTAAAACTCATTTTTGCTTTACAATTCTGAGTTCTAATACAGTTGTGACCACAATCAAGTTACAGAACAGTTTTTTGTTTTTTGTTTTTTGTTTTTTTTAAGATACGGTCTCGCTCTGTCTCCCAGGCTGGGGTGCAGTGGCTCAATCTCGGCTCACTGTAACTTCCACCTCCCGGGTTTAAGCAATTGTCCTGCCTCAGCCTCCCAAGTAGCTGGGATTACAGGCATGCGCCACCACACCTGGCTAATTTTTGTATTTTTAGTAGACACAGGGTTCACCATGTTGGCCAGGCTGGTCTCGAACTCCTGACCTCAGGTGATCCACCCACCCAAAGTGCTGGGATTACAGGTGTGAGCCACTGCGCCTGGCCAAGTTACAGAACAGTTTGATCACTGCCCCCCTCCCACTGAAATTCCCTTGTCTCACCCCTTTGTGGGCAAGTGCTCCCCTGCCCTGGCAACCATGGATCTCTTCTTTGTTGCTAGAATTTTGCCTTTCCTGAATGTCACATCAATGCCATGAGATGAGTCTGGCTCCTTTAGCTCCCCATGTGGGTTCGAGAGATTCATCCATTTTGGTGAATGTATCAGTAGCTCATTCAAAAGTTTTGGTTTGGCTGGACGTGGTGGCTCACGCCTGTAATCCCAGCACTTTGGGAGGCTGAGGTGGGTGGATCACCTGAGGTCAGGAGTTCGAGACCAGCCTGGCCAACATGGTGAAACCCCATCTCTACTAAAAATACAAAAATTAGCCGGGCGTGGCGTTAGGTGCCTATAATCCCAGCTACTCAGGAGGCTGAGGCAGGAGAATCGCTTGAACCCAGGAGGCGGAGGTTGCAGTGAGCCAAGATTGTGCCATTGCACTTCAGCCTGGGCAACAAGAGCAAGACTCCATCTCAAAAAAAAAAAAAAAGTTTTGTTTTTTTGATTATACAATTAGCTCATGTTCATGGTTTAAAAATTTAAAAATAGAAATGAACAAAAATAAAGCTAGTGACTAGAGTCTCCTCACTCAAAGACTGTAGTTAAAATTACTGCACATATCTTTTAAAAATATTTTTCACTTTATAACACTAAAAAAAATGAAAAGATCCCATGAAGCTCACGGGGGCCCCTGGGGGTGGCCTGCGGGCAGCTCCCGTTCCTCACCTGTGCCATCCCTCTTGCAGTTCAACAGCATGATCCTTTACTGCGTGCCCAAGCTGCGGCTCATGGGCCAGAAGTTCAGCGTCCGGGAGAAGATGGACATCTCAGGCCTCCAGGTGGGTGAGCTCCTCCATCTCAAACCTGTCCCCCTGGAAGGGGCACTGAGCAGGGCTGGGGACAGCTGGGTCTGGCTGCTGAGGCACTCACCTCTGTGCAGCCTGGCACCCCTGCCTGCTTTTCCAAGCCACAGACCTTATCTGTGACCAAGGCATCATCTCAGTCCTGGTGCCCCAGGCTGGAAGGGCAGGATTCCATCCCTCTCTGCTTGGCCCACCTGCCATGTTGCTGCCAACTCCCCTTTCTGCAGAGCCTTGAAGGATGCAGGGGGCAGTAGGGATGGCACCAGGATCTGGACCGAACCCTGTCACCTCTAAGACTGAGACTTGGGGCCCTATTTGCAAACAAAAACATGAAGCCCAGGGTTGCAGGGAGAAATCCTGGCTGGGGCGAGGGCCTGCTTCCCTTGCCTGGTTCCTGGGTCCTGAGCTCTTTCCTGTCCTGCTGCACCGGAGCCAGGGGAGGGTTCCAGGCAGATCTGTAGTGTGGTCCAGAATGGTTTTTTTTTTTTTTTTTTTTTTGAGATGGAGTCTTGCTCTGTCGCCCAGGCTGGAGTGCAATGGTGTGATCTTGGCTCACTGCAACCTCCACCTCCTGGGTTCAAGGGATTCTCCTGCCTCACCCTCCCGAGTAGCTGCAATTACAGGTGCATGCCACCACGCCCAGCTAATTTTTGTATTTTTAGTAGAGACGGGGTTTCACTATGTTGGTCAGGCTGTTCTCAAACTCCTGACCTCGTGATCCACCTGCCTTAGCCTCCCAAAGTGCTGGGATTACAGGCGTCAGCCACCATGCCCAGCCATGACTGATTTTTTATAGAGAAACACTAAAAAAGTGGTTTCTTCTAACTACTCTAAAAAGCCAGGCACGTAGTTTTGGTGGCTCACACCCACAATTCTAGCACTTTGGGAGGCTGAGGCAGGAGGATCACTTGAACCCAGTTCAGGACCAGCCTTGGCAATGTAGTAAAACCGTGTCTCTATAAAAAAATAAAAAATTAGCCAGGCATCGTGGTGCACATCTCTATTTCCAGCTACTTGGGAGGCTGAGGTGGGAGGATTGCTTGAGCCCAGGAGGTCAAGGCTGCATGACTGTGCCACTCACTGCACTCCAGCTTGGCTGACGGGGCAAGACCCTGTCTCAAAAATAACTTAAAAAAAAAATAAAACAACCTTAAAAAAAGGTATTTTCTCTAGTTAGTCTTTTATTTCTTAACCTGAATTCAGAGAATTTTAAGGTAAGAAGGGATTTTTGGTGGCATTAAGCAAATGACTACATATTTTGATTTAGCAAATGTTTTTGGAGCACCCATTCATTCAAAGCCCTCTCAACTACCACTGCCATGAGACACGGAATAGGTGTGAGCTGCCGTGCCCAGCTGTGGCCTCTGTGGTCTCGTCCTGATGGAAGAGGATGGAATTTGAGGCTGTGGTTCTGTGAAGAAGTGACCTCGTTTTCATTGGCTCTGGGCACGCATTGTCCTATTTACATCTCTAATCTCAGGGCGCACCTGCTCAGGGGCTCAGACTCTGCAGGGGGGCTAAGGCCATCCTCACTCTTCTCATCAGGTCCCTTTCCATCCTAAGGGGACGTGGCTGCTGCAGGGGGGCAGTGCCCAGTGGTGCCTGTGGGGAATGGCTTGGCTTCGAGGAGGATGGATGGGGGCGACATGGGGAGGAAACCTAACAGGCTGGGTGTCAGGGGATGTGTTTGGTCAGCAGAGTTCCAAGCACAGAAGATGAGCGGTCTCAGCTGTGTCTGAGCAAGGTGGGAGGCCTGCTGTTCCCGATGGACCAGCTCATGCAGCAGCCACGGTGACCTGAGCCTCTGCGCCCCTCTCCCTGAGAACTGTGGGGCTGCAGGCTCACCTCTGCTACCTCCTCGGGGAAACACTTCTAAGTCAGAAAACATGAAGCTGGAGTTAAGGACCCGCTAAAATGACCAGCTGGGGTTTGCTTTCTTCTTTGTTCTTGCTCCTTCAGGTGCAGGATATCGTCAAGCCAAACACAGCACATACATTCATCATAACGGGAAGAAAACGGTCCCTGGAGCTGCAGACGCGGTATGGAATGGGCTGTTTCTAGTGAATGTCTTTGACCTCATGTCTTCTTTTTCTAAACTGGATAGCTTGCAATATATTTTTATTTATGTATGGCTTAAAATTTAACAGTACTGTTACCCAAACACCGGGGTTCCGTCTAGGTCCTGCTGCTTGCTGCACAGAAAGCCAATCACTGAGATGATTATTGCCAAGGAAGAAGCTTTAATCGGCCAAGGAGATGGGAACTCAGTCTCAAATCCATCTCCCTGACCAACTAAAACTAGGGGCATATACAGCAGGGAAGAAACGTAACAATGTGTAAGAAAACAGGAACTGAGGGGGCAAGGAAGCAATCATGATGGATAAAGGGTCTGGGCCTCTCATTGGATGTGGTGACCTGGTGAGTTTCAGTCCCTTGATGGTTTTTTTGAGAGGCCTTAAGGTTACTGAGGAAGGAACTCAGATATCAAACAAATGTTAACTTTTAAGCTTGAAGACCGGAAGGGTCAATTTGTATGTTTATCGGAAAAACTATCTATGGGACTATCGGGGCCCTTTCAGTACCAAGGGAAGTTGATGAAAATTAAGCCTCTGCCCCCCTCCTGTTCAGCAGGCCCAGCACATTCTTAGTCCTCTCTTGAGTGTTCTTCTAGGATTTTCTTTTCTTTTTTTTTTTTGAGACAGAGTTTCACTCTTGTTGCCCAGGCTGGAGTGCAGTGGTGCAATCTCAGCTCACGGCAACCTCTGCCTCCCAGGTTCAAGTGATTCTCCTGCCTCAGCCTCCTGGGTAGCTGGGATTACAGGCGCCCGTCTCCACACCTGGCTAATTTCTTGTTTGAGTGAAACGCCAACGGGGTTTCACCATGTTGGCCAGGCTGGTCTCCAACTCTTGACCTCAGCTGATCTACCCCCGCCCCGCCCAACTCGGGCTCCCAAAGTGCTGGGATTACAGGTGTTAGCCACTGCGCCTGGCCCCTCCTAGGATTTTCTATGCACATGCACATGTATCTACGTTTTAAATCACAGATGGCTGTTTATACCTGTCCTGCATCTTGCTTTTTCACTTAATTTGTCAAGAATCATCCCATATCTGCACACCATTCCTAAAGCAACATAATTTTCCGTTAATGATCATTAGCTAGTTCCCACTGATGAGGACCTGGGCTCATCCTGAACCTGGCCATCACAAATGGTGCTGCAAGCAGTGTCCTTGTTTTTAGGTGTTTCTGCATATATGTAGTTGTAGCCATCAGATAGATTGCTGACGTAGAATTACTGGTCACAGGGTAGTGCATCTGTTTGAAATTTTGGTGGCTGTTGTCACACTACCCTTTAAGGTGATGTCAGGCTGTGCTCTGACTAGCCATACATGGGAGTTCTGTTCTCCCACGGCCAGTCAACAGTGGGATCTTCGTAATGACCCATTATGGTCCAAGGAGGCATTGAATTACAGCCACTGCAGAGGGCTCCACGTGGCTCACCTGGCCCCACCAGGCCACAGTTGTTTTGAGGCCCTTGGGGCCAATCTTCCCATCCTTGAGCTGCGTTGACAAGCCAGTGCGTGGCTCGGGTGTGCTGCAGGGCTGAGAAAGGGCTGGTCATTTAGAGTCAGTATCCAAGACTGGATTAATACAAGACTGTTTTGGTTTTATAGGACAGAGGAAGAGAAGAGAGAATGGATTCAGGTGAAGCTTCTAAACTTGTAAAGTAACCAAACGACCAAGTGATTGAGCAGTAAGGCCATTCATGTTGGGGCAGAGGGTGGGGGCCCTGGCCTCCGGGACTGCTGGCCCTGTGCCGCACCCTGCAGGGATACAGTGACCACACTGTGCCTTCATAAGCACCTTCAGATGCCACAGGCCTTTCAACCCGTTCATTTGTCTGAGGGCCCCCAAATAAACATGAACGGGCCTGGTGGAGCCACAGGCCAGGTTCCCCGCTCAGGGTGGATCTCCTCAATCTGGGCAGCTTGAAGGGGAGACCACATCATTAGTAGTGGGGAAGGGAGATGGCCAGTGGCCTGGGCATTGTTCCAGGAATGCCAGGGCCTGTCCTTGGGACAGAGGCAGGTGCGTCCCTCCTGCGGGTAGCGTCCTCCCACACCCCTTGATGATCCTCCCTGTTGTGTTGCTGTGTCCAGATCATCCAGGCCACCATCGAGAAGCACAAGCAGAACAGTGAGACCTTCAAGGCTTTTGGTGGCGCCTTCAGCCAGGATGAGGACCCCAGCCTCTCTCCAGACGTGCCTGTGAGTCAGTGGCCCGGGGCGTAGAGGGACCTCCAGGGGACAGGCTGCCTGCGGAGAGCAGAAGGCACTGGCGTCTGGGTGGGCAGCCAGACCTCCAGGCTTTCCTCCTGCTGTACCAGGGACCAGGACAGCGGGCGCTCCCTTGCGTTAAAAGAAAAACTTCAGGCAAATTAACTTTAACAATTTAATTGAGCAAACAACTATTCGTGGATGGCACAGCACCTGCCCCTACAACCCTTGAGACCGGAATAGGTCCAGAGAGCTCCTCTGCTGCCGTGTGGTCGGAGAGGATTTATGGACAGAAAAGGGAAAGTGAAGCACACAAATAGCTGGGTTGGTTACAGCTCCACGTTTGCCGTGTTTGAGCCTGGTATGAAGCGTCGGCCGCCTGTCCATGGCAGCTTTAGGCTGAACTTAATTTCACCCCTACCCACCCTCCACTAAGTGCCCGCTGCAGCCTGCTGGGCCCCAGGCCCGTGGTCAGCGCCCAGGTGGGCGGGAAAGCAGGATGTGGCCGTGGAGGAAGCACTCCTGCGTGACCTGTTTGGTTGTCTGGTGCCTTCTGCACAGCATCCTATGCACCAAGGAATGTTACATCATCCCCGTGGAAACTGAGTCTCAGAGGAGCTCGTGACATCCCCAGGCCATGGGTGGTGGGACTGGCGTCACAGGGCTGTGGTGCACTGCCCGCATACCACTCTGGCCCAGGACAGCCCATGACTGCAGATACCTTTCTGTGCTTGTATTTTCCCCCCAGTGCCCCCGTGCCCCTGGAGATGGTGGCGCAGAGCCCCTTGGGGGAAGCAGTAGGAGCATCTCACTCCCCATCCTCATGTGGAGCTGCCCCAAGGGCCCAGGGGGATTTCATGTGGAGACTTAGGCTGGGAAAGAGGCAGGGCTACAGGGTCCTTGCTGAGAAGCCTGGCCAGGGAGTCAGGGCTGCAGCCCCAGGATCAAGCCTCGGCCATTTCTCCCCAACAGGGTTTCCCTGGAGTCAGGGAGAGAGGATTGGGTGAGGAGGCTGATGTCTGCCCATTGCAAGGAAGGCCCTGGAGCCACTGGCCCTGGACAAGGCATAGGGATTGGAGCTATAGCAAGGACACATTCGGGGAGGCACCCAGGAGAGACGGTGCCCTGAGCCCTATGCCAGGCCCTCTGCTCCAGCCTTCACGGGGGTACCAGGCATGACTCAGAGTGAGGGTGCCCCAACTCTCGCCACCTGACCCAGACCCTGCAGGCCCGAATCCCAACTCCAGGCTGGCTCTGCCCTCTGTACCACCTCCATGGGTCTGCCTGGCATAGCCCACCCCCCCCATATCCACTTCATATTTGGATCAAGTCCACTAGGTTTTTTCTGCTTTTTGCATTCACTTTGTAAGAACTTGGCATCATCCAGAAAGGAAGAGTCCTGGGACTGCCTTGAGTGGAGGTGACCTGGGAATGTGAGACGCTGAGCCTGGCTGTCCTGAAAGCTGGCCAAGCCCTTTCTGTCCAGAGGCTGAGCCCAGAGCCTCACTCTGCTGAGAAAGTGGGGGCTGCAGAGACTCTCCACAAAGAGCCCTGGAGGATGAGAGAGAACCCAAAGGGACCCTCCTTACTCACTGGGTGACTTGGTGTGAATTAGAGCCCCTGATCAGGGTGGGCCAAAGGGAGGCGTCACCCACCAGCCACCCACCACACTGGCACATGCTCCTAGGAGAGGCCTCCGCTCAGGCCAGGCCCAGGGAGGAAGCAGCTTCCCCAAAGGCACAGCAAATCCTAGGCCTGGGAATTCCTGCTCCTGAGCCTGCCCTCAATGCATGGAGGTGCTGGGGGCTTCAGAAACTGTTCCCCGCTGCACAGGGGCTGCGTGGCCCTGGAATCTCCTCTCACTCGGCCTCTGTGTCCCTTCCAGATCACCAGCACCAGCCCTCTGGAGACTGTGGTGACCACAGAAGGCGGTTCGGGTGCAGCTGGGGTAAGTGCCCTATGCTCAGCAGTCAGCAGGGGTGAGAGGCGGAGCAGGGGGTCAGACCAGGATGACCTGTAGGGAAGATGGAGAGGGAGGGTCGGACCGGGGCCTCCTGGAGGCTGAGGACTGAGGGACCAGCCTGTCCTGCTCACTGTGCCTGGGGGCCTGGGTGTGTGGAGGTGAAGCCGGGTCTGAGTCCAGGCTCTGATGACTTGTGTAGTCACTGCAGAGGCCTCTGTGAGGCAGGCACGCAGAGGCCTGTCAATGTGGGAATGTCCATTACCTCGTTGGAGGTGGTCACACAGCTGGGCACATGTGAGAATCCTCTAAGCTCCAAGTGAACATTTATGCTCTTCACATGTGTGAATCGTCCCATTAAGCGTGTATTAACAGTGCAAGGTCCTCAGGAGGCTCAGTAATGCAGAGGACTGCTTAGTCCTTCACCCCAAGCTGCGGCCAGGGAGGCCTGAGCCTCCCTGCCTCTCCCTGTCTGTGTTCTCTTGTGCCTTATGGCAGCCAGCCCACAAGGGTGCTGCTCTGACCAGGAAGGCTATGTCCACGCGCCCGCCTGGCAGGGGATGTGCTGTGGGAACTGGGATGAGGCCTGCCTCCCTCCATTTAATCCAGGAAGTTAAAGAGGATGAGGGCCAAGAGCATCTGTACCTGGAGCCATCATCATTGGCGCCCAGGCCTGGCACTCACCAATGCTGACGGCAACATCACCCTGGAGCACCCCGATGTGGCTGCTGCACCCAGATGCAGGAGGGTGATTCTCCAGGCGCTTCACCTCCCCCCATGCCATGCAGGCTCAGGAATGATGTGGCCCCAGATGGCTGCCCTAGCCCCACCCCAGACAGGGGTCTGTCCAAGTGGGCTGGCCGCTGGCCGCCCCCTCCCATGACCTGAGCTTTACCAGGCCCCACCCGTCGTGATCTGGGCTGGCCCGGCGTTGGGAACCATGAAGAAACTCAGGAGGCCTCGGGAAGGATGTAGTGCTTCAGGGGCATGATGGAGTGCGCAGGCGTGGGGGGACTTCCAAATACATCCCAACGGGCGAGAGGAGAGACCCCAGATTCACAAAGCACAGCCACCTGGCCTCTGCAGAGCAGACAGGCACCCTGCAGGGACATCTTATTAACACTAAAA
>NW_012120932.1:1907988-1926147 GCF_000951035.1 Colobus angolensis palliatus
TTTTTTTTTTTTGAGACAAAGTGTCGCTGTGTCACCCAGGCTGCAGTGCAGTGGCACAATCTCGGCTCACTGCAACCTCCACTTCCCAGGTCCAAGCAATCCTCCTGCCTCAGCCTCCCAAGTAGCTGGGACTACAGGCGCATGCCACCACACCCAGCTAATTTTTTATATTTTTAGTAGAGACGGGGTTTCACCATGTTGGCCAGGATGGTCTCAATCTCTTGACCTCATGATCCACCCACCTCAGCTGGGATTACAGGCGAGAGCCACCACGCCCGGCCTATGACGGGAATCTGCCTATCAGCAACTTTTTGTATTGCCAGGCAGTAAGTGTGAGGCTGGCTGTGCCCCAGACTCACAGAGCTCTTTAGTCCCTTTTCTGGAGCATTAAGGAAAGTTATGAAAAGCAATGTGTACTCATGGTGTGAGTGCAGCCACAGAAGCGTGAGCTGCCCACAGTGGACACACAATCACAGGGTCACAGTGGGGACGTGACAGCCCGCACCCGTGTGTATGAGGCACTGCCTGATCAGCCCCACTGCCTGGCATCCCACAGCCAGGGCAGGCATCCCTGACAGTTTCCGTGGTGATGTCCTGGCACAGAGCACTGCCTCCCACACATACAGCTCACATAAGGAGTGAACTGGGCTGACCTCTGCTCCATGACCCTCCCTGTCCAGCCCGGGGCCCGGGGCCAGGCTTAGGGAGGCATCGGTGGTCACAGTCCCGCCGCAGAGGCATCAAGACTCAGTGAGAGCCACCTGTCCTTTGTGAGTGCATCTGTCCTGTGTGTGAGCCCACAGGCCCTGGAGAGGCGCCTTCAGTGTCTTGGGGAGGCAAGGAAGCAGAAGTGGGTGGAGGCCACATGCGGAGGGAGGCCCTGGGTGGGCAGGACCTGGGTGGGCTGGAGAAACAGCAGGAGCCCAGGCCTGGCTCAGGGGATCCACACAGGGTGTCTGAGTGTGCTCCTGGGGAGTCTAACCCCGGGTTGGTGCCTGGACAGGAGAATGTTCCAGCTGGAAGAACCCGCAAGGCCGTGGTTTAAAATGTTTTAACTTATGGGAAGACACAGCTTGGAGATGGCCTTGGAGCAGGGCTTTGAGGCGCTGCTGGCCACACAGGCAACGCCCCTATTGGCCCCCTGCTTCCGTCACAGGCGAGAAGGTAACTGGGGCTCGGGGCCTCAGTCAGTGTCCGGGCGTCTGCTAGACAGGTTGTGGCCAGCAGACCCGCTATGCCTCCATGGGTGCACCCAGCTGGGTGGACAGTGCCGCCGGCCCCACTCCCTGTACTTCCCCTGGCTCAGGGCCCAGCTGCCTCAGGTTCTGCAGCAGCCCAGGGAGCCAGGTGCTCAGGGCCACAATTCCAGTTCCAGTCTCTTGTCTCTGTCCCTTACCCACACCAAGCCAGGCCTGGGCCCACGACAGACCACCAAACAACAACCGACCTTGGCTCCAGCCCAGGGCCCCAGGGTGTCCTACCCTCAGTGGATGTGGCCCGACCTGGCCGTGTGTTCCTCACTGGTGTCTTCCTGTGAGCAAAAACAGCAGAGTTGAGACCGTGGTGGGAGCTGGGACAGCTCATTGTCGGCGTCGAGCTGCACAGGGTGAATGTGGTGTGATGGAGGTGAGCTCAGTGTGCATTTTACAAAGCACTCAAAAGCAAGTTCATCCTCTTATCCACAACAGTGATTTTTGCTACAGTATACCAAACTTAAACTTACTTCCTGAGCCCGATTTCTTCAGTGGTACAGTCCCTGTAAGCCCCTTTCCTAAGAGAAGCTACACCCAAGCCAGGAAGTTTTGCAAGGGGCCTTGCAGAATTCAAAGGCTTCCCTGATGGGCAAGCATCGAGTTACTCTTAACAGAAACACAAAATGTCAGAATCCAGAAGGTCTCTTAGGGCCTCAGACCCACCGTGGGTGACACATGAACCCCTCCAAGGTGCCAGCGAGGCATCAGAGGGCACCCTTGACAGGGCAGTGCCAGGGCCTCTTCTCAGGCACTGTCCCGTCTCAGGCACTGCCCCTCCTGGGACGAGGCTGTGCCCTGTGTCTACCCTCGGGGCTCCAGGGCAAGGCTGTCAGCGAGGGGCACGGCCTCAGGCCTCAGCCCAGCCACCCTCCTGTCCGAACAGCCCCAGGCAGTACGTGTGCCCCAAGGCCTGTGTCCCCTGCTGGGTCATTTCTAGTATCTGATGAAACTGACTTGTTTTCATAAGGGGCACTTACTGGGCTCCAATTCTATGTAACTCAGCTATGCCCCCCATTCCTGGATGTGCAGCTCAATTTGCTCAAGAAAAATTGCTGGAGGGGGCAGCCCCGTTGACCCTTGGTGGAGACCACTTTCTGGGTTAACGCTGGAGTGTTTTGGGCACTTTGGGGGTGAAGTCACTCGGTCAGATACTGAGGAAGCCACAGTTCTCCACCTTCCTGGAGAGACTTGGGCCCAGCTTTTCTGATATCCTGACATCCACAACGAAAACCTGAGCTCCCTTCTTTGGGTCAACCTGTGTGGTAACTTCATCCACAAAGGGGCGTGTGCATGGCCGAGAGACCATCCCTGACTACTCAGGTGGGCCTCTTGCCCCTCAGCCACTGGGTCATGCCTACAAATTCTGCCACACCTTGATGATGGGAGCTGGAGGGTTGGCCTCGGTGGGCTGTGGGCCTCAGCTCCGTGGGAGCTGGTGCAGGGCCAGGACCCACCCCGAGTGCTCAGCTCAGCTCCATAGCTGAGAAGATTTGCCAGATAAAGGAAGCCAGTGGGACTCCCGGCACCGCCCCAGCCCAGAGCCACACTCGCTGCTTCCAGAATTGTCGTCTGTCCCTTCACTGGGACCTGGTCCCCGCTGGTCTTCAGAGGCCAAGCTCTTGCTGTGCACCCAGCCCTGCAGGTACCTGTCCTCCTTCATGGCTGTTCTTCACTCCTCCAGCCCCTGCTGCCCCCTGCCCCATGGGCATGCGGTTTGCTGTTCTCAGCTGCCATGCGGTGCTGCCCCTGGGTGCCATGGCACGGGTCCCCCTTCTGGGGTCCTCACGAGCAGGCAGTTCTGGGCTGAGGTGCACATCGGGGCCGCCCTTCCACCAATCACTCCCACTTCCCAGCCTCTCTGGGTGCCCACCTGGAGAACAGGTTTTCACCACCAGGTCAGTGGTGCCCATTCCCCGCCTAGTGTGCTTGGAGCCCCCACTGGGGTCTTGAGTGTGAGAAAAACTGCAGAAGGAGCGCAGGCCGCCTCACCCGTGTCTTTGGAGCAAGGCCCATTCATCAGAGGTGCTGGGGGCTGCAGCACAGCGAGTGAGCGTCCCTGTCACCTTCAAAGGAGCCAGCCCTGCCCTTGGGCTCCTGTGCCAAATTGGCCGGGCGCTTGGGGGACCTGCAGGTGGGCCAGTGAAGGGGGACCACAGACCAGGCCGCACAGCTGGAAGTGTCTGGCCAGAATTTGCCCGGAGGCACTGGTGTCAGTTTGTTTTGGCTGCCGGAACGAAATAGTACCTGGAGGCTGAAGTCTGAGATCAAAGTGTGGGCAGGGTTGGTTTCTCCTGAGGCCTCTCCTTGGCTTGGAGATGTCAGTTTCCCCCCTGTGTCCACACTGGGTCTTCTCTCTGTGCCTCTGTGTCCTCATCTCTTCGTATCAAGACACCAGTAAGATTGAATCAGGGCCCAACCGAAGACCTCATTTTAACTTAATGTGTCTTTAAACACCCTGTCTCTAAATATAGTCACATTCAGAGATACTGGGAATTACATTTTCAACATATGAATTTGGGGGGACACAGTTCAGCCCATCCCAGCCTCCAATGTTTATGCCCAATCTGAGCCACCCCTTTCTTCTTCACCCCCAACCAGTTCAGTTCATCTTTTTCTTTCTTTCTTTTTTTTATTTTTTATTTTTTGAGTTGGGATTTTGCCATGTCCTCCAGGCTGGAGTGTGGTGGTGTGATCACAACTCACTGTAGCCTCAACCTCCCGGGCTCAAGTGATCCTCCTACCTAAGCCCCCCAAATATCTGGGACTGCAGGCACGTACCACCACAGCAGCTAATTTTTGGAATGTTTGTTAAGACAGGGTCTCACTATGTTGCCCAGATTGGTCTCGAACTTCTGGCCTCAAGCAACCTTCCTGCATCCCAAAGTGCTGGAATTAGCAACCCTCCCGCCTCCCAAAGTGCTGGAATTATGTGCGCGAGCCACTGTGCCTGGCCCTTTCTGCTTGAACCTGAAGAGTTTCTTTACTCTTTTTTTAAGCGTATGTTGTCCAGCGTTTTCCTATGGCAGTTTTGGAACCACACAAGTGGGGATAACTGCAATGAGCGTCCCTCCCCAGCTCCAGAAACCTCAGCCTGGTGCTGTTCTTACGGCCCCTCGGCCCCCAGCCCCGCCACACACACACACTTCTGTTTACTGTAATATTTTAAAGCCTATCCCAGACCTGTTTTTATTTTGCGCAGCTATACTAATGGTTAGCTTATTTTAGGTAATTTTCTTTTAAACAGAAAAAAAAAAAAAAGAGAGAAAGAAAAACAACACCTGCGGGCTTCAGTTTCCCTGACTGGAGAGGTTGAGATAAACATTTCTAGGGGCAGCTCCAGCTCTGACATCCTGGGGAACTCGAGACATATCTTTGCCTTTTCCTAAAGTCTTCTTAGGGTGTTTTCTGCACCCATAACAAAGTATCTCAAGGGAGGCGCCTCCTCCCCAGAGAGGAAGTGCTGGGTGTGGACCAAGCTTCAAAAGCCCAGGAAGTTATTTCATCAAATGATGAGGCCTTTCCAGGGTTGCAGGCTATAACATGAAAGGGTAATTAGCTTCACCGGGGCCTACTGTAGGGGGTGGGGAGCAGGGAGGGATAGCATTAGGAGATATACCTAATGTAAATGATGAGTTAATGGGTGCAGCACACCAACATGGCACATGTATACATATGTAACAAACCTGTACCTGCACGTTGTGCACATGTACCCTAGAACTTAAAAAGTATAAAAAAAAAAATTCACAAGTTGAAAAAAAAAAAAGAGTAATTAGCAACTTGCCAAAGTGGCGGTTTTATGTACTGTGATAAGGCTTAGGGCCCAGGGACCAGTCACTCATCCCATTTTACAGGTGAGGAAACTGAGGCTTAGAAAGGAGAGGTGAGTCATCCAGGGTCTTATGGCTGACAGGAGGCAGGAGCCTGGGGTCTCTCCACCTTGCGCGGTTCATAATCAGGGAAACCAAGGTTGGGCTGAGCAGCCCCAGGCTACACCTGCTGCAGCCTCCACACCACCCTCCTCTATAGGCAGTTCAGGCAACAGGAGACAGAGGGAGGTACAGCTCTTCATGGCTTCCTCACGTGTCCTCCCAGATTTTTTTTTTTTTTTTTTTTGAGTCTCGCTCTGTTGCCCAGGCTGGAGTGCAATGGCACAATCGTGGCTCACTGCATCACTGCAACCTCCGCCTCCTGGGTTGAAGCGATTCTCCTGCCTCAACCTCCTGAGTAGCTGGGATTACAGGCACCCACTACCACTACCACACCCGGCTATATTTTTGAATTTTTTTTTTTAGTAGAGACGGGGTTTCACCATGTTGGCCAGGCTGGTCTCAAACTCCTGACCTCAAGTGATCTGCCCGCCTCAGCCTCCCAAAGTGCTGGGATTACAGGTGTGAGCCACTGCGTCCAGCCTCCCCCTAAAATGTTGCCATGCTTGTCTGCACACTCAGGCATGTGGGTGCACACCTATATTCATCCATGCAGCGTGCCTGGAGGCTGTGGCCCCCGGGTGCCCAGCATAGAGCAGGCATGTGGCCACATGGCTCGGGTTGCGGACAGCGGTACCCCCGTCCCCAGGGCTGCAAGCCATTGCCCACCCTAGTAAGCGCTGTGTTCCTCCAGCTGTGGCTCTTTTCAATAGTTTCTCAGATGCACCAGATAAAGTCATTGGCCAGGTTGTTCCAAACATGAAGATCTTGATCCACATACAATCTTCACTCGGTGCAATGGGCACAGGCAGCCGCTTTGGGGGTGAGGGAGGGAAGAGAGACATGGCCAACTTGGCTCTTCACTTCATTCCCTTCTGCATGTTCCACTTTTTGCCTTGAGCCTGTGTGGCTTTTACAGTCACGAGAGCTGCCACTCCACTGCCGTGTGGGGTAGGGTGCACACAGGACTCGGAAGCTGATGGCATCTATTTGCCTCCTTGTAGCTCGAGCCCAGAAAACTATCCTCTAAGACCAGACGTGACAAGGAGAAGCAGAGCTGTAAGAGCTGTGGTGAGACCTTCAACTCCATCACGAAGAGGAGGCATCACTGCAAGCTATGCGGGGCGGTGAGTCCCAGAAGAGGGGGACAGGGACAGGAGGCCACCCTGCTCGGACAGAGCAGCTGAGTCCTCACCAGCAGCACACCAGCCCTGATCCTGGCTCATGGATATAGATGCCCTTGAGTGCAAAACTGTCCTTTCCAAAGTAGAATCTGATCACTTTTCTCTGGTCAGCTCTGGTGTTCAACAAACACTCCTTGTGGTTGGAAAAGTGCTGGATTGGGAACCACAGAACCGCTAGCTGGGTGACCTTGAGAACAAGGAGATGATAGTCCTCATTCCTTGCAAGGCGTACTGGAGATGGGCGAAGGGTGTGGCTGTGCTGGGAGCTCCTACTGCTGACCGTCGCCCCAGCGCTCCAGTGGTGCTGAAGGCCTGGTGGGCCCATGTGATGAGGCAATGCCTCCAACTGGCACCCCAGCTGCACACCATCTCCATTCCCCTCACTCCAAAGCCCTTTCTCCTGAGAGTGGAGAAAAGTCAATGCTTAATATTGAATGTAAAAGTATCCCTGAGGAAGGAACTGATGATTTAAGTATCTTTAGGTGAAGAGGTTGAAGTTGAATCTATGTTAGCAGCTGGATCTCAACACAGAATGCTTTGGTGTTTTTCCAAAGGGCGCCAGCAACTTGTGCCTGAAGCAGTTGGTGTTACTTGTCATACCTTTGCCACGTGGCGGGAGGCAGCAGGGGGAGGGGAATAAGTGGCTGAGTCCTTGGAAGGATGGATGATGGATGGATAGGTGGGTAGAAGGATGGATGAATGTATGAGTGGATGGATGGATGGATGGATGGATGGGGAGATGGATGGATGAGGGGATGGATGGATGGATAGGTGGGTAGTTAGATAAATGGCATATGGAAGTATGAATGGAAGTGGATATATAGAAAGTATAAATGGGTGATTAGAGAATTGATGAATGGATGGATGAATAGACAAATAGTTGGATGGCATACAGAAGTATGGATGGATGGATGAAGGATAGATGGAGGATGGATAGATGAATGGATGGATGAATGGATGAGTGAATAATGAATGGGTGGATGGAAGGATGGGTGGATGAAGGGATGATGGATGGATGATGGATGGATGAATGGATGGTAGAGGATGGATCGGCAGGTAAGTGGGAAATGTGATCTGTACCTCTTAAAGAACTCTCAGTTTGGGGCCCAGTTTATACTCCAGAATTGGGAGATTTAACTTAAACCTGGTTTCCCCATCAGACCTGAGGGGAATCTGTTGCTTTAAGAGCCATCCTCAGAATATGTGCCCAGGCCCCTGCTCAGCTCCAGGCTTCAGGCTTTGTGACCACTCAGGATCAGAAGCTGCAGCCTCTGTTAATCTTTGGAGTGAGCGTCCTCATGGCCAACCTGGACTTCCCCGCACAGCAGAGGTGGCTCGGTGCCGTCATTGACGTCACTGCGTCTCCATGTCAGCCATCTGGGGCTTAGCTTTCATTGCCTTGGTTTGCCCAGTATTCCTGCTTCCTCACACAAGTGATAGAGAAAAGATAAATTCCAAAAATAAATAAAATCCTCATAAAAGTAGGACTCCAGAACAGGGTGCCTTCCATCTACTTAAAAAGAGCAATCTCCCCGCTGCTGTGGCTCCTGAGACCTTTGATATGAGCTCAGTGTTTGAGTGCCATGGTCCCTTAGCAGCCGGTGCCCGCAGGTTTAGGTTCAAACTGGAATTTCCCAAGGTTTGAACAAGGATCTCCCAGTCCTCTGCAATATTGGTACGCGGGGCAGGATGGGACAGGAGAAGCAGATGCAGAAGTGGGTGTGGGTGGCCCTGAGGTAGCAGGGGCCTCTGTGTGCTGGGAAAAGGATCCAGCAGAGGGAGGGAGAGCGAGGCAGAGAGAGACAGGACCACTGATGGGATGCAGCTGGAGGGGCCAGAGGAGGGGGGGACAAGGGGCCTGCCAGGAGTTCCCAGGGTAGGAAAAGCTCTGGAAAAGTCACTGAGGAGCACTCCTTGGCTACATTCCCATGCTCCACCCATGCATCTGAGTCACACGCCACTGTACAAACCGACCGTGACGACTTCATCCCTTCATCTGCCAATGGACACGGGCTGCTTCCAGCTTTTGGCTATTGTGAATAACGCTGCTGTGAACATGAATGTACAAACATCCCTTCAGATCCTCCTTTCAGTTCTTTTGGGTACATACCCTGAGTGGAACTGCTGCATCATGTGGTAACTCTGTGTTTAACATTCTGAGGAACCACCCTACTGCTTCCCACAGAGGCTGCGCCAGTTTGCTTCCCACCAATAGCGCAAGGATTCCAATTTCTCCACGTCCGTGCCAACACTATTTTCTTTTTGTTGCTGTTGTCATTGTTGGTCTGGAAAATAGCCATGCTGAGGGGTGAGAGGTGGTTTCTGGTTGTGAATTTGATTTGCATTTCCCTGATGGCCAGTGATGGGATGTCTTCCCGTGTGCTTGGTGGCTCTTCCCACTCTTCCTCCCATGCACACAGACTCCTGGACTCTGGCCCCTCCAGGACAGGAGGGCGGATACCAGATGCCCAGCAGGGTCAGCCTTGCTCTCTGCCCTCAGACAGGACTCCCCACCCTGCACGTCCAGGAGAAGCCCTTACGCCTCCCCACGCTCTGTTAAGTCTCCTCCCACCCACTCCACCTCTCCTCTGGCCTCTTCCTGGATAATCCTCTGCCCCAGGGCGCTGGGGTCACAGGTGCCCTCTGTTTGGCAGGTCATCTGTGGGAAGTGCTCCGAGTTCAAGGCCGAGAACAGCCGCCAGAGCCGGGTCTGCAGAGAGTGTTTCCTGACACAGTCAGTGGCCCCCGAGAGCCCCAGCCCCGAGGCGCCGGCCGAGCCCAAGCAGAGCACAGAGGTGGGTGCTCCCAGCTCCTGCTCCCCTCCTGGTCGTGTGGCAGAGCCTCCAGACACCTGCTTCTGTGCCCCAGCAGCTCCAGCTGACTCTGCTTTCGGGCGTCCCTGGGGCCAGGACAGATGTGGGTGTGTCTCCATGGGGCCCCCAGGCTGGGAACACACTCGGAAGATCCCGTGTGTGCAGACTGGCTTCTCGGGACCAGCCAGGGCCAAGGCTTGGGAACCATTTGCATCCAGGAGTTAGATGGGAACAAGTGTCACTGCTGGTCACCTGGTTGGAGGGCATGGATTGAAGCTGCCCTCAAGTCCAGGCTTGAGGCCCACCTGAGGGGAGACACTGCCCTTGTCTCGGCCTGCCCCACCTCCAGCTGTCAGAGGGCGAGCAGGCCCTGGAGGCAGGCGCCCCTTCTCCTCCTCCCGCTCCCCTTCTGCTCCTCCTCTTCCCCCTCCTTCCTCTCCCTCTGCCTCCCTGTCTTTCTCCTTCTCCTCTCCCTCCTCCCTCTCCTCCTCCCCATCTTCTTCTCCCCCACACTCCTCTCCTTCTCTTCCTCTGTTCCTCCTCCACTCCTCTTTCTGAGTGGCTGCTGCTTTCCCTGCCTTCTTTCCTCAAGAACACAGTCTATTCTGGGGGGTTGCAGGAAAGCTGAAAAAGAAAATGTGAGTTTCCAGAAAAGCGCATCGCCCTCTCTCTCCACTCGACACAGCCTGCGGTTCGCAGACCCGGCCGCACGTGGGGGTCTCCTGGGAAGCTTCGAGTGTTGATCTCCCTCCTAGAGGCTCAGTGAGGTGATCGGGGGGCCAGTGTGTTTTCAGGGTCCCAGCTGCTCTGACTTACAGCTGTGGTTGGAGCCCTGACCCAGGTCCTCGGTCTCAGAAGTCAAGGATGTAAGTCTGTTAGGACTGAGCATTGAATGGTCTTGATGGTGAAGAAGGACCTTGCTCTGCCCACTGAGCTCCCCCATGCCTGCAATTTAAATACCGAGGTGTGTTCTGAGAGCGCCAGGTCCTTGGGCCACGGGCCTCCAGGGTCCTGTAAGGTGGACTCTGGCCTCGAAGTGGGGCCCAGGTCTGAGGGGTCCAGCTCTGGCAGGGGGTGTCTAAGCCATGTCCAATTGGTGGACAGTAGCTCCAACAGTGACACGACAGAGGGAGGGCCTGTGTGTGTGGCATGCGTGGTGTGTGTGTGCTGTGTGCGCATGCACACGCATGTATACGGTGTGTGTAGAACTGACACGCGTGAAGTCCCTGTCCCATGACCCACCCTCAGGTACTTGCTATTGGGTTTTCCTGTGATTTTGACGTGTCCTGACCCAGCATATGGACACCCTCCCCTTAGAGAGCCCAGCCTGCAAACCCCACCTGATACCACACACGCCTATGTCCTTCTAGTGACCCTTGGAAGCCGGGTGAGGCTGGTCCCAGTCTCTCTGTGCAGGCCTTGGCCAGGTCTCCACAGCCAGCTCCTCCCAAGCAGTGGCCCTGGCCCTGCCCCAGCCTCCTCAGAACAGGGCGTGGCCACTGCAGGCGAGACTGCCCCTAACCTGTGTCTTCGTATCCCCAGAAGACACCCGCTGCAGACCCCCAGCCCAGCCTGCTCTGCGGCCCCCTGCGGCTGTCAGACAGCGGTGAGGCCTGGAGCGAGGTGTGGGCCGCCATCCCCACGTCGGATCCCCAGGTGCTGCACCTGCAGGGAGGCAGCCAGGTACGTGTGCCCACCCCCCCAGGCCCTTGGGCCAGCAGCCCAGAACAGCAGGCCTGTGCCACCAGCTGGGGCCCACCTGCTTGAGCAGTGTCACCTGGGGCCTCAGTTTCCCCAGCAGCACAGGATTCCCTCTGCTCCCCAGTCACAGGAGACAGAACCTACTGGCACCTGGGTGGACCCCAGAGGGGTCCAAAGGTGGCACAAAGGGTGGCCAGGAGCCACAGAACCTGTCAGGTGAGACTCAGGAATGCACACAGCCCTGGCCTGGCCTCTTGGAGCCCCAGTTGCTGCTCTGTCACAGGGACTGGCCTGTCCTGCCTCGCCTCCCCAGGGGCCAGACAGCCCAAAGGAGGCCATGGAGTCTGGGGGTCTGGTGAGGGGGCAAGGCGTCCCCCTCCCTATATCCTCCCTTGGGGAGAACCAGCGGGTCCCCCCACCAACTGTCCTCCTGTTGACAAAAGGCAGTGCAGGCATAGCCACCAGGCCCCTCGGGCTCAGCACCTGCCTTGTGTTGCAAGGGTCTGGGAGTGGTTTCCTGGGAGAGGCCTCTGTCACTGAGGTGAGCCCGAGGCCGGGAAGCTGAGGCACCGCTGACCATCTGCCCCTCTGCTGCAGGACAGCGGGCTGCCCCGCACCATCCCTCTCCCCGGCTGCAAACTGAGTGTGCCGGACCCTGAGGAGAGGCTGGACTCTGGGCACGTGTGGAAGCTGCAGGGGGCCAAGCAATCCTGGTACCTGAGCGCCCCCTCCGCAGAGCTGCAGCAGCGATGGCTGGAGACCCTGAGCACTGCTGCCCGTGGGGACACGGCCCAGGACAGCCCGGGGACCCTGCAGCCTCAGGTCCCTATGGGCACAGCTGCTCCGTGAGCTGAGTCTCCCGCTGCCCTGCACACCACCACACTGGGCCTGTGCTCTCCTGGGAGGTGGCGTCGGAGGCCACATGAAGACCGCCCTGGACTGCTGAGGGCGGGCCAACGGCCCAGAACTCAGGACACTTGGCTTTGGAGGGAAGGAAACTGAGGCCCAGAGAGGGGGCCACTGGCCAAGGGTCACCCAGCAAGTCTTGGCTAAAAGCCTGGCCTCCAGCCCCAGTAGTGTGGCCCAGAGCAGGGGCCAACTGCCAAAGTAACCATCATCCATACGGGTCGTGTGGTGATGCTGGCCCAGAAGGCAGAAGGAGGCAGCATGGGCACTGCCAGGGACAGCCACATCCGGCCGGTCTGCAGTGTGGTCCACCCCCGCCTCTGCCCAGCCTGTCTACACCGTGTGAGCTGAATCAGACTCGCTTCCCACCTCCCTTCTCTGTCCTCTCCTGAGGTCCTGCCTCCAGCCCCACCTGCCGCGTCCTACTGGGACTCGTGGTTCCTAAATAACTGCACTCGGAAGCTCTGCTAGGACTTACCCCGGCCACTGAGTGGCAGATGCATGAGATGTGTGGCTGTTCCTGATGCTGGTGGCACACAGTGCTTATCTGCATAAATAAACACTGGCCACCGCAGTGGCACAGCCTCAGTGCTCTCTCCTGAGCCCCTCAGCGGGGTCCCCCCACAAGGTGGGCTGACTGATAAAAGGTTGAGGAACAAGGGTGATGGAATCGCAGACCGCCTGGAGAGCAGTTCTGCATCTGTTGTCCTGCCAGGGGGTGGGCAGATGGCAGGTGAAGATGGCCAGGCTCAGAGATGGGGAGGGTGGGGTGCAGGGCACTCAAGATGGTGCCAGTGGGGACCTTGCAGAGGCCACTAGGGTGGGGGTGCTGTTTGCACCAGAGCCCCAAGGGCCTCTGGGAGAGAGTGGGGGAATTTAGGGACCAGTGATGGGGGATGCTCACTGATCAGGACCCCCACTCCTCTAATATCCATATAGCACCATGTGGAGACACCTAGGAAGACATGCAGGGCACCTACCGAGGGGCTGAGAGGGCAGGAGGAGGAGCCAGAAATGGGAGACTGATCCCAGGTGGGGGGGCAGGTGAGCTGGGAACACGGGTGGGGGGGCACAGCTGATATGGGGGCACAGGTGAGTGGGGGACAGCTGAGATGGGGGCACAGGTGAGTGGGGGACAGCTGAGATGGGGGCACAGGTGAGTGGGGGATAGCTGAGATAGGGGCATAGGTGAGGGCGAGGGTGAGCTCCCATGAGCTCTAGCTGGGCCATGCTTGGATGCTGCAGCCACTGCACACGGAGCCACTGCTGGCTACCCGGGCCTCTGCCACTGCTTCCCACACTGTGCTGGATGTTGTGGTCCCAGTTCACACTGAGGAAACCAAGGCTCAGGGATGCTAAACAACGTGCATGCTTCCACACTGCACAGTGCCCACCGGGGGAGATGGGATCAGACCCTTCTAGCTGCACAGAGGTGCCCCGACCAGCTCCAGCTGCTGCTGAAGGAAGCAGCAAAGCCCCTCACCCAGCTAAGGACGGGTGGAGGAGGCCTCAGGGGCACCCCAGCCGCTGGCCCTGCCTTCTGCCCTGCAGATCTGAGCTCTGACCCACATTCATCCCCTACGGAGCAGTGGCGGAGCCGCTCCCTAGCATACATCTACTGAGCATCCGCGGCAGCCCTCATGAGGCCCTTCTTTGAAGGGTCAGGACTCCGTCCTCTGCCTGCTCCAGTTGTTCCATTTCTGACATCTCAGCACAACCCCAGGAAATCCCCACTTGACAGCTGAGGAAACTGAGTCAGAGAGAGGACACCCCCAGAGCCCCACAGCTCCGGAACGGAGCAGGCACCTGGAATTGGCCTGCCGGGCATGGTGAATCCAGCAGGGCAGGGGTCTGCGAGGGCCAAAGACTGTGCTGTGGGGGTCGCCGTGGTGAGTTCCCTAGCCTCAAGCCCTCTGTCTTGCACCCACCAGCCTGGCTAGTCCGCTGGGAGGCAGGGACAAGGTGTGTCACCGCAGGTCTGGGGCAGGGCGTGCCCCTGGACTCTGCCACCTGCTGCGAGGCCAGTCCTGATGGGAGCTTGTTTGCTGTCATACTGGTGGCTGTAGGCTGTTCCTACTTTTTCCAAAAGAGGAAGCTGAGGCTCAGACAGGGGCAGTGAGAGGCCTTCGGCATGCAGAGCCTACGTGCTGCGCCCTTACAGATCCGGCCTTCCTAGGGTCTGTCCTCAGAGACCCCTCCTGCGGGACACCCAGCCGAAGATGCTGCTGGGGAGCTGGCTGCCACGGGAGCCTCCACACTGGAGTGTCGGTGCTGCCTGGGCCTGGCCTCTCGCCACACACTGCCCCACCCCCCGTTCCGGCCCTCCCACCCCACAGTCCAGGGCCTGGGCACACTCCACTGCCCATTGATGGAGTGGCGGAGCCTGGACGCATGCTGGCTTTTGGCCTCTTTACCATCCTCCCTCCCCTTTCTCCCCAAGGCCACCCCCCTCCAGAGGCATAGGAGACCACTCCCTGGGTTGGGGGAAGGGATGCCTGTGGCTGAGTGGGAGGTAGCTCCTGGAGTCTCAGGCCTGAAGAACGTGGAACGGGGCAGCACAGGGTCTGGGGAGTCCATCACCGCAGGAGTCAGGGAGGGACTGGGCTGGGGGCCCTTCCAAGGCTCCCCCACACCCTAGCCTGCAGGATGGGGGCTCCTGGTACCAGCCCAAGGGCTAAGGTTGGAGCACAGTGGACACCAGAGCTGAAAGGCTTTCACAGGTGCAAGCGGTGGTGGGCGGTGAGAGCAAACCAGGACAGAGCGGAGGGAGTGTGCTTCTGCCATGGGCAGGTTCCCCACCCGGCACACCCCACCTTACTAGGCCCAGAGCAGGGTGCTGGCTGCAGCCTGGCAGTCCTAGGGAAGATGAATGAGCTTCCAGGAGGGCCTGCTGCAAGCCCAGTGCTCCGCAGCTGCCTGAGAGGAGAATTATGACTGAGAAGGCGTTTTGGCCGTAGTGAAACTGAGACCCAGAGAGGGAAGTGCACTTTCCAAAGGTCACGCAGTAAGTTAGGGGCTGTCTAGGATTCCCTCATTCATTTTTTTATTTTTATTTTTTTGAGATGGAGTCTCGCTCTGTCATCCAGGCTTGGAGTGCAGTGGTGCGATCTCAGCTCACTGCACCCTCCGCCTCAGCCTCCCCAGTAATTGGGATTACAGGTGCACACCACCACACTTAGCTAATTTTTGTATTCTTAGTAGGGATGGGGTTTCACCATGTTGGCCAGGCTGGTCTGGAATTCCTGACCTCAGGGGATCTACCCACCTCGGCCTCCCAAATTGCTGGGATTACAGGCATAAGCCACTGCGTCCGGCCCCTAATTTACTTTTCTTCCATTTGCTCACGCACCAGGTACTGCTAGCAGACTCTTTGGGGGCTCAGCCTGGGCCACCACACAGGGGAGGCGGGCCTCCCGAGTGCCCCATCCCATAGGGAAGTGCACTGAGCACCATTTGAACTTCTGGGACAGGGCACCAAACACCACCTGTAGCCCCAGGCACAGTTACACTTTCAGCCCCATCACCAGGCTGCAGCTACCTGGCCTTCAGAACCACCAGCCTCCTTTCCTCCTGGGGCCTTGGCACATGCTGTTCCCTGGGCCTGGGGGCTCTTCCTGCAGGGCTTCGTGGGCCGCCGCCTCAACACTCACTGTGCTCAGATGCTGCCTCCGCAGACAGCCCTCCAGCCTCTCCACTTCTTTGTTTAGCCATTTGCTCTCTGGTTTAACCTCTCTTTTCCCACATAGATTAGAAGCTCCGAGAGGGCAGGAAGCAGCCCCTCTAGCAGTGCCTGACCCACAGTAGGTGCTCAATGAATACCTGTCCATAGCCTTGGAAAGGCTCAGTAACTCCTGCCTTGCCATAAGGGCCCTGAGCACTTTGGGTCTGGGATTCTCATTTTATAGACGGGGAAGTAGAGGCTGTCTGAGGTCATAAAGCTCAGTGCTCCCCTGCCTCACTCACCGTCCTGGATCTCGGGGACATCAGAGTCAGCTCCTTCTCAGATGGTTGGTCCTGTTGTAAAGACGGGCACACTAAGACCCAAACAAGTGTCCATGCCCCCAGGGCATGGGCAGAGGGAGACTGCGATGCAGGTCAGTCCAATTCCCGCTGTGCCTGCCTCCACCATCCCATGGAGGCAGCAGGATCCGCAGCAGGACAGGACCTCTGAAAAGCCACTGGCCCCCACAAGCCCCAGCCTAAGAGGGCGGCTTACCCCAGAGGCCAGAGCCCAGGCCTTTGGGTAGTCCCAGCCCTGCCCTCCCTGCAGCCATGGAGGCCTCCAGAACTCTGTCTTATCACCAGCTGCCCCAGCAGCATCTCCCACTTTCCAGAATCCAAGCCCCTCTGAGCAGCCAGTTCTGGCACTGAGCATGCAGGAAGGAGGGTGCGCTCACCTTCCCTTGGGGCTGCTTGCTGTGTTTCTGCCAACAAACTCCCTCTGGACGATCCCTCCAGGGGCATCCAGGGGGAACTCTGGGCCCAGCTGGTTCCTGGGGGCGGCTGCGTCATGACCCCACAGCCCATTCCTTCAGGCACCCACCCCAGGACACCCTACTTTCTGGGCCCCAGTAGGCAGGGCCAGTGGTGGTTGGCTCTGAAGCTGAAATACTATGTCCATGCAGGCAGCGCCTGGCACTGGGCAGGTATGGTCCAGGCCCCTCCACCCTTCCCCTCAGGACCTCCCTCTCGCCCCAGGTTGAAGCAGTCATGGTTCCTGAGGGGCACCTGTTGGTCTCTGCAGCAGCTGGCTGCAACAAGAGGCCAGGCTGCTCCCTGCCCACAACATCATTCACATCGTTACTCTGGATGGAGGATTCCTCCCCATATACTGGGGAGAAAACTGAGGTTGAAGAAAGGGACCCGCTGGAGCCACAGGCTCCGTCTACCTCCAGGGCTCCTCCCTCAGTTCCAGGGGTGTTACATAAAGCTGAAGGTCTGGGTAGGCCAAAAAGGGAGGCAGGGCAGGCCACCGGGGAGCAACCAGGCAGGCACCCCACATTCTGCACATTCTATCCTGGAAAGCAGCCGCCTGGGCCGCCCGGCCTCAGGGCCTACCCCGCTCTCCTCACACTGCCTTGGTGGATTTATGGGCTCAGTGCCCTGCGCCTAGGTGGGAAGCTCTGACAGAGGCTCCCACAAGCCCTCCGGAAGGCTGCAGCTTAGCCAGGATGACAATGGTGTGGTCGGACAGCAGCCACATGCCATCTCCCAGCTGTCGGGCTCCATGGCCCCTGAATCCCTTGTGCACTAAGGCCCCTTCCAGCTGGGCCACAGGAGGTGCAGGCCTTAGTGCTGTCTTGGACATGAGTGTTCCCGAGGTCCCTGACGGCAGCAGCCTGCCCCCTTCCACACTGCTGTCCTTGCTCCCTTGGGGCCTCCTCCCACCCTGTCGACAGATGCCCAGCACAGGCCCCAGGCTGGACTCGGCCCTTCCTGTCTAGCCAGGGCGGGACAAACACAAGGCTGTGCCCTGGAGGCTTGGGGACAGCAATGGGTATCATCACCTAAGAGAGAAAGAGCTGGAGGCTGGGTGTGTGTCAGCTGAGCCCCGAATTTCTGGAAAGTAAAGGTGTTTCAGGAAGACTCCACTTTGGGGTCCTGTGACTCGACCCGAGCCAATCAGCATCCCCATTCCCTTGGCCACAGTGATTGGTTTGCATGGTCACATGGCCCAAGATGGCCTCCCCACCCCCGGATGACAGGAGGGAGCCTGGCTGCTGAGCTTGGGCGGCCATCTTGGAACCGGAAGAGCCTCCCAGTGAGACCCAAGCAGAGGTGGGAGGAAGTCGGGTCTCTGGTTTCATCTAGAGTAGTCAGTCATGAGTCAATAAATTTCACGTGGCCTCAGGTTTTCTGCTAACTGCTGTCCTTCTCCACCCAGCAGCCAGTGTTTTGCACGGATCAGCCTCTGCTCTCCAAAATCTCCTGCCTTGGCCATATTTCCCCCACCCAGCATCCAGGCTCATAGCATCTCTCCCTCTTTTCTGCAGGGGCCAGGCCTGGCCCCCTCGGAAAGCTTAGTCTTCAGTGCCCCAGTGCTGCCCGCTATAAATTCTACACACAAGTTCCTCATGAATCTCTGTCTCAGAAAGGAAGGTTGGCTTTCCCTTTACCTTATCAGAACTCACATAAATTATCCACCCCTGGCCAGACCCGGTGGCTCACGCTGTCATCCCAGCACTTTGGGAGGCCAAGGCAGGCGGATCACCTGAGGTCAGGAGTCTGAGACCAGCCTGGCCAACGTGGTGAAATCCCATCTCTAGCAAAAATACAAAAACGTCATCCAGGCATGGTGGTGGATGCCTGTAATCCCAGCTACTCAGGAGACTGAGGCAGGAGAATTGCTTGAACACAGGAGGCGGAGGTTGCAGTG
>NW_012120932.1:1926751-1934909 GCF_000951035.1 Colobus angolensis palliatus
GGAGAGAAGTACTCTGCAGCTCAGCATTGGGAGGCCATGCCTGAGGCATGTTCTCCCAGTAGCAGGCCCTGCTATGTAGATTTCCATGTAAGGAGTTTATTTGGGAGGTGATCTAGGAAACCGAGTAGGGGAGTGGAGATTGAGGCAGAAAAAGGCTGAAAGTCAATACAAGCTACAGTGTGTTGAATAATGTCACCTCCAAATTCATGTCCATCCAGAACCTCAGCACGTGGCCTGATTTGGAAATGGGATGTAATTCGTTAAATTAAGATGAGGTCACTGTTTGTGACTTAAGTGAGGCATTTAGGTCAGGTTCGGTTTAGTCAGTGGGGGACCTCATACCAAAATGGCAAAAGGATTGAGTTTCTAATTCACAAAGCCCAGGGAGCAGAGGGCAGCATGCTTCACAAGGCCCATGGGAAAGGGAGGGGGCGTCTGGGACACGTGCTCAGCAGCAGGTAAGGAGAAAGAGAGGGGGATCTGGGGGCAAAGCCTTTACTGGGGTCCAGGGTGTTATCTACGTGGGTTTCCCGAGTCAGGGGCTCATTGGTTGATTTAAAGGAAGCATGAGGGTAAGCACTGGAACTTGGCTACATTGTCAAGTTCACCAGACTCAAAGCAGAAGTAAGGTGATCCTGCAGTTCAGAGTATGAGACCTTATCTATCCAAAATGCAAAAACAAGAACTGCATGGAGACTGTGTCAAAATATACAGCTCAGGTGTGACAAGCCAGGGACAGGACAACATGGATGTTGAGGCAGCATTAATATGAATGAGAGTTGTAACAGCCACATTCGATTAGGATAGCCCCTACATCCAGTGATTTTTGCCCCTATAAGAAGAGGAGAGGGCCGGGTGCGGTGGCTCACACCTGTAATCCCAGCACTTTGGAAGGCCAAGGCGGGTGGATCGTGAGGTCAGGAGATTGAGACCAGCCTGCTCAACATGGTGAAACCCTGTCTCTACTAAAAATACAAAAAGTATCTGATGTGGTGGCACACGGCTGTAGTCCCAGCTACTGGGGAGGCTGATGCAGGAGAATCGCTTGAATCCAGGAGTGGAGGTTGCAGTGAGCCATGATCACGCCACTACACTCCAGCCTGGGTGACAGAGCAAGACTCCGTCTCAAAAAAAAAGAAAAAAAAGAGGAGAGATACACACAGGGAAGAAGGTCATGGGACGGCAGAGGCAGAGATTGGAGTGGTGCCTCTACAAGCCAAAGAATATCAAGGATTTCTGGGAGTCACCAGAAACTAGAAAGAGGCAAGGAAGAATCCTCTTCCTCTGGAGCTTTCAAAGGGGTCTTGGCCGTGGCAACACCTAGATTTTAGACTCCTGGCCTCCAGAACTGTGAGAGAATTAATTTGTATGGTAGCCCTAGAAAAGTAATACAGATTTTGCACCAGGAAGTGAGGGGCTGTTGTGACAAATTTTTGAAAATGCAAAAGTAGCTTTGGAGTTGAGTAATGGGTAGAAGCTGGAAGAGTTTTGAGGTGCTTGATAGAAAAAGCCTAGATGGCCTTCAAGTGCTGGTTGGTAGAAAAGTGGACATTTATTTAAGGTGCTCCTCATGAGGATTAGAAATCAAAGAAAAATGTAGAGAAATCTATCTTTTTTTTTTTTTTTTGAGACAAGAGTCTCACTCTATTGCCCAGGCTGGAGTGCAAATGGTGTGATCTCGGCTCACTGCAGCCTCTGCCTCCCAGGTTCAAGCGATTCTCCTGCCTCAGCCTCCCAAGTAGCTGGGATTACAGGCGCCCACCACCACGCCTGGCTAATTCTTTGTATTTTTAGTAGAGACAGAGTTTCACCATGTTGGCCAGGCTGGTCTCGAACTACTGACTTCAGGTGATCCACCTGGCTTGGCCTCCCAAAGTGATGGGATTACAGGCATGAGTCATCACACCTAATCGAAATCTATCATCTTAAATAATATATATGTCATGAAGAACAGGCCAGGTGCAGTGGCTCACACCTGTAATCTCAGCACTTTGGGGGACCGAGGCAGGCAGATCACGAGGTCAGGAGTTCAAGACTAGCCTGACCAATATGGTAAAACCCTGTCTCTACTAAAAATACAAAAATTAGTCAGGTGTGGTGGCATGCGCCTGTAGTCGCAGTTACTGGGGAGGCTGAGGCAGGAGAATCACTTAAACCCAGGAGGCAGAGGTTGCAGTGAGCTGAGATCACACCACTGCACTCTAGCCTGGGCAACAGAGCGAGACTTCATCTCAACAAAGAAAAAAAAAAAGAACAGAATGTTCGTAGAAATATGAACATCACAGGTGCTTCTGGTGAGGCCTTAGAAGAGAGTAAGGAACATGCTATTAGAAAGAGGAGGAAAGGTGATCTGTGTTATAGAGTGGCAGAGAAGTTGGCTGAACTACATTCTAGTGTTGGGTAGAAAGTAGGAGATTTCCAAACGGTGTGGAAGGTATGGCCTGGTTTGTTTTTGCTGCTTGTAGCAATTTATCTCTTTTAAGAGAAAAGAGATAAATTGAGGAAGGAACTGTTAAGCAAAAAGGAACTGTACTTGGTAATCTGGGAAGCCCTTAGCCTGTCCAGATTGCTAAAATTAGCAGATTCACTGTTGAGAAAGTGTGGAAAGAAAGTGTGAAGAGAACACCAAGGGTCTTGCTGGACATTTTGTTGAAGACATTATGAATGTGACTCGTGGATCCAATCAACCATCTCAGTGGAACTGAGGAATAGAGATGAGGTTATCCAGGAATGATCTGTGGATAGAGCCTCTTGTCTGATGGCATAGGTCCCTGTAAACTACACAGGAGACCAACAAAATTTCTGAGAATGTTGCACCAGCGGAAACGCTGCCAGCCTGAATTGAAAGGCAGGGGGCCAGGTGCGGTGGCTCACGCCTATAATCTCAGCACTTTGGGAGGCTGAGGCAGGCGGATCATGAGGTCAGGAGATCAAGACCATCCTGGCTAACACGGTGAAAACCCCGTCTCTACTAAAAAAAGTACAAAAAAATTAGCCAGGCCTGATGGCGGGCGCCTATAGTCCCAGCTACTTGGGAGGCTGAGGCAGGAGAATGGCGTGAACCCAGGAGGCAGAGCTTGCAGTGAGCCGAGACCACGCCACTGCACTCCAGTCTGGGTGACAGAATGAGACTCTGTCTTAAAAAAAAAGAAAAAAAAGAAAGGCATGGGGATGGGATGAAATGAAGGAAGAATGCCTTGGAGGACAGCAGACATGGATGCAGAGACAGACTAGGGGCGGGCCTGCGGGGGTAGGTGGCAGGAGGGTGGCTGCTACCGCCAAGGCCCCAGAGTGCAGGGCCGACAACACAGTCCCAGAGGACAGAACACTGAGCCACTGAGGATTATTTTCAGATCACGAAACCTAACGGAACTTGCCTGCTGCGTCTCAGACTTACTTAGGACCAAGTGACCCTTTTGTTTCTTCCCTGTCTCCCTTTTTATTTATTTGTTGTTGTTTGTTTGTTTTTTGAGACGGAGTCTTGCTCTGTCGCCCAGGCTGGAGTGCAGTGGCACGATCTCGGCTCACTGCAAACTCCACCTCACCTCCCGGGTTCCCGCCATTCTCCTGCCTCAGCCTCCCAAGCAGCTGGGACTACAGGCGCCCACCACCACGCCCGGCTAATTTGTTGTATTTTTAGTAGAGATGGAGTTTCACTGTGTTAGCCAGGATGGTCTCGATCTCCTGACCTCGTGATCCACCTGCCTCGGCCTCCCAAAGTGCTGGGATTACAGGCATGAGCCACCGTGCCCGGCTCCTTTTCTCCCTTTTGGAATGTGCTCAGACTTTGGAGGATATTGGGATGAGGTGAATGCATTTTGAACATGGGACCACAGTGACCTTTAGGGGTTCCCACTGTAGTGAGTTGAATAGTGTACCCACAAATGTATGTCTGCCTGGAACATCAGAATGTGATTTTATTTGGAAATAAGATCTTTGCAGATATAGTTAGATATGGAAGTCATACTGGATTAGGAGGGGCCATAAATCCAATAACTAGTGTCCCGATAAGAAGACACAGCGACGTGGTGGTGGAGGTAGGGATTGAAGTGATGCAGCTACAAGCCAAGGGGTACCAAGAATGCCTTTGTTTTGAGACCCCGATTTGTGGTACTTTGTTGCAGTGACCCTGGAACAGTAACACACAGGGTGGGTAGTTAAGCAACTGGGTCTGGAGGCAACTGGAACTTAGTCTGCGGGGGAGTCTGGTAGCTACGACTCCATCCCTCCAGTTAATAGCCCCAGAACACATCTGCTGGTGAACGAAGCTGGGTTTGCGGACTTGCTGCAATGAGCGGGAGCACATGCGCTGGGAAAGCTTAGGGCGTCGCAGTGGGATGCTGTTAGGGAGGATGTGGAGTAGGATTTGGGCTGTGTTAGGTGGTTTTGAGGGGGGTTCAGAAGCCAGTCTGCATTGGATGCTATTAGGAGCAATTCTATGCTTGGGTATCTTAATACATTCCATCAGAAAGCAGAGGAATGAAATGAGGCTCAAGCTGCAATTGGTATGAAACAGCAGCCACTTGCATCACCCAGGATATTGGTATTGTCTTTCCAGTGACTGTTTCCTTTTTTTTTTTTTTTTTTTTTCTCTTGAGACGGAGTCTCTCTCTGTCACCCAGGTGGAGTGCAGTGGCACGATCTCAGCTCACTGCAACCTCTGCCTCCCGGGTTCAAACGATTCTGCTGCCTCAGCCTTTCAAGTAGCTGGGATTACAGGTACCTACCACCATGCCCAGCTAATGTTTGTATTTTCTAGTAGAGATAGGGTTTTGCCATGTTAGCCAGGCTGCTCTTGGCTGAACGCCTAGACTCAAGGTTACGCACCCAAAGTGGTGGGATTGCAGGCATGAGCCACCGCACCTGGCCTGTGAGTTTGACTTCGTTTTTTTCTGTGCCAAGACAAGATGTTGAAGTGGTCTTGTCTGATACTGATGCCCTCGGAGACTATTTACGTTCAATAGCAGCGGTGAACGCCAGTTCAGTTCTGGCTTCTCACAGGGTAGACAGTCACCCCGGTACCATCCAGCTGGGTATTTACCCTCCAACACCTCGGAGACACTTGGAGACACTGGTTGAGGGCTTCTCTAGGGACTATTCATCATTCTCCCACATTTCCGGCCTGCCCTGCCTGAGCAGAGGGACTTTGGACCTGTTTGAAGATGATTCTGGTTTTGTTATTATTCAGGTATGGTGAGGCCAGCAGGTCAGCAGACAACTACCATTGAGAAGATAGCTTTGCTATCACAGATCCGAAGTGGAAGAGGCCTCCACCCGTGCAGGGAAGCACCAGGGTTGGTCAGCAGGCAGAGGGAATGGGGAAACTGTGGGCCGGAGCCTTTACCGTGGTTTTGCAGGTGGTCAGCAGGCAGAGGGAGTAGGGGAACCGTGGGCCGGAGCCTTTACCGTGGTTTTGCAGGTGGTCAGCAGGCAGAGGGAGTAGGGGAACCGTGGGCCGGAGCCTTTACTGTGGTTTTGCAGGAAGGTGTGGGCAAGGCAGGGTAAGCAGGCTGAGTACTGGCCGGTGCGAATCATTTCCGTGGGCTCTGGGGCACAGAGGCTCTTGCTGATTGTCTGGCACCTGCCCGGGGTGAGGAGTGCGGGGGGATGGTGGCCCGGAGTGTGGTAGCCCCGGATAGGCGGTGTAGGATGTGGGCTCTGGGTTGGTTTGCACTTGAAAGGCGTGATCACAAGCAAGTCCTTTACTCTCTCTAGAGACTGGCTATCCCTGGGAGGGGCCGTCACTCCAGGGTCAGCAAGTCCCCAAGATGTCAAAGCATCAGAATACAGAACATAAAAAATATGATTAATACAGGCCCCCAGAGGGAGTCTCCAGCAGCTGGAAGTTGGACTGAGGGCCCCCTGAGTGGGCATGGCTGAGGAGACATGGCAGGCACAGACGGCATCTGCTACAGGTGACCACCCCAAAGTCAGCTGGCTCAGGACCAGGGTTTGAGCTCAGGATGGCCTGAAGCCAAATTCCATATTTTGAACTAGAGCTCAATTTGGTGAGAGGAGAGAACAGAACAACAGGTGTTTTCCAGTGTCATCGACCGCATTACCTATTCGGACTGTCTCATTTGCATGTTCCTCAGACCCTCCTCACCAGTGCCTGCTCTGTGCCCGGCCCCACACTGGGCTCTGGGGTCACAGAGATGAGTCAGGCATGGTTCCTGCCCTTGAGGTGTGATTTGTCTGCAGGGGATTTGAGGAGGGAGCAAACCTGTGGTCCAGCCCCCCCCAGCCTGGATGGCTAGGGAATCCTTGCTGGAGAACGTGGTGCCCGAGCTGAGTGCTGAAGCACTAGCAGGGCCACAGAGCTGAGCAGAGCGGGCAGGAAAGTCACTGCAGCTGGAACACTGTGGGGATAGGGCTGGGGCAGGAAGGTCACTGCAGCTGGAACACTGTGGGGACAGGCTGGGGGAGGGGGTCTCCTGCTTCACTGGGGAGTGAGGACTTTGCTCCTGGGCCCTGTGGATTTGGGAGATCTCCAGGGCCAGCAGCATGGAGCACAGAGACAGGCAGAGCCCGTCAGTATTAATGAGTGTATGAAATAAAATTGGGAATCAGCCGGGTGCGGTGGCTCATGCCTGTAATCCCAGCACTTTGGGAGGCTGAGGTGGGCGGATCATGAGGGCAAGAGATCCAGACCATCCTCGCCAGCATGGTGAGGTCTCTACTAAAAATGCCAACATGGTGAGGTCTCTACTAAAAATGCCAACATGGTGAGGTCTCTACTAAAAACACGAAAATTACCTGGGCATGGTGGCACACACCTGTAGTCCCAGCTACTCGGGAGGCTGAGGCAGGAGAATGGTGTGAACCCAGGAGGCAGAGCTTGCAGTGAGCCAAGATAGCACCACTGCACTCCAACCTGGGCAACAGAGCGAGACTCCGTCTCAAAAAATAATAAAAGGGAAAAAAAGAAAATAAAAGTCATGGGATCATGTGCACATTTCGGGTCTCAGCCTGATCTTGGCGTTCTAATGAGGAGCAGCTTCTGGAGCTCAGGTGCACAGCAGATACTCAAGAAGTGGTTGACAACAACCTGGCCTGGCGCTCCTATCCAAAGCACAGGCCTTGACCCCTCTGGTGGCCCTTCAATTTGTTGACACTCCCATTGAAAGTGAGGTCTTTGTTTCTACTCCTTGACTCTGAGCTCTATGCTTGGTGAAAACAATATAACAGAAGTATCGTTTCTGGGCTGAGGCCTTGAGAAACTGGCAGCTTCCACTTCCTGTCCTCTGGAAAGCTTGCTCCTGGAAAGCCAGCCAGCATGCTGTGAGAAAGCTCAAGCCGCCCCTGGGAGAGTAGTCAACAGCCTGCACCAACGTGTCAGCCTGCGATAAGCCGGCCTGGGAATGGATCTCGGCTCCAGTTGAACCTCCCCACGGAGCAGAGACCAGATGCTGGGTCCTGCCTAAAGTGCAGGTTCGTGAGCAAAGGAAAGGATTCTTGCCATTCTAAGAAGTATCTGTGGTTATCCAGTGACAGTTACAGAGATACTGGAACCCTCGCCCAGCCAAGTGCCTCTGCCTGGCCACACTGTGGAGGGTGATCCATCCTGGGATGAGATGTTAGGACCCTGGGAGAGAGCCTTGCCCTGCCTCTAGGACTGTGAGCTGCAAGGTCTCTGCTCAGAACCTCGAAGCTGCAGCACCCGTGGTGGGGTGGAGGAGGCCAATAGACAGAGGAACGCATGCTGAGCGATGGAGAGACAGATGGAGTCCTACAGACACCTTCCCCCCATCACCCATAACCTGCCTCCTTATTCATCCATGGGTTTAACTTGGGTTTTTGTCCCCTGCAACTAAAGCAGCCACTTAGCAAATACGTGACTCACAGGCTTAAGCCTCAGTTTCCTGTCTGTAAAATGGGGATGGTGAAGCCCTCATCAACGGTAACTGAGTGATTATTAGAAAACTGGAGCTGCCAACGCAGGCAGAGGGAGGGGCGAGTGTAGACAGGGAGCCGCCCGCAGCCCTTCCTGCTCTCCACTTTCCTCCAGAGATGGCAGCAAAGCTCCATCTATCATGGGCTCCACCCTTGGCCCTGGGACAGGAGTCCCGGCATGCCCATTTTTTGTTGGGAGTGGGAGGAAACTGAGGCAAGGAGAGCCCAAGTCACATGCCGAAGTCCCACAGGCTGACCCCAGACA
>NW_012120932.1:1934959-1942282 GCF_000951035.1 Colobus angolensis palliatus
CTCCTGTAATCCCAGCACTTTGGGAGGCCCAGGCAGGCAGATCACAAGGTCAGGAGATCAAGACCATCCTGGTTAACACGATGAAACTCCGTCTCTACTAAAAACACAAAAAGTTAGCTGGGCGTGGTGGTGGGCATCTGCAGTCCCAGCTACTTGGAAGGCTGAGGCAGGAGAATGGTGTGAACCCAGGAGGCAGAGCTTGCAGTGAGCCAAGATAGCACCACTGCACTCCAACCTGGGCAACAGAGCGAGACTCCGTCTCAAAAAATAATAAAAGGGAAAAAAAGAAAATAAAAGTCATGGGATCATGTGCACATTTCGGGTCTCAGCCTGATCTTGGCGTTCTAATGAGGAGCAGCTTCTGGAGCTCAGGTGCACAGCAGATACTCAAGAAGTGGTTGACAACAACCTGGCCTGGCGCTCCTATCCAAAGCACAGGCCTTGACCCCTCTGGTGGCCCTTCAATTTGTTGACACTCCCATTGAAAGTGAGGTCTTTGTTTCTACTCCTTGACTCTGAGCTCTATGCTTGGTGAAAACAATATAACAGAAGTATCGTTTCTGGGCTGAGGCCTTGAGAAACTGGCAGCTTCCACTTCCTGTCCTCTGGAAAGCTTGCTCCTGGAAAGCCAGCCAGCATGCTGTGAGAAAGCTCAAGCCGCCCCTGGGAGAGTAGTCAACAGCCTGCACCAACGTGTCAGCCTGCGATAAGCCGGCCTGGGAATGGATCTCGGCTCCAGTTGAACCTCCCCACGGAGCAGAGACCAGATGCTGGGTCCTGCCTAAAGTGCAGGTTCGTGAGCAAAGGAAAGGATTCTTGCCATTCTAAGAAGTATCTGTGGTTATCCAGTGACAGTTACAGAGATACTGGAACCCTCGCCCAGCCAAGTGCCTCTGCCTGGCCACACTGTGGAGGGTGATCCATCCTGGGATGAGATGTTAGGACCCTGGGAGAGAGCCTTGCCCTGCCTCTAGGACTGTGAGCTGCAAGGTCTCTGCTCAGAACCTCGAAGCTGCAGCACCCGTGGTGGGGTGGAGGAGGCCAATAGACAGAGGAACGCATGCTGAGCGATGGAGAGACAGATGGAGTCCTACAGACACCTTCCCCCCATCACCCATAACCTGCCTCCTTATTCATCCATGGGTTTAACTTGGGTTTTTGTCCCCTGCAACTAAAGCAGCCACTTAGCAAATACGTGACTCACAGGCTTAAGCCTCAGTTTCCTGTCTGTAAAATGGGGATGGTGAAGCCCTCATCAACGGTAACTGAGTGATTATTAGAAAACTGGAGCTGCCAACGCAGGCAGAGGGAGGGGCGAGTGTAGACAGGGAGCCGCCCGCAGCCCTTCCTGCTCTCCACTTTCCTCCAGAGATGGCAGCAAAGCTCCATCTATCATGGGCTCCACCCTTGGCCCTGGGACAGGAGTCCCGGCATGCCCATTTTTTGTTGGGAGTGGGAGGAAACTGAGGCAAGGAGAGCCCAAGTCACATGCCGAAGTCCCACAGGCTGACCCCAGACAAGCTCCAAAGCCTGGTTTGTAGGGAGACTCTCCCCTTGCTGCAGGCCTCAGTCTCCCCATCTGTAAAACAGGAGACTTCCAAGGAGCTTCCTAAGGCTGAGTCTCTCTGATGTCTCTGTATGGATGAGCCTCAGCCAACCTTACAGGCCACTGAGAGGCCACCCAGGGGCCATATCCCGATGGATTCCTTGCCCCCGCTGGGGGGCCGCAGGAATGCCTCCTCCAAAGATATAAGCAGGTGGTAGGCCAGGGAACCTGAGCGGCCCGAGCAGAGACTCTGAGCTTCAGCGGCATGGCTGCCAGACACACTGCACCCGCCCCAGGCTGTCAGGACCCTCCAATTTAGCCCTTTTTAAGAGGAGGTGGGGAAACTGGAGCCCGGGGGTGCGGGCTTACCTGAGGCCACCAGAGGGCTGGTGAAGAGGCAGGACTAAAACACACTGAGCCCGGCAGCTGGGGAGGGCTGAGCAGCCACTGCTGTGTCGGGGGCAGGGTGGGAGCTGGCAGGAAGCCTGTGGGGAGGGAGGAGGCGAGGCTCTCACGCTTCTCCAGTGACCAGGCGCTTGGAGGCCCATGCTGCTCGCTGTGCAGGTGCCAGGCATCAAAGAAGCTTAACTGGCTCTTGAGCATTAAGCCTCGGGCTGCCCTTGACCCACCTGTGCACCCCCTGACCTGCCAGCTTAGCTGGGAACAGCTCCAGGCCAATGGAAGCACAACCCCCACCTGAAATCCTACGCTTGGTTGTAAGTCCTCAGAGCATGGTAATGCTGTGTAATCCTAGCAGCCGAGGACCCCGGTCAGTCCACATCTTTCCTGACAAGTGAACATCAGAATGGTCGTGGGAAATTTTGCAATAGTTTACATTTACAAAGCATTTAAAATCCTTGTTTCTTATCAGAGAATAGATACATGCTCATTGTGGAAAATTCAGAAAGTACAAAAAGAGTGGAGGGGTGGGAAAAAAGGTGACCCACATCTGCCAACCCAGTGGTGGCCAGGTAAAGGCCGTGGCTTGCAGGATGAGGAGCGGGGGAGCAGCCCCTGGCCAGTTTGTCCCTCCTAGGCCCAGCTGTGTCCTAGCTTCTAAACTGGCCTGGCATGCAGTAGGTGCTTGGTAGTACCCGTTCCATGAACCTGTCATTCCTTCTGCCCTCCGGGCATCTTGCTTTGTGTCTCTGAGTCACCATTTCTGAACCTGAGGGCGGCGGCTCGACGTCATGTCACCCGGGCTGACTGATCTGTTTGTGCAGGCTGCGGCCAGGTAGGACAGTCTGATGGTCAGAGCTCAGACCCCAGCAGCGGAGAACCCCTGGGGAGGGGCCTTTGTCGCTGTGCACAGTGGGGACAGGGCTCTCACCTTGCTTTACGAGGATAAGTGGTGTGTGTTGAGGGCTCCAGATGGCCCAGCAGAAAACATTTTTGGGAAAACTGTTTTCTCTGCAAACATCTGGCCTGTTAGAACTGCAACTTCAGGTTACTTTTTTTTTTCTTCTTGTTTTGCTTTTAGTTTTTAAAAGGTAATACAGTTTTTAAAAAGAGAGGACACCCATGAGGCCACCAGTGCTTCCCTGACTCTTACCATTTTGCAAAAGAACTTTCTGGACATGGTCTATTGTGAGAGGTTTTCAGAACAAAAATCTCATTTTTCTATTGAGTAAAAACTAAAATCAAGAATAAAGCAAAATAGGCCGGGCACGGTGGCTCACACCTGTAATCCCAGCACTTTGAGAGGCCAAGGAGGGTGCATCAGCTGAGGTCAGGAGTTCAAGACCACCCTGACCAACATGGTGAAACCCTGTCTCTACTAAAAATACAAAAATTAACTGGGCGTGGTGGTGCATGCCTGTAATCCCAGCTACTCGGGAGGTTGAGGCAGGAGAATTGCATGAACCCAGGAGGTAGAGGTTGCAGTGAGCCGAGCTCATGCCACTGCAATTCAGCCTGGGTGACAGAGCAAGACTTTGTCCAAAAAAAAAAAAAAAAAGCAAAACAAAATGTTTTAGATTTCCACAATTACTATCTCATTTTAGAAAAACTCGTCAAGCCAAGAACTGTCACCACCAGACTCCCGCATGGGCCCCCTCCCAGGCCACCATGGCCCATGGGTGCTGAGTCAGGCAAATCAAGGGTTGAGGAAGACTTCCTGGGGGTGGCAACACCTCAGCTAAGGTGTGAGGAAAGAGGAAACCCCCAAGCCAGACCCCCACCTTCCCCTGGAAACCTCTGGCAGCGCATGAGACCCCCATGTTACAGAGTGGAAGTCTGAGCCCCGGGGCTGGCAGGCCTCCCCCGCCTCCCAGGTTCCATCCAACAAGCGTCCACTGACAGTGCACTGTGTGCTCCCAGTTGCAAATGGAGCTGGGAAGAGGCTGCGACTTTGGTCAGTTCCTCAGGCTGTGCCTGACTCTGCGTCCTTCTCCCGGCCTGCCTTGTCAGCAGTCCATCCGTTCCTCCTAGCCTCCTCCCCTGCCTCTTTAGCAGGGGAGCCCATATTTTGTTTTGTTTTGTTTTGTTTTTTGAGACACAGTCTCCCTCTGTCACCCAGGCTAGAGTGCAGTGGTGCAATCTCAGATCACTGTAACCTCTGCCTCCTAGGTTCAAGAAATTTTCGTGCCTTGGCCTCCTGAGTAGCTGGGATTACCAGTGTGTCTGACCTCAAGTGATCCTCTTGGCCACAATTGGCCACATATCCATAGCTCTACACCTGGCCACATGTCCTCTTCATTTCAGAGACGTGACACAGGCTGACCAGGCCTTAAGGACAGGTGGCACGAAATGGCTCTGACAGGGAGTGCCATCAGGGAGGGCTCCATGGAGGAGGAGGGTGAGGAAGGCAAGGAGACACACTCAGGCAAGCAAAGCCCAAGCACTGCTCCCAATTTGTGCCTAGACTTGGAGAGTCTGGGAAACCAGGCAACTAGGAGAGCTGGGTGGGTGGGCCAAGCTCAAATGCTGACCGGGCCTTGGCAGTCCAGCTCAGAGGCCACCACTCCATCCGGAGCACATCCCGGTCTCTCACTTGCCTTGAGAGGGTGGCAGGACCACGTCCACCCCTCAGATGAGAACACGAAGACTCAGTGCAAGGGTGCCCACCCCTGCCCCAGGGATCAGGGAAGCCTGGCAGAGAGCCATGGTTCCCACCATGGAAGGGGGCACCCCAGGCGGTTGTCCTTGGTGGGCCCATGCCGTTCCTTCCACATGCCTCAGTTTCACCCATGTGCGTGGCTGGAGCAAACCATTCCAAGGGCCTGGGGAAAGGTGGACAAGATGGCCCTGATCAGGGTTCAAATAGGTGACAGGCCCACCTCCAGAACCAGGCTCAGATCCCTCCCACAGCTCCTGAAGATGGCCTTTTGGCAGCAAATAGGTGTTCTAAGCCACAGCAAGGCATACGGTTCCCTGTGGAAACGACATGACAGAGGTCCTTAGGTCATCTCCAGGTCCCCTAATAGTACAAATGGAGGCCCAGCGCCACAAGCCTAAATGTCCACAACCCAACCAAGCGACAGACTGCTCAGAAAAACATGCTCTGTCCTCCTTGATCCCACCTGTCAGGGGCTGAACTGTGTCCCCCAAAATCTATGTTTAAGTCCTAACCCTCAGTACCTCCAAATATGACCCTATTTGGAGACAAGGTCTTTACAGACTCTTTTTTAAAAGTAACTGGTACTACAGGCACGTGCCACCACGCCCAGCTAATCTTTGTATTTTTGGTAGGGACGGGGTTTCACTATGTTGACCAGGCTGGTCACGAACTCCTGACCTTACGATCCACCCGCCTCCGCCTCCCAATGTGCTGGGATTACAGGTGTGAGCCACCGCGCCCGGCCAGTCTTTACAGACTCTTTATAGGGTCTTAAGTTAAGATGAGGACATTACGGTGGGCCCTAATCTAATCTGACTGGTGTCCTTAGAAGAGAGATGTGAACACAGACAGACACAGGGAGAGCACCGTGTGTAGACAGGAGTTAAGTTATCACTGGCCAAGGAACTGCCAGAAGCTGGAAGATGCAAGGAAGGCTGTTCTCCTGGAGTTTCTGGAGGAACTGTAGGCCTGCCGACACCCTGATCTCAGACTTCTGGCCTCCTGAACCATAAGACAATAAATTTCTGTTGTTCTCAGGCACCCAGTCTGTGGTACTATGTTACACAGCTCTAGGAAACACACTTCCTAAATGGCCAGGTGTTTAGCATTTGAGGAGTCCTGAAGGCCTGGGCCACAGCGTGGTGGCTTAAGGAGCTGCAGGCAGCCTAGTGTTTTCCATCCCCACCTACCTCCACCCAGCAATTGGAGGGCTGCCCCAGACCTCCCTCCCAGCCCTGTCCATGCACCTACAGGCAGTGGCCCTCCGCCCGGTGGTGCATGGTGGGCAAAACCAGAGAAAGGACCACACAGGCCTGAGAGGTGGGTTAGGGGCCACTTGGCAAGACATTCTGGGGTCCCAGAGCGTGGTCTGCAGTGGGCACTGCTGATGGTCCTGCCCTTCCCGACATGGCGGAAAGAATACACACGCTGGGTTTTGAATAAAGGAGCCTGAAGTAAGCCATCGTGTGTGACCCACAAGGGCAAGGAGGAGGAAGATATCACGGGTGATGCCAACCCTGATGGCGAAAGGGGGAGGGCCCCTCACGTTTCACACTGAACCTCAGCTTTGGAGGGCTTGGAAAGCAGAGGCGGGGAGGGGCTGCCCTGCTGGAACCCCGCTTCATGGTCCACCTGAACATCCACACTCTTCACAGTCACCTGCCAGGTACTCTGGAGACAGCCTGGCCCACCCTGGCCACCTTCCGCGCTCCTGCAGGCAGGCCTCAGCCATGCTCTGGGCTGCTGCTGCCACATATTGCCAAGCCAGGGCCTTTGCTCCTGCTGTTCCCTCTGCCAGGATTGCCTTTGCCAGCTCCACAGGGATAGACACGGTCCAGGTGGCCTCCCACAAGCAGCCCAAGATGCAGGACGTCTGAGGCCTGACACCACACCCCACCCTATAGTGGTTGTTTGGGAAGGGGGCTAAGCCTGGGTTGGGTGGGGTCAGAGAGAGAGAAAGAGCCCAGATCACAGGTCTGGGCCCGCTGCAGGTGGAGCTGGGTAGGAGGGGGAAGCCAGGAGAAGGGAGGCCTCCAGGTGCGTGTGGGCCCTGCAGCCAGACCCCAGGGCTTTGAATCCTGTTTCTCCCAGCTGGGGGCCCCTCAGTGAGAACCGAAGACAACAAGGGCACCCAGACCTCAGGGTGCCTCAGAAGGCCTGGCCCAGTGAGAGACAGGGAAAGAAGGCTGGGGTCCACACAGGACTCTGGGGGTGAGTGGGGTGTGGGAGGGGCGGGCCGGGGAGGGGTTTTGCTTTTTGCCCTTTCGTACCGGCCGAATCCGGCACCCTGAGAAGGCAAAATCCTGCTCAAAAAATAAAAACATAGAAGCGCATGGAAAAACCACACTAGGAATGGAGGTGAGAACAGGGCGGGATGGGGGAAGGGTGTTAGGCAAAGGTAGCCGCGCGTGCAACGCCCCGTAGGAGCAACACTTTCCGCTCGGCCGGCTGGCTTGGCCCGCTGGGTATTCGGGCTCCCCAGGGGACCCCGCCCCCGCCCGCGCCGGGACCTCGGTCCCAGTCCAAAGTGTGGGCGTGGTCTGTAAGTTGCATGGCACCGCCCCTGGGCGGGCGCGGGAGGCGGGGTTTGTTGCGTCCCGTCCCTCACCCGGGTCCAGGTCCCGCCCCCACAAGCCGGGCTCACTGCCCTGGCAGACCCCGCCAAGCGCCTCGGAGCGCGCAGGATGTGCGGGGCGGCCGCCACCCCCCGTGGCAAGGC
>NW_012120932.1:1942702-1977883 GCF_000951035.1 Colobus angolensis palliatus
CCTGGCGGGCGGGCGGGCGGCGCGAAGGCGGGAGGGGGGAGCCGGGAGCCCTCTCTGCGCCTGAGGGAGGTGTCATCTTCACGATTCCTTGGTGACCACCGCAGCTCCACTTTACAGATGGAGAAACTGAGCCTGCGAGAGGGGAGTGGCTGTCCGAGGTCATCCTGTGGCCAGGCTTGGGATCGCCTCGGCTGTCTCCGAGGGCTCAGAGGCCTCCGGAAGGAAGAGAGGCTGCTTCTTATTTTACTTTTAAGTGTTTGAATTCAAGAATGTGCTTAAAGAGCTTTCTGCTCCCGTGCCCAAGGCTCCGGGATTCGAATGCTGGCCTTGCTCCTTGAATGATTCTAAAGTCTAACCCTTGTAGAAATGGAACCAAACCGGAACTCTGGGTCTCAGATATCCCAGAAGCTTTTTTCCGTGGCCACTACCCACGAGCGTTAGGCCTGAGGGTCCTGGCCGTCCCAGGCGTTGCGGGGCTAAGGCTCTGCGCAGGAGGAAGCTGAAGCCCGGAGTGGGGTGGGCTGGACCAGGTCACCCTGTCAGCCTGCAGCCCCAGGGAACTGGCAGGAAGGTGGCAGGAGGCTGGCTTCCTCTCACAGATGGGGAAACTGCGGCTCGGGGAGCTAATTCACCAAGCAGAGCTCCGCAACTCAGCAAAGTGGAGGCTGAGACTTGTTCCGGCGCTGGTGGATTTGGTTTGTTTAGTTTGACTCTCTGGCAGCCTAATGTCCAGAGTCCCTAATTTGGTGTTGGGGTGATGAGCACTTTTGCTCCTGTGTTTGAGCAAGGCCTGCCCAGGGCCTGGTACTGCCTGAGGAGCCCCTTCTACTGGCACAACCTGGAGGAGTGGGTGCCAATGCCCTTTGGATAGCCTTGACTTGCCCAAGGTCAGCCCAAGGCCAGGGGGTATCTGGAGGCTCTGGCATATTTGCATACAAAAGGTTGTTTGCCTTGGAATTTGTGCTGGGAATGGAGCTTAGTCTGGCACCTTGTTCATCCTCCCTGGCCCTGGCTCTGCCTCTGATCACTTCCCAGGCACTGGCCCCCTTGTTGGAGTTTTGGGTTAGAATCCCCCCTGTGACCTGGGGTGAGTCGCTGCACCTCTGTGCCTCAGTTTCCCCATGTTCCCCAGTTTCCCCACTGTATACCTGCCCCCAAGCTTGTGGACAGGCCCAGTGGAGCCCGGGGAGGATACTTGTTCTGGTGCAGGGATGATGCCATCATCTAGACTCCATCACTCTCCTGCCATGAGATCTCAGTTTCTTAATCTGTGAAATGTGCTGTGAAGTGAGAGGCTAGGGGGTTGGGAGTCTTTGGAGAGGATTTGACACTAAAACACCACTGACCAGGAGTGGTGGCTCATGCCTCTAATCCCACACTTTGGGAGGCTGAGGCGGGCGGATTGCTTGAGTCCAGGAGCTCGAAACCAACCTGGGTAACATAGCAAGACCTCATTCTACAAAAAAATGCAAAAAAAAAAATTAGCCGAGCATGGTGGCATGTGCCTGTAGTCCCAGTTGTTCTGGAGGCTGAAAGGTGGAAGGATTGCTTTAGCCCAGAGTTCGAGGCTACAGTGAGCTGTGATCACCTCACTGCACTCCACCCTGGGCAACCAGAGTGAGATTCTGTCTCAAAACAAAACAAAAACCAAAAACACAGCATGGGCGTGTGTGTTTTTCCCACCATCTTTAAAATGGAACCATTACCACTGGCTTTCCTAGAGTAGATATGAGGAGCACAGTAGTGCAGACGGGCTCGTCTTCCTGAGAGGCAGGAAGTGGGCTTTCCTCATCTCCCATGAGCACCCTGGGAGAAGGGCAGGGTGCGGGGGAGACTAGCTCAGAGTAGGAGTTTATCATGTTTGTTGTATGACTGGCCCCTGGCCCTGCTCCCAGGTCAGCCCCAGCACTCCCTGATCTGGGAGACTGTCCAGGAAAGCAGGGTTCCAGTGGCTGTAGGTAACCCCCCTGGCATCCCTGGAAGGGCCTTGGAAGAAGGGCCTGGAGAGGGGGTAGCAGGAGGCGTGCTCTGCCGGGGCCTTCTTGGCTTCACCCCTAAACTCCTGCCCCAGAACTGAACTGTGTCCATTTTACAGAGGAGAAATTGAGACCCCGTGAATGCCTGTGTAAGTCAAAGCGAGGCGGACACGCCCCGTGATGCCTGTTTATGGCCTCCTGGCACCCATCGGCATGGACAGAGCTGCTGGTAGAGGAGACACAGGTTCCCGGGCCCTCGGTGTTCCACCAGGGATGTGGGGGGCGCACACGTTCCTCATTTGGAATTAGGGCAGCTGTGTTCTGGAGGATTCTGTGCTTTCCACGTCCTAAGGCTGCTCAGCCTGGAGATGGAAGGCTGCAGTGGCTCTGAAGCCTGTGCCCACCCTCCAGGTGGAGATGGGCTCAGAGAGGGCAGTTGACTTACCTGAAGACACACAGCCAGGGCTGTGGGCCACCCACATGTCGTGTTGGGGCCAGGCCCTGTCCCCACTGCCAGGGTCTTGGGGGTCCTGTTCTCAAAGCACCTCTGTGTGCACAATCACCCGCTTTAAACTCTGAGAAATTCCTCTGAAGGTTCCTGTTTCACATTTGGGGGAACTGAGACCCAGATTGAGGTCACACAGGGGCTCACTGGCAGGTGGGGATCGAGTCTAGGTGAGACTGGGTCCGCAGCCTGCCTCTGTCACTTGGGTACTCTCTCTCCCACAGCTTCAGCCAGCATAAAAGGGAACATAGTTACTTGGTCCCATAGCAGGCGAGGTCAGGGTATAGGGGCTGTGTGGCGAATCCCAGGAGGGAGGATGGAAGGGCTGACCTGGGGTCCAAGGTTCTAGATAAAAGATTAACAAGTACGGATTGTTCTCAGACGCCTGACTGGCCTCATGGGCTGGGAGGATGAGGACCCACCCGGTCAGGCCTGCCCGCCTCCGTACATAAGGCCAGGGAGGGAGGAAGCGCAGCTGCAGTAGGTGGCCAGGCAGAGGCGCAGGTGCGGCATGTGGGCTGAGGACCGCTCAGGCATCCCACAGGTGTGCCCCTGAGGTACCCATTGGCCCTCTCCACCTGCCCCTGAGCCGTGGGAGGGCCAGGCAGGGCCTCATGTGTTTGATTTTGTACGTTGTTTGCATCAAATCGGGTTTCTGTTGTTTTTCCCTCTCCTTTAAGATTTACATGCAAAGGGATCTAAAGGGTGCCAAGTAAGAAATGCCCCAGCGCTGGGCCGGCAGATCAAGGGCAGCCACAACCAAGGGCTGGGGAACAGCAGGCAGGTAGGGTGGGGCTGGAGGGCAGGACAGATCCAGGGAGGCAAGGCCTCTGCCTCCAGCTTTAGGGAAGAGACATCCTCAAAGACAGCTGGGGTGTGGGGTCCCCTGCAGGGATCAGGCACAGAAGGGCCATCTGCGAGCAGCTGAGAGTTCATGAGTATTTGAAGCAGGGGAGGGGACAGGTGGGATCTGCCTCTCAGGCACCAGGCATGGGGAGGGGCTCAGGAGGTCAGTGAGGGGTGGCCCTGGGTCCCCTGGGAGTCCTGGAGTCTCTGTGTGAGCAGGACTTGGCTGTGTGGCGGTTAGAGACAAGGGTGATCCACCAGCTCCATCCTCAGGCCTTGGTGATTTCTTGGAATGCCCCTGGGAGTTGGGTGCAGGTAGAGACTTCGTAGACCATAGCTCCTGGCACTGTGCTGCCTGCCTGCCCCATCCTGGCTGTGAGTTCGCTGTGAATCCTATGGAAAGGGCTACCCCAAGGGGACAGGAGTCCAGGCTCCTGCCCTTGGCACGGCCATTGTGCAGCCAGGGGCCTTGGGCAGGTTTATGGGCCTCAGTTTCCTCATCTGGAAAATGGAGCCAGACCAGAGAAAGTGTTTCCTGACCTCCCAGGCTCAGGAAAGGAGTGCAGGAGACCCCCCTGGGGCCTGGAGGGTTGAAGGTCCCCTGTATACTGCAGACTTTGGGGATCAGGGACTAAGGGCTGAAGTTTTCCTGGGTTTCATGGACCTTGGGGATTGAGGCCCAGGGTCCCAGTGGGGCTCATGTCCTGGGCTGCTGAAGCCCTGGCCTAGGGAGTGGCCCTGTGCACCAGATCCTGTTCCAAGGTCCCCACAGGGCAGAGCCCTGCTCCTCTCACACCCCAGGAGGGCAAGTCACCGCTTTTGCAGACGGAGAAGTTGAGACTGAGCCAGGTGAGAAATCCAGGTCCAGGACCTGCTGCTGGGAAGGGTCTTGTCAGGATCAGACCCTGGGAACCTATTGATTAGCCTTCCAGGAAACCTGCCCACCCAACTGGGGGCTAAGACAGGGCATTCCCGGTCAGTGGAACATGACTTTGCCTCCCTGTGCCCTCTTGGCTGAGGGCTTAAAGGAGGTTGGACCTCTTGGCTGCTCTGAGGAGGCAGGTCAGGGCTGTGAGTGTTGAGCGAGGACTCACCCTACCCTCCCTCCTACCAGTTACTTTCCCAGACCCTCTGCTTGACTTGTAAAGGAAAGCCATTCCAGCAGTGCACTTACATTAGGACCTGGGCATGAGACCCTCCTGGTCAGCTGGCTAGAAATGCAGGGTCTGATGCCAGGACTGCATTTAAGGCCCCCCAGCCCCACCAGGCACCGTCCTTCTCTGCTCATGTACAGTCAGGGGGCTGGCATCAATTGTACCGGGCTTGTACTCCAAATCGTTTTATACTTTTGTTTGAGTTTTTAATTTGACAACGCATCCCGGACCTCTTGTAGGTCAGTGTTACCGCGCTGGCTGGTCCCCTTTCTTTGGTTGTGGGTGGTGACTTCACCTTTTTTTTTCTTTTTTGAGACAGAGTCTCACTCTGTCAACCAGGCTAGAGTGCAGTGGTGTGATCTTGGCTCACTGCAGCCCCTGCCTCCCGGTTCAAGCGATTCTCCTGCCTCAGCCTCCCAAGTAGCTGGGACTACAGGCGCATGCTGCCACACCCCGCTAATTTTTATTTTTTTAGTAGAGATGGGGTTTCACCATGTTGGCCAGGATAGTTTTGATCTCCTGACCTTGTGATCCGCCCACCTTGGCCTCCCAAAGTGCTGGGATTACAGGTGTGAGCCACCGCACCCAGGCGACTTCACCCTTTATTCCCCATGTCTGTGAGGCTCAATGATGCAGGCAGGACAGGCTCTGGGGATGCTGGGAAGGGGCCATGCTTGCCACCTTGTTGATGCCTTTCACTGTGACATGTAATCCACTACCTGCAGTTGCTGTCTGAGGACAAGAGCCCTCAATATAGCAGAGCCTGGCGGCTGAGAACACAGGATGTGGCTTTTGACAGATGAAGTGTGAACCAAGACAAGACCTTGGTCGACCTCAGATATGCCTAGGCGAGAGCTGACTGGTCAACCTCAGACATGGCTAGTCATGAGCTCCCCACCCGGCTCAGCACAACATGTGGGCGGGCAGGGGCAGGGGCTGCTCCTCCTCCTTTCTTATTTTTTATTTTTTGAGATGGAGTCTCGCTCTGTCGCCCAGGCTGGAATGCAATGGGCATGATCTCAGCTCACTGCAAGCTCAGCCTCCTGGGTTCACCATTCTCCTGCCTCATCCTCCCGAGTGGCTGGGACTACAGGTGCCCGCCACCATGCCCAGCTAATTTTTTGTATTTTTAGTAGAGACGGGGTTTCACTGTGTTAGCCAGGATGGTCTCGATCTCCTAACCTGTGATCCGCCCGCCTCAGCCTCCCAAAGTGCTGGGATTACAGGCGTGAGCCACCGCTCCCATCCGAGGAGCTGCTCCTTCTAAGACACACTTAGAGGAAGTCAGCTGTGGAGGTGGCCTTGCTGGGATGATCATCGTTTCATCCAGTCCTTGCCCCACCCTGCCTGCTGTGGTATTTGTAGGTGGAGAAGTGACCAGGGTCTTCTGGAAAAGCCGAGCCGACCCTCAAACTCAGGTCCTCGGGCTCCAGAGCTGGGCCTGGCTGCCTCGGGTGCGTGGGAGGCCCTGGTGGTCACGTCTATCTTGTTTGAGAGAAAGCTATGTTCCCACGGTGACACACAGTCTCGGTAGAATAAGTCTCCAGGATCAGCCCAGTGCCCAGGCGGTTCAGCAGTGGTTAGTGTCTGGGTCCTGGATGGGGAGTGATTTGGCTGCCCCTTCCCTGGGACCCCAGTGGGTGGGAAGGGGATGTGCCCAGGGGATTAGTTACATGTCAGCAGTGGGGATGTTCAAGGTCTTCCCCAAGCATTTTTCTTTTGAACGTGCGGCAGAGTTGAAAGAATTTTATGCCTGGACATGCACCAGCTCGATTCCACCCTTCGTATTTCACTGTGCCTGCTTTCTCACATCTGTCTCCATCCCTTGGTCCACCCCTCCAGGCATCTCATTATTCTAATGAAGTTATAGTTTTATTTTTAAAGAATGAATTCACATTCATCCATTCATCTTTTCACTGGGCAGACACTCAGCCAGGCGCTTGTTGTGGGTGCTGGATACACTCACCCTCACCAACCTCCCCTCCCATCCACCAACGGCTGGGGCCTCCTCTCTGCAAGGGCCACGGTGGACTGGGAAGCCACAGAGGAATGCAGAAGTCGCAGCTCTAAATTAAGGACTGGGAAGTGTTGGCCGCCTGGCTGCCCTGGAGAAGGGGCCACGTGGCCAGCCCGTGGCTGCCCTGCTGTGTCTGCCAGGGCTCCAGAATCCCATAGCCACCTCCTTGGCCAGAAGGACAGTACATATCCAGATCTCAAGATCCTGAAAAAGCAAAGTGGTTTCTGGCCCTCGAGGAGTGCTGACCACGACTCTTGTCTGTGAGGTCAGGCTGCCAGTCCTCCATTCATTTGTTCTTGCATTCATTCATTCATTCCTACACTGATGTCTGCGGATACGGAGCATGGTAGTTGATGAAGAGCCCAAACCTGGAGACAGAATTCAAGTCCCAGCCGAGCCACTGGGAGCTAGGTGACCCAAGACCAGCGAGAGTCAGGCCAGGGTGATAGGAAATAGCCCAGGCCAGGGGTTAGAACTGTACCTGGCACAGGTAATGCTCAGTGTCAACTGTCATCGACCCAGCATCCCTGGGAGGTTCTGCCTCCTGCTGACTCCAGTCCTGCCCACTGTCCCCTCCATCCCCCGGAAGGGCAGGGCAGCTCCTCAGGCCCTCCCCACTCTGTGTACCACCCCTAGAAATTGTGCACCCCTCCCCTGCAACCTCCCTAATCTGAAGGGCTGGTCTTTTTAACCCTGACAGAGATAAGAAGCAAAAAAAGAGTATCTTCAGTTGCTTTTTTTTTCTTTTTGAGATGGAGTTTTGCTCTGTCACCCAGGCTGGAGTGCAGTGGCATGATCTCGGCTCACTGCAATCTCCACCTCCCAGGTTCAAGGGATTCTTCTGTCTCAGCCTCTGAAGTAGCTGGGACTACAGGCTCACGCCACCATGCCCAGCTAATTTTTCTATTTTTAGTAGAGACAGGTTTTCACCATATTGGTCAGGCGGGTCTCAAACTCCTGACCTCATGATCTGCCTGCCTCGACCTCCCAAAGTGTTGGGATTACAGGTGTGAGCCACCGTGCCAGGCCAAGTATCTTCAGTTTTAAATGTGCATTTCTTTTTTTTTTTGAGACGGAGTCTTGCTCTGTCACCCGGGCTGGAGTGCAGTGGCCGGATCTCAGCTCACTGCAAGCTCCGCCTCCCGGGTTGACGCCATTCTCCTGCCTCAGCCTCCCGAGTAGCTGGGGCTACAGGCGCCCACCACCTTGCCCGGCTAGTTTTTTGTATTTTTTTTAGTAGAGACGGGGTTTCACAGTGTTAGCCAGGATGGTCTCGATCTCCTGACCTCGTGATCCGCCCGTCTCGGCCTCCCAAAGTGCCGGGATTACAGGCTTGAGCCACCGCGCCCGGCCTACATTCTCAGTTTTATTCTGTTGGCCTGTATGTCTGTCCTTATGATAGTACCACACTGTTTTGATTACTCTAGCTTTGTAATAAGTTTTGAAATTGGTAAGCGTGAACCCTCCAACTTTGTTCTTTTTCAAGAGTGTTTCAGCTATTCTATGTCTTTTGCATTTCCATATGAGCTTTAGGATCAGCTTGTTGATTTCTAGAAAGAAAGCAGCTGGATTCTGATAAAGATTTTGTTGAATCTGTATATCAGTTTGAGGAATACAGTAGATTCAATGAATACAGTAGATTCAATGAATGCAGTAGATTCAATGAATATAGTAGATACAATGCATATAGTAGATACAATGTATCCAAGGGGATACATTCCAGGACCCCTCAGTGCATGCCTGAAACTTCAGATACTATATACGTTGTTTTTTTTCCTAAACACATGTAACCATGATAAGTTTAATTTATAAATTAAACACAGTGAAAGATTAATGATAGCTAGTAATAAGTTATACCAATTATAACAATATATTGTAATGAGAGTAATGTGAATGTGGTCTCTCTCTCTCTCTCTAAATATCTTAATAGACGGTACTCACCCTTCTTGTGATGATGTGAGATGATAAAATGCCTACATGATGAGATGAAGTGAGATGAAATACATAGGCCTTGTGATGGAATGGGAAATTCCAGAAATAATTTGTAAGTTTTACACTGTGAACCACTCTGGGTATTTTGACGAAATCTCACCCATCCCGTTCCACCCTGCCTGGGATTGCTGTCAGTCACTTAGTAGCCCTCTGGGTTATCACATCCCCTGATACTGCAGTGTTTGTGTTCAAGCAACTCTCATTTTACTTAATGATGGCCCCAAAGCACAGCTGTTGTGAGGTAACTATTTTCTGATTGTGGAACCACCACCAGTAACTGAAACCATGGAATGTGAAAACAAGGATAAGGAGGGACTACCATAATATGTTGCCATCATAACAATATTAATCTTCTGATCCATGAGCATGGGATGTTTTCCCATTTATTTAGGTCTTTAATTTCTTTCAACAACGTTTTGTAGTTTTCAGAGTTATGTTTTGCACTTCTGTTATTAAATTTATAACATTCTTTTTGATGCTATTGTATAAAATGTTTTTCTTAATTTTCAGTTTGCTCCCTGCTACTGTACAGAAATACGTTTGACTTCTGTACGTTGACCTGGTATTCTACAACCTTGCTGAACTCATTTCTATTTATAGTAGCTTCTAGTGGATTTCTGAGGCTTTTCTACATATATACAAAATCATGTCATCTAATGGAGATTGTTTTACTTCTTCCTTTTGTGTGTGTGTGTGTGTGTGTGTGTGTTTTTGAGATGGAGTCTCACTTTGTTGCCCAGGTTGGAGTGCAGTGGTACAATTTTGGCTCACTGCAACCTCTGCTTCCTGGGATCAGGCGATTCTCCTGCTTCAGCCTCCCAAGTAGCTGGGATTACAGACATGTGCCACCCACATCCGGTTAATTTTTGTATTTTAGTAAGGATGGGGTTTCACCATGTTGGCCAGGCTAGTCTCAAACTCCTGACCTCAACTGATCCACTGCCTCGGCCTCCCAAAGTGCTGGGATTCTCAGGTATGAGCCACTGTGCCTGGCCAAGCCATTTGTCTTTCTTTTCTAACTTCCCCATTTTGTTGTGATTTTTGTCATTGGCTTATTAGTATCTAAGTGCTGTTTATGTAGAGAAGATACAAATCTCCTATTACATATATGTTACAAATGTAAGAATCTTAGACACTGCATCTAGTGGTGGCTCCCTCCCTGCTATCAGTGGGCATTTGGGCAGGTGAGTCCACCTCTTTGAGCCTTGTCTGTAATAATACAGATAAGGAATGCAGGGTGCTCTTGAACAAAATAGTCCATCCATACATGCATTGTTATTGTTAGTAGCTGTGCCAATGCTGAGGATGTATGCATAGACAGGGAGCAGTCAGAATGACCCTGCCCAGGCCAGAGGCTGGCCTTCCCCAGATACTGAAGGGGCAGAAAGGATGGGGACAGCCCGGGGATGAAGAGCCAGGTGGCTGCGGTTGACCCTGGCAGAACCACAAACTGGTTATGTGACCTCAGTGTCCCTGAGCCATGGTTTCTGGGCCTGCAGAATGGGGGAGGCCGTTCTTCCAAGGACAACATGGCTCCTGCCCTCATGTGTGCCAGGCACAGCCACCTTCCTCCACATTCCAGTCCAAGGTGGGCACAACAGCTGTGCTGACTTTGAGGCCGGGGCAGGCTCCCTTGCCTGGGCCCCCAAATGTGTGTGGTGGAGGTGGCCTAGGAGCCCCACAGGCTGGACCCCGTGTGTTCATTTATGTACTATCGCCCAACAGCTGCTGAAGCGCTCAGCACAGAGGAGAGCCTGGGCATTACTCTTCCTTCTGTTATTATTACTGTTGCTGCTGATATTCCTACTTTTGTTACTGTCACCTTGGGGCCCCGAGTGGGCCAGGCAGAATCCCAAGCGCTAAATAGGGCACTGGGCTGAGACGTGTTGCTGAAGCTTTGTATCAGATTTGAGCCAGTCCACTTAACAAATCCACAAAAAAACAGTGGCCTAACTCCAGTTGGAGTTTATTTCTGTCTCTTCTTAGGATCCGAGAGGTTGGTCTGCCCCTTCACACGTCTGCCGTCTTTGCTCCCTGTATTAGTCAGGGTTCTCTAGAGGGACAGGACTAATAGGATAGATGTATATATAAAGGGGAGTTTATTAAGGAGTACTGACTCAAACGATAACAAGGTGAAGTCCCACAGTAAGCTGCCTGCAAGCTGAGGAGCAAGGAAGCCAGTCTGAGTCCCAGAACCTCAAAAGTAGAGAAGACAGTGCAGCCTTCAGTCTGTGGCTAAAGGCCCGAGAGCCCTTGGCAAGCCACTGGTGTAAGTCCAAGAATCCAAAAGCTGAAGAACTTAGAGTCTGATGTTCAAGGGCAGGAAGCATCCAACATGGGAGAAAGATGGAGGCCAGAAGATTGAGCCAGTCTAGTCCTTCCACATTCCTCTGCCTGCTTTTAGTCTAGCCTCACTGGCAGCTGATTAGATGGTGCCCACCAGATTAAGGGTGGGTCTGCTTCTCCCAGTCCACCGACTCAAATGTTAATCTCCTTTGGCAACACCCTCACAGATACACCCAGGGACGATACGTTGCATCCTTCAGTTCAACCAAGTTGACACTCAGTATTAACCATCACACTCCCCAATGCAGAATTGGCACAGCATCTATGCTCACACCTCATTGGCCAGGTTCAGTCACGTGACAGCTCCCTGGAGGGCAGGTTGGGAAATGTAGTTTTCAGTGGTGATCACATTTCCAGCTGCAACTCTGGAATGGGGAGAAGGGTTCCTAGAGGCATCCGCAGCCGGGAGTGGGAACTAGAGTGGAAGCTGCCCAGGATGAGGTGAGATGGGCAGATGCTACCCCCTGGGCTTGGCCATCAGGTGGGGCTCCCGACACAGTGTGCTGGGTCCCAGTTCCATCCCTACCACCTTCCCGCTGAGTGACCTTGGGCATGCCACTGAGCTTTGCTGTGCCTCAGTTTCCCCATCTGTAAGCTAGGGGTAGACCACCCTCCTCATAGGGCTATAATGCAGTACAGCACCCATTAGGCCCCCAGTGTTGTTTGTGTTCGATCAGTCCCTCCCCCACCCTCCCAGAAAAGTATACAAACCATAAGCCCCTCCCACACCTCTTCCTCCCTTACCAGCAAGTGTCCTCAGGGCAAAAGCAGTGTAGCCTGACCTTCCCAAAGTGGTGGGGCATGTCTGCCTCAACCCCTGCTGAGGGCCACCCCTGCCTCCACACTCTCACCCTCAGCATCTCAGCTGGTTAAGGCCCTGGGGTCCTCAGTGATGCAGAGGCCAGGGGCAGGGGGGCCACTGGGTGCTGCTGGGGAGTAGGTCAATGTGACCTGGCCAGCTACAGCCAAATGCCATCCTTCACTGTCACTGCCATGGCACAGAGTCTCTGGTAACCTCCACTTTTGCCAGATCCCAGACCAGACTTCCAGGCCTGGCCTGAAGCCCAGATCTGCTGATGCCCATTAATAGCCGTGGCACACATGGCTGGGGCAAGGGGTGGCGGGACTTCTCTGAGCCTCAGTTTCCCCCTAGATGGGCTTGTGAGTTCAGATATGGGGTAAGAAATGGAGTGATAGGTCTCACAGATGAAGACCTTGCCTGGGCACACAGCCAGCCCACGTGACTGTTCCTGGGTGGACGTGAATAAATCTGGAGCATGGTATGCAGCCTACTTCAGATGTCTTTGGTAAACATTTTAAAATTAGAGTCCACAGAGTTTGCTGGCGAATTGGTTGTGGATTGAGAAAGTAGATTTCAAGGTTTGGGGCCCAAGCAACTGAAGGATGGGAGGGACTGCTGATTTAAATTGAAGTTATAATAGGAGAAGCCACATGGTGAGCAGGTTTGGGGAGCTCAGAAGCTTGGCTAGGTCTCATCTCAGGCTCGGTGGGCAGTAGGACTTCCATGCCTGGCACCCAGGGCACGGTCCTGGCTGGAGACACAGCACACAGAGGACACAGGAAGGTCATAGCAGGTCACTGTGGAATATTGGAGTCCCTCAGACTCTGCATGCCCCAGTTTTTGTCCCTGCCATCACCCCCATCTCTGGGTGTCTGTCTCTGCCTGTGCAGAGGGAGGGAGACACACAGATGTTTAGATGACCCTTCACCACTGCTGTCTCCGGTCAGTCTCTGCCTCTGCACATGCCATGAATCAGCACGGCCTGCTGTCCCTGTTCTTTTTTTTTCTTTTTTTTTTTTTAATTTGAGACGGAGTCTCACTCTGTTGTCCAGGCTGGAATGCAGTGGCGCAATCTCAGCTCACCGCAAGCTCTGCCTCCTGGGTTCACGCCATTCTCCTGCCTCAGCCTCCTGAGTAGCTGGGACTACAGGCACCCGCCACCACACTCAGCTAATTATTTTTGTATTTTTGGTAGAGACGGGGTTTCACCGTGTTAGCCAGGATGGTCTCAATTTCCTGACCTCGTGATCTGCCCACCTTAGCCTCCCAAAGTGCTGGGATTACAGGCCGTGAGCCACCGCACCTGGCCTGTCCCTGTTCTTTACCTGTGATGCACCAACGGTCCACTGTCAATGCCCAAAAATCAGGACATACCAGATAAGCAGGAGGAAGAGCCTCTTGCATTTGGACACCAGGAGACCTGCTCGAGAATGTCTTTAGCAGTTTCACTGAACATCCTTGAAACCCAGAGGCAACTCAGATGCAAGGAACAGGGACACACACTGAGGCCCATCTGCACAATGGAACACTTCACTGCTGTGAAAAGTAACCAGCTGCGGATACATGCATAGCACGACAACTCATATGCATTGTGTGTGTGTATGAATGTGTGTGAAGTTAGACCAGAGCCTCCTTGTCTGGTTCTAAGTCTTCCCTCAGCATAAGAGCTGTGTGACTGCAGAAAGTGTCGTAAGACCCTCTGCCCGGTTTGCTCATCTGTCGATGGGGATAATGATGGTTCTCCTTGGGTAGGCTGCTGTGCCGATAGATGATGGCACACGTAAGGCAGGTGCAACGGCGTCTAGCCACAGTAATCTTCTCAGTCCCAGCTGTTGTCGTCATTATAATTTCATAAAAATTCTTGATTGCTGCTGCATCCGGAGCATCTCTGTGTCCTTATTTCAGAACATCACTGGCCAGGCATGGTGGCTCACGTCTGTAATCCCAGCACTTTGGGAGGCCACGGCGGGCGGATCACAAGATTAGGAGTTCGAGACCAGCTTGGCCAACATGGTGAAACCCTGTCTCTACTAAAAATACAAAAAATTAGCCAAGCGTGGTCGCACACTCCTGTAATCCCAGCTACTCGGGAGGGTGAGGCAAGAGAATCGCTTGAACCCGGGAGGCGGAGGTTGTTGTGAGCTGAGATCGCGCCATTGCACATTCCAGCCTGGGCGACAGGGCGAGACTCCGTCTAAAAAAAACAAAAACAAAATAAGAACATCACTGTAAGTGCTCCCTGGTATTTTACTGTCTGGATGGACCTGGGTGAGGAAATCATCCCTTCTGCGGGAGACGTGGGTTGTTTCAGCCTTTCTCCATTATGTATGGTTCTGAGATGGGCTTCCCCGTAATCTTGGCAGCAGATCCTTTGTTTTGTTTTTTGAGACGGAGTCTTGCTCTGTCGCCAGGCAGGAGTGCAGTGGTGTGATCTTGGCTCACTGCAACCTCCGACTCCCTGGTTCAAGCATTTCTCCCACCTCAGCCTCCCAAGTAGCTGGGATTACAGGCATGCACCACCACACCCAGCTAATTTTTGTATTTTTAGTAGAGATGGGGTTTCACCATGTTGACCAGGCTGGTCTCAATCTCCTGACCTGGTGATCCACCTGCCTCGGCCCCCCAAAGTGCTGGGATTACAAGCGTGAGCCACCGCACCCGGCCAGCAGATTCTTATTTCCTGTGGCTGAGGGTGCATATGCAACATAGGGTGCTTAAGGAATTTACCAAATGCTCTGCAGAAAGGTTGGATCTGTACCCCAGCCCGGGCACAGGGCTTCCCAGGCCCTGCCAGCTTGCACATTGTTTTCTTTTTGCCTTCTCCTCACTGACGCAGGAAAAATGAGCTCTCCCTTGAATCAGCATTTCCTCAGTTGCTTGTGGGTCTGCATTTTTCATGACTGTGGGCCATTGGTGTCGTTGAGAATTGCTTGTTCACACATTAGAACTTTTTTTTTTTTTAAACAGAAAATTCAGTTTTCATTGACGTGTAAGACCTCTTTATAAATTAAGACTGTCGAACCAAACCTTTGTCCTGTGCTTTCCAAATATCCTTTCCCAAATTTTTCGCCTGAGTTCGTTGTTTTCTGTTATTAGGGAGCCTCAGAAGCTTTTGCTTTCTGCCTTGTATGCAGTCAAATCTGTTGTTCTCTCTCTGTCCCTCTTCTTTTTTTCGTTCTGATTTCTGCCTTTGGAACTGTGTTTAGGTCATAATCAAAGGCCATGCCTCAGAGTCTCAGGGAAGGTATATTTGCTTTTATTGGCTTCTAACGTGTGTTTCTTTTTTTTAACGCTCCAGTCCTCAACATCTAGAGTGTACTTCCTGGCGGGATCCAGCTCTGCATTGTCCCTGGGTCTGCATGACCCCATGTGACCTCTAGAGCATCCAATGGCCTTTGGAGCCGCACCCCGCCCCTGTGCTCCCCAATGCTGTGCCAACTCCTCCCTCCAGGGTCCTGCCCAGCCCCGCCCTGCGTGCCCACCCCCATGCCTCACACCTGCCTCTCTCCCCAGGCACCTGCGCTCAGCTGCGGCTACCCCCGCAAGCCACCTTCCAAGTCCTTCGTGGCGATGGTGCTTCCGTGGGGACCGTGCTCATGTTCCACTGCCCCTCCAACCACCAGATGGTGGGGTCCGGGCTCCTCACCTGCGCCTGGAAGGGGAGCATCGCTGAGTGGTCTTCAGGGTCTCCAGCGTGCAAACGTAAGGACCCCTCTCAGCTCGGTAGCTCTGGGGGTGGGGGATGGCCCCAAATCCTGTCATGGGGATGGTGCAGGTGGGGATGGTGCGGGTGGGGATGGCGCAGGTGGGGATGGTGTGGGTGGGGAGGGCATGGGTGTCTACTCACAAGGGCTGGGCCAGTGTGTAGGATCCCGTTCCCAACACTGACAGCTTGCTTACATATCAGCAGCCAACTGTTGGCCCTCAGCCCTCCCAGTGCCATGTTGGCAGCGTGGACCCAAAGCCTAGCAGCGGGCCTCCAATCCTGGCTCTGCTACTGACTTAGCCCCTCACTGCCAAGAGGCTGCGCAAGCTCTCTGAGCCAGCACGTTTTCGTCTGTTAAGCAGGAAACTATGTTCATTCATTCATTCATTCATTCATGTACACGTGGACATGGCAAACTTTAATAGGATATTTCATGTATCAGGAATGCTAAGTCCTGGCAACACAGAAGGTCATGATGTGCCTGGCCCTGGAGCTCCCAGTCTGTGGGAGGAGATGGTTTTCTGGTTGTATTTGTTGTAAAGGTGTTGGAGGGTCCACAAGGTAGTCCCTGAAAAGGGTGCCCAGAATGACACTTCCAGAATGAAGCCATGTGTATTATGTTCATGTGTTTTGTGCATGAAAAGGGCTCAGAGTCAAAATACAGTTTGGCAGATTCTGGGTTTTTATGCCGCAGGACTTCTCAGAGCCTTTAAAATGTTCACGTGCTAGGTGATTCTCTGAGAATGCGAGTGTGAGGATTAGATTTTGAGAGGCAGAAAACCCAAAATGCTAGGATTAACCATGATGGAGCTCAACCTTCAGGGTGGGCAGGCAGGCCTGTGTGGGCTCCATGGCAGTGGGAGCCAGGCCCATTCCCTGGCATGGCTCTGCTGGGCATGCCCTCAGCCTCATGATTCAAGGTGGCAGCAGCTGTGTTCCAGGCAGCTGTTATGGGGTGAGGGGCGCCGGGGCCAAAGGGCAGGCCCCAGTATCTCAGGAAAGGTTCTTAGAAGTTGTCCCACATCACTTCTTATCCTCCACTGGCCAGAACATGGTCCTGTGACCACTGGGAAGTGTAGTCTCCATTCTGGGTGGCCAGCATCCACTAGGGAGCATGGGAAATGGGGACCAGGGGACAGGGCCATGGCCCCTACTGGGGGAGTACATGGTGTTGCTCAAATTAGGATTCTGGGGCCTTTTTTAGCCAGAACGTCCAGTAGAATCTGATGGAACTGGTGTTTGGAGCATAGCTGAGGTTCCACAGCAGATAAATAGTATTTTGGGCCTTCCTGGAAAGTGACCTGAGAAGGAATATAGACCCCCTGAAGAATGTTGCCACCTTGGGGCATTGTGAGAACCCAGACCATGGACTGGGCAGGGCCTCCTCAGCACTGTCTGTTGTCACCTCCTCTCTGTGCCCTGCCCTTCCTTCATTCCTCAGGCAGGACTCCATTGGGTAGGAGCCATGGAGGCCATCACTCTGAACTCGCTGCCAGAGCTTCTCTAATTGGCTGCTCTGCAAACTCCTACACACCCTACAAAACCCTGCTCAAATACCCCCTTCAATTAGCCACTCTGCATACTCCTACACACCCTGCAAAACCCTGCTCAAATACCCACTTTAATTAGCTACTCTGCATACTCTTATACACCCTGCTCAAACACCTGCTTCTTGGGGAGAGCCTTCTCTGATAGCCCCACCTCCAAATATAGCACAGATCTTTGCCTCAGCCCCCAGCACCTCACTGCCACCTTACCATGCAACAGGGCTCACTGAGGGCTGCCCAGGCCCTGTCCACACCCGGGCTCTGCCCCTACCACCCCTGAGATCCCCAACCCCTGGGCCAGGCAGATCTGGGCAAACCTCGCCCAGGAGCTGTGGTTGTCTCCCACACAGTGGTGCCACCACATGAGACCTTTGGCTTCAGGGTGGCCGTGATTGCCTCCATCGTGAGCTGCGCCATCATCCTGCTCATGTCCATGGCCTTCCTCACGTGCTGCCTCCTCAAGTGCGTGAAGAAGAGTAAGCGGCAGCGCTCCGACAGGTACTGTGGCCTCATGGTCTCAGGGTCCTCCCGGGAGGCGCCTCTTGGCACCATGGGAGGAGGAAAGGGCAGAGTGTTTCATGGGAACCCCGGCACTGCCCTCAGGGCACGCACCCATTCCTACCACTGCTCTGAGCCTGTGTCTCACCAAGTGCTGCTTCTGGCCCCTGCAACAGCTACGGGCAGCCTCACAGCTGGGGAGCATGTGGGCCTCCGAAGCCCTGCTCTTAGGCCAGGCCATGGGTTCATGGGGAATTGTTTTTTGTTTTTTTTTTTTTTGAGATGGAGTGTTGCTCTATCGCCCAGGCTGGATGATTTCAGCTCACTGCAACCTCCGCCTCCTGGGTTCAAGCAATTCTCGTGCCTCAGCCTTCCTAGAAGCTGGGGTTACAGGTATGCACCACCACACTTGGCTAATTTTTTGTATTTTTTGTGGAGATGGGGTTTCACCATGTTGGCCAGGCTGGTCTCGAACTCCTGACCAGGTGATCCACCCAGTGATCTGTCTCCCAAAGTGCTGGGATTACAGGTGTGAGCCACCGCGGCCAGGCTGGGATTGTTTTATTCTTAAACCTGCACACATATGCAGTATGCACTCTGCTGTGTTAATGGCCTGCAGGGCTGCCACACACGCCCCCTAAACCTTGAGGGGGAGTCACTGTCACTGCAGATGGAGGGCTGGTTAGTTAGCTACAGCCCACCAGCAAAGTCCAGCTCTCTGTCAGGTTTTTTCCCCATGGTAATTTATTATTATTTTTTGTTTTTATTTTTTATTGTGGTAAAATATCAATACATCAAACTTACCTTTTTAACGTCTACAGTTCGGTGGCATTAAGTATGTTCCTGATGTAGTGCAGCCATTAGCACTGTCCAGCCCCAGAACTTTCCACCACCTGTATTTGTAAGTAAAGTTTTATTGGAACACAGCCATGTTCATCGTCTCCTGGTGTGTGGCTGCTTTTGGGCTGCAGCGGCAGAGTTTAGCTGTGGGAGAAATCATGTGTCTCGCTGCACCTAAAACATCCACTGCCCAGCTCTTTGAGAGGTTTGCCAGCCTGCGCTGGTCCTGTACACGGTGCCGTGGGCCTACATGGAGCCCGTTTTCTCCGCTGTCAGGGACACACGTGCATGCTCAGAGTCCTTCCTTCCAAACTCTCCTCCAGGTCAGCCCAGCTGTGGTCCCAGCTGAGAGATGAGGACTTGGAGACAGTGCAGGCCGCATACCTTGGCCTCAAGCACTTCAACAAACCCGTGAGCGGGTCCAGCCAGGCGCACGACAACCACAGCTTCACCACGTGAGCCCGGGTCTGGGTGGGGGGCATGCTGGGGGACAAGGGGTCCAGCTGGGTCAGGCCCCGGGCCACCTGCTGCTCCCACACACTGAGAGCCTGAGAACACCTGGCCCACCCAGAACCTTAACTCCCATCTCTAAAACAAGAGGCTGGGGGTCCTTGCAGCCCTCTGTCCTGACTAACATTCTAGGACTCAGAATTGCCCCCCGGATTGTTTTCATCTGGAGGGTCCACCATCCAGGGAAGCTGAAGCTTCTACACACCTGTGTTCCCTCCACCCACACCCAGCGGGGCTCTGCCCTGAGCTTCAGTCACTTGCTCTCCCTCCCGTGCTCTCTCCCTCTCCTTTCTCTCTCTTTCAATACACACATACTTTTTTTTTGCCCTGAACCAATACAAGGACATTCTTTTTCTGAGTCCAGAAATCTAATACTGATTGGCCGGGCGTGGTGGCTCACACCTGTAATCCCAGCAGTTTGGGAGGCTGAGGTGGGAGGATCACGTGAGGTCAGGAGTTTGAGACCAGCCAGGCCAACATGGTGAAATCCCATCTCTACTAAAAACACAAACATTAGCTGGGTGGTGGCATGTGGCTTTAATCCCAGCTACTCGGGAGGCAGAGACAGGAGAATCACTTGAACCCAGGAGGCGGAGGCTGCAGTGAGCCAAGTTTGTGCCACTGCACTCCAGTCTGGGCAACAGAGCAAGACTCCATCCCAAAAAAAATAAAAACCAACAGAAATCTAATATTGATTGCATGTGGCCTGTCGAGTGAAGAACGTCTCAGTGCGGTGAGCAGCGTTGAGCGTGCCCACCCTTTGGTCCCTAATCACAGGCAGCACTCAGCTCCCAGGTCTCTGGGCTCCTTAAACTGGTATGGGCCTTCAGATTTTCATGGTGTTGTCTTCTGAGGGCTCCAGGCCAGTGGTCCCATGCAGAGGCTCCTGTCTGGATCTGTCTGGGGTTTCTGTGTGATCAGGTCCAGCTGTGCACTTCTGGTGCAGGGCTGAGTGTGCAGATCACAGACATGGGCCAGGCTGCCCCAACAGGCCACATGGAATGGGGTCTCTTGGCTGAGGCGAAGCCCCCCAGATCCCTCCACTGTCAGAGCCTGAGGAAGGGGCTGTGCAAGCGTCCCTCCGCTGTCTCAGCTTCCTCCGACTCCTGGTCTCAGCATGCAGGGGTGATCCTGCCAGATCTGCTCTTGCCTTGGGCATGACAGAATGGTGACTGTTAATTCTGTTGCGCTTCTGACATTCCTTCTATCAGGGATGAGGATGAACTGTTTTTTTCTTCCCTTTTTTCTCTTTCGATTTTGTTTTGTTGTTTTAGCATCACATGAACTCATGAATATTCTTTTCTGAAACTTTTATTTTGGGAAAAGTTCACAAATACACAAAAGTAGAATATTGTCACGGATCTCCTGTCCCTTCCTCCCGTTCTCACGGTTACCAGCTCAGCCAGGCCACCTCATTCGTGCCCCTTCCCCCGCATTATTTTCAAGCACACTTTTTGTGGGCTCCAGTTGTTCTCGGCAGTGGGAGCTCTGCCAAGCCATGGCCTGTGTCCTTCTGATCCATCCCCATCACTGTGTGAGTGCTGCCTGCTTTGCACAAGATGTTCCAGGCCCATCTTGTGCTTTCTGTGCCCAGCTCTGCGGTTCGCCGCTGCTCCGGGAGCCCTGTTTCTCTGGGTGGAGAACAGCACTTAGACGCCGGGGTCCGGGAAGCCATCGAGATGACATCATTGAGCTTGTGTTCCCTTCCTTCAGGCCCTCCCACTGGAGACTTTCGAGGTTGCAGTGCACTTGTCCCAGCCCTCGTGGCCTCACTGTATGACTGTGACAGCTCCATGCCTCGGTGTCCTCACCTGTAAAGTGAGGATTGCAGTAGCGCTCACCCTTCCAGTTGTTGAGGTTCCCTGAGTCCAGGTGTGTGCCTCTCTCGCCAGGCCCAGGGGGAGAGCTCAGTGAATACTGGCTGTTAGTGTCGTTGCCACTCTTACGACCTTATGCAGACAGGGAAACTGAGGCACAGGAGGTGGTGATCTGTGCGGCCCTGGGTTGCACACACCGTGCTGGGTCTAGCCAACACCTGCAGGGAAGGAATTCACCTTTCTGTCTCCTTTCCTGGCGCTTCAGGTGTGTATTACATCAACACGGATGTAGCAGAAATGCTGCCATTGAGACTTCTGCACTTAGCAACACGTTCCAGGTCACCCTGGTGGTCTGAGGCCTCCAGGCTATCATTCCTGACAGCAGCCCATTATTCCAAAGCTTCCAACATCTGCTAGACCCTCCCCTGCTGAGTGGCCAGGCATGGTCAGTGTCTTTTTGCTTAGTGCTGCTTTTATTTTTCAAGACCACAACTCTTGGGGGTGATCCTGGGACTCGATTGTTTAGGCCCAACAGTCTGAGTATTTTATGACCACATTATTTCCCTGGGAGCTCTGGTACAAGTGAGTGTGGCCACGTTTTTCTGGTAACTGCATCATCACTGAGTGCTGACCATTTGTGTATCATTTGTTTCTCAAAGTAGCTACGAGTTGTGTGGGTGGTTTCCGTCAGCATTTCTTTGATGAATGTTGAGGAAGAATGTTTTCTCCAGCCTTGGCTCACCAGTGCCATTGCTGGCATTAGTCATTTTCTCGTTTTCTCTGCTGAATTACCTCCTAATGTTTTGTTCCATGTGTTGTGGGAGGGCACCTGACCCATCGATTGGCTATCAATTTATTAGGCCTCTTTCCTTTTTTTTTTCTTTTTGAGATGGAGTCTCGCTCTGTCGCCCAGGCTGGAGTGCAGTGGTGCAATCTTGGCCCACTCCAAGTTCCGCCTCCCAGATTCACACACCATTCTCCTGCTCAGCCTCCCGGGTAGCTGGGACCAAAGGCGCCCGCCACCATGCCCGGCTAATATTTTGTATTTTTAGTAGAGACAGGGTTTCACCGTGTTAGCCAGGATGGTCTCCATCTCCTGACCTCATGGTCCGCCCACCTCAGCCTCCCAAAGTGCTGGGATTACAGGCGTGAGCCACCATGCCCAGCTCCTCTTTTTTTTTTTTTTTGAAGACAGTCTCACTATGTCGCCCAGGCTGGAGTGCAGTAGTGCTATCTTGGCTCACTATAACCTCCGCTTCCTGGGTTCAAGCAATTCTCCTGCCTCAGCCTCCCGAGTAGCCGGGACTACAGGCGCGTGCCACCGTATCCAACTAATTTTTGTATTTTTAGTAGAGATGGAGTTTCACCATGTTGGCCAGGATGGTCTTGAACTCCTGGTCTCAAGCAATCCACCCGTCTCAGCCTCCCAAAGTGTAATCCCAAAGTGCTGGGATTACAGGTGTGAGCCACCACGCCTGGCCCCCTTTCCTTTTTATTTTAGTTTTGTTGGGGCCATGGTGGCTAATGCCTTTCCTTTTGGGTAGTGAGATATCCAAAGCCAGTTTCAGAGCTCCTCCATTGCCCCACCTGTGATCCCACTCCCCATTACAGCACTGAGACCACGTCATCCTGTGTCATAACTGGAAAAAGTGTCCATGGAATGGGGGAAGGAATAATTGCCTCTCAAGGCAACATGGTGTCCGGGATGATGGCAGCCACAGCTGCTGCTGCTGCTGCAGGGGCTTTGCGGGCCAGAGAGGCTCCCAGAGGTGCTGTTTGGGGCCGCACGTCTGCCTGGTCCCAGCACCACAGACACTGTCTCTCCCACTGCAGGAACTTGCGCAGTACGTGGTCGGGCGCGCGCGTCCTGTCCAAGAGTGACCACAGATGTGTGTACAGAGCTGTGTTCACCTCCCCGGGGGAGTGAGACAGTCAGGGCGGGAGGGAGGCACCCTGGCAGGGCTGTGAGAGGCTGGAGGAGGCCGGCTTGGGGGACTCTGATAGTCAGCTCAAGAGGCAGGAAGTGGTGGTGAGGCTAAGGGGGGTTGGTAGGGGGACCCCTCGGCCAGAGCCCTTTCCCGGAGCTCTCTCACACATGGGGACCGCGAGCACTCAGCCCAGCTTCGTGGGGACTCACAGGTCCTGTGCAGGGCTACGCAGCCAATGGAGGCAGAGTTCCCTGAGTCCCCAGCCCTGGGCCCCGGGCTCCCAGGCAGGATCCTTGGGATATGCCTGTTCTGGGACTGCCCACCCCTCAGGCAAGGCCCAGGCTACCTCCATAGATGGTAAATTTCCTTGAGCAAGGTGAGGTTTGCCTCTTGACCTTGTTTTTATTTCGTAAGTACTTCTCAGCAGTTGCAATGTGACAGGCACTGTTCTGAACCCTTTCAAATATTAACTCTTTTCACCTAGGGGTGGGTACTACTTTTATCCCATTTTCCAGGTGAAGAACCAGGCAGATTAAGAAACTTGTGTAGACTCCCACACACAACCAGTAAGAGAGGCTGGGTGAAGTCAGTCTGGCTCCTGGCTCCCCGAAGCTGCCTTTTGTCTCCACCAGTTATTGATTCTTTAACTTTACTCATTGCATAAGCAGATCATTTCTTATTTCCTACTACTTGCTAGAGTTTTTCTGAGAATTAGTTGTGGGTGGGAGCTGTGGTCCAGGAAGGCTTCCTGGAAGAGGTGATGCCGGAAGTGAAAGGACTGAGAGAGCCTGCTTTGGGAGGGGAGAGAGACAGCCCCTGAGAAGAAGAAAGGGCAAAGGGCTGGAGGTGGGAGCCTCCAGGCAGCCCACATGGAGCAGAGGCCAGTGTGTGTGGAAGCTGGAGATGGGGCAGGGCCAAGGTCTGGTCAGCCTGGGGAATGGCCTGGTTTTTGTCTGGGGGGTGGGAGAGCCACAAGAGGACGGAGGGTGGAGCAGGTGGGCGATCCAGCTCCTGGCCACCAAAGAGGCAGGCCTGGCAGGAGCGAAGATGTCTTCCCCTTGACCTCCTGCTCCCCAGCGTCCCTTCTCTGCCTGGGACGTCCCAGGCCCTGGCCAGGCAGCGGGGTTCCTGGTGGTTTCTGCACACTCTGAATGAGTCCCAGGAAGTCCCTTCCCACACCTCACAGGGCAAGTGTCTGACTCCTGGGCCACGCCCTGGTTGTGTGGATGAAGGACCCACTTGCCAACAGGGCCCAGCAGGGAGATGGAATGGCCTCTGTGCACCTTAGGGTGCAGGGCAGCTCCTGGCAGGAGGAAGCGAGCTCCCCAGTGCTCAGGTCAACAGTTGCCCCAGGCCCACTGAAGGCCCAGGGCCTGGGTACCTGGGAAGGTATGGAGTTGGGGGTTAAACCCTATCTACACTCTTTTGCCAACTCATGCCTCCTGTCTCCACAGAGACTATGTTGAGAGCACCAGCAAGCTGGCCAGTGTGACCCGCAGCGTGGACAAAGACCCTGGGATCCCCAGAGCTCTGAGCCTCAGTGGCTCCTCCAGCTCGCCCCAAGCCCAGGTGATGGTGCCTATGGCGAACCCCAGACAGCCCCTGCCTGCCTCTGGGCTGGCCACAGGAATGCCACAAAAGCCCACAGCATATGCCCTAGGGTGACCGTGCAGTGAGGCTGGCGCCCATACTCCACACTGGGAGGCCAGGCTCACCCCACCAGCCAGTCAGCTGCAACTCCACATGAACTCCACATTGCATCCAGCTCGAGACTAATGAGTGGAATCATCTTCCAGGTGTAGGGACCCCTTGGGGGGCCGAGCTGACATCTAAGGCTGAGGATCCCAGCGGGAGTGTTCTGTTCGGACATATCCTGGCTGTAAGTTTTATAGTTATGGACTACTTGAAACTACTACTGAGGGTAATTTACCAGCTGTGGCCTCCCACTAACTAGTATTCCTTTAAAGAGACTGGGACATGTTTTAAGCAAATCTAGTTTTGTATAATAACATAAGAAAATAGCAATAAACTTGTTTTCAGCAACTACAGATGGCTACCTCAACATCTTCCTCCACAGGATGTGCTGCTTCCAAGCGAGGACCCATGGAGGGCTCTGCATCTGTTGTCTGTAAAAGTGCAGATGAGAGGTGTGAAGTAAAACTACATAATTATGTCTAATACTGAAAAATATAAAGGTTGGTTGATGTTAGAGTCTGCAGAGGAGACTTCCCTTTTTTTGTTTGTTTTCAGGGCTAGTTTCTGTTCAACTCTGAAGAAAAAAATCTGGTATTGATGAGTGAGGAAGGAGTGTACTGAGGCGTGACTGACCTGTCTTAGTCATGGCCAGGTCTCCTTGGCCAAAACAGGTCCATTCAGGCAGTCAGTGGGGCTTAAGATTTTATTTCACAGCCATAGCACCCCCACATGGCAGCCTCGTGGCCTGGGCTTCCTCACAACATGGCAGCCAGTGTTCAAGGTGGGGTTGCAATGCGAGCACCAGGTGGAGGCCATTTTGCCTTTCAGGTCCCGGCCTCAGAAGTCATGCTGTGTCTGTTCACTGGGAGTCGAGTGGGCCTTCTAATCAAGGGGTGGAGAGTTGGACTCCACTGCTAGGTGGGAAGAGTGCTGACTGGTGAGAAGACAATTGGCAGACACAATTTACAACCATCACAGTCACCTTTTTTTTTTTTTCTGAGACAAGGTCTTACTCTGTCGCCCAGGCTGGAGTGCAGTGGCGCGATCTTGGCTCACTGCAACCTCCGCCTCCGGGGTTCAAGCATTACAGTCACCTTTAACCCAATCACTTGTCTTTAAGCAATTTTATAAAAGGTGATTAATTTTGGTCGGGCACGGTGGCTCACACCTGTAATCCCAGCACTTTTTGAGGCCAAGGGGGGCGGGTCACCTGAGGTAAGGAGTGTGAAACCAGCCTGACCAATGTGATGAAACCACGTCTCTACTAAAAGTACAAAGATTAGCTGGGCATGGAGGCATGCACCTGTAATCCCACCTACTTGGGAGGCTGAAACAGGAGAATTGCTTGAACCTGGGAGACGGAGGTTGCAGTGAGCTGAGATGGCGCCATTGCACTCCAGCCTGGGCAACAAGAGTGAAACTCTGTCTCAAAAAAAAAAAAAAAGACTAATTTCTTACTCTCCCAGCTTCACTCCCAGAGGGGTTATTTGTATTGCAGGCCTGTGTGTACATAGCCATGCCTACTGCAGGCGTGGTTTTAGACATTTCTGCCTGCTGCTGCACCTCTTGTTTGCTTCTACTTAAAATGAACTCAGAGCTCATTCTGTAGCTCTCCACCCTACCCTCTCTCTTACCTCTGAGCCCCCCATTTATCCTGGGCCAGTTAAAACTACACCTTCGGCCGGGCACGGTGGCTCAAGCCTGTAATCCCAGCACTTTGGGAGGCTGAGACGGGCGGATCACGAGGTCAGTAGATCGAGACCATCCTGGCTAACACAGTGAAACCCCGTCTGTACTAAAAAAATACCAAAAAAAAAAAACTAGCCGGGCGAGGTGGCGGCGCCTGTAGTCCCAGCTACTCGGGAGGCTGAGGCAGGAGAATGGCATGAACCCTGGAGGCGGAGCTTGCAGTGAGCTGAGATCTGGCCACTGCGCTCCAGCCTGGGCGACAGAGCGAGACTCCGTCTCAAAACAAACAAAACACAAAAAACAAACAAACAAAAAAGTCAAGGACAGCTCTCCCGAGCCTGTCAGGAGCCCCAGCAGAGGAAAGCTGCGCTGGCCTGGTGAGGGCTGGATCCGTGCTTCCCTGCCTCAGTGTCCCTTTGTGCCCACAGAGGCCCTGAGATGCTCCGGCACTTGACAGGAAACCACCAGGCACACTCTCTGGCCTCACAATCCCACTCCAGGAATCCACCCAAAGGAAATGGCATCCCAGTACCAAGGTGTCTAGAAATGTGACAGCCAGAAACGTGAAACCACCCAAGCATCCCTTGGCTGGGGATGTGTCACATAAATCGGGACACCTGTCAAATGGACAACTCTGTGCAGCACAAATCAGGAAAGTATCTGGTTCTAAGGGACATGACAAGTGTAGCTTCAGGCTGCAAGGAGCCATGGAGAGTAAGGGCTTCCTCCTCCTGACCTTTGGCTCCTCTTCCTCATGGCCCCAACATGGCTGCTGGGCTTCAGGCAGGAAGCAGGAGAGATCAAAGGGCAAACCCAGTGGCTTTTCTCAATGGCCAGAGACAGGTCACACCCCGAATTATGGGAGGCTGAAGGTGTAGTTTTTTTGTTTGTTTGTTTGTTTTTCGTTTGTTTTTTTTTTGAGCAATCTCAGCTCACTACAAGCTCCGCCTCCCGGGTTCACGCCATTCTCCTGCCTCAGCCTCCCGAGTAGCTGGGACTACAGGCGCCCGCTACCACGCCTGGCTGATTTTCTTTGTATTTTTAGTAGAGACGGGGTTTCACCGTGTTAGCCAGAATGGTCTCGATCTCCTGACCTTGTGATCTGCCGGCCTAGGCCTCCCAAAGTGCTGGGATTACAGGCGTGAGCCACTGCGCCCGGCCTCTCCTTGGCTTTTATGGGAATGGGAAGTGGTGCCTCTTGGCTGCATGCCTCTGGGGACCTGCAGGCTAAGCAGCAGGTCAGGGTCAGGGCCTGATGGTGGCAGGGTGGCCCACAGGCCCAGGCTGCCACTGCTGATCTGGATACCAGGGATATTGAATCACTTCTAGCTCCTTAAAGGACTTAAGCAGCACCAAGGTTTGGCACTGTTGACAAAAGGCTCCGGGCTCTCCTGTTCTAAGTTCTAGTCCCCATTCAGCCCTTTCTACCACTAACCCCGTTGTGAGGTGGGACCAGGTAGGTGGAGGCTGTAGATCACCACCATGCAGGACAGGACGGGCCAGGTGGCTGGAGCTAGGGAAGCCCAGAGGCCTCCCTTGAAATTTGAGGGGCCTGCAAAGGGAGATGGGATTTGTACCCAGGTGGCTGACCCTGGGCTATTGGAGCAGAGAACAGGAGAACTGGGGTGAAGGGCTCCAGCTCCCAGTAGCCGACAGTTACAGAAATGGGTGTCCAGCTGGCCATGGAGGGGCTGCACTGGGCAGGGGGCCAGAGGGGAGGAAATGGCATGGGGCGTGGCAGCGCAGAGCCATTGCCCAGGGGAGCTGTGGGGCATGAGCCCCTCACAGTGCAGCATGCTGGATCCCCTCCACGTCTGCGCCATGGCCTAGGGGTCACAGCTGGACCGAGAGATGGCACAGCCGGGGAGCAGAGAGCCGAGTACTCCTGCGCGCATGGTCTGACAATGCGTGTAAGAGGACTTGGCTCTCTGGGCCTCTGGGATTTTTCTGGGGAGATTTGGGGCCAGCTCTCCCTTCACCTTGCTCCCAAGGCAAGGAGCTGGCCCCAAATCTCCCCAAAAAACCTTAGAGGCCCAATTCCCACTAGTACTGGGAACAAAGAAAAGAGACCGCCAACCGCTCTGATTTTCCCGGACACATGCCGCTCACTCCCACTGAAGGCCTGAGCACACGCTGTTCCCGCTGCCTGGAACGCTCGGCCCTTGCTGGCCACATGGCACATTCCCACACTCACCTCAGCTCAAAAACCAGTAACTTTTGTTATTATTGTGTCCATCAGGACTAGTGAGGTTATGCTACTGAAACGAACAATCCCCTGCATCTCGGGGGTCAGACAACCAAGTTTATTTCCCACTTGCACTCTGTGTCCCGGCTGGATTGGCAGGGGTGGGCTCCACTCCATACAGTCACCAGGGACCCCGGCTGGTGGAGGAGCCCCCATTCCAGTGTGGGAGTCCACCGTCTCGTGGCAGGGGAAGAGGATACAATCCACAGACTCATGGCCTCTGCTAGGCCTAGGATGGAAGAGGATACAAGGGTAGGGGGTACTTGCACCAGCAATTAAATGCTCTGGCCTGGAGGGAGCACACATCGCTTCCGTTCATAATGTGTGGATCAGACTCAGCCACACCACAAAGTCACCGGGGGTCCCTCTGCAGGGGTGGTAAAGGAGTGGGGAAACAGCCGCGAGCAACATCCAGGCTACGACGGCATCCTTCTTGTCGTCTCCAGACCACTGAGGTCTCAGCTGTCTTTCAGATTCGGTGTTGGCGAGCCCCATGTTTTTCAGTCGGGATGAAAGCTAAGTTATCAAAGAAACATGACTCAGCCTTAAATACAGGAATGGTGCCATTGTGATAACCAGAAGGAGCTGAAAAGTTAGAGAATTGGCTTAAGGTGTCAAAAGGAGACATCTTTACTCAGTAGAATGTAAGTGACTGGGGAAAAACATCATGTCTCCTGAACCGATCCTCAACAACTTGGTTACCTATGTGTTTCATTTTTCTATTGCTATATAGTGAATCACTCCAAAACTCAGTGGCTGAAAGCAGCAGCTGCTGCCACCGTGTTATCCTGCTTGCTCCTGGTTCTGAGGGTTTGCTGGGCACAGCTAGGTGGTTCTGGCTTGTGCCTCTCACATGTGGTTGCAGTCAGACAGTGGCCAGGGCAGAATCTCCCAGACGCGTGTTCACTCACTGGGTTTCAAGAGTAAGCAGCCCAAGAGACAGCAAGTGGGAGCTGCTGGCTCCTTGAAGCCTGAGCCTAGCACGATGTTCTGTTGGTCAGGCAGTCCCAGAGCTCAGATTTGGATGCCCCCAGACATCTCAAACTCAGCATAGACAGAGCAGAACTCAGTTTTCCTCCCTCCTTCCCTACCCCCAGGCCAGAGCCCTTCCCTTTCTCTCAGGCCCCACAGCCAATCCTCCGGCAAGTCCTTGGTGCATCTTCAAACTTCATCCAGAATCCACCCCTCCTCCGCACCTCAGAGCTGTGGGAGGGAGAAGCACCTTCGTCCTGGTTCAGGCCTCTCACCTGGACCATGAAAGTAGCCTCCTCATGGTCTCCCTGCCTCCAGTCAAACCCTCGACCACAGTCAACTTACACACAGCTACCAGAAGGTTTGTTTTGTAAATTATGGCAAAATACACAAAAAGTGTACCTTTTCTTTTGAGACAGTCTGCTTTGTCACTCAGGCTGGAGTACAGTGGCGTGATCATAGCTCACTGCCACCTCTACCTCCATGGCTCAAGGGATCTCACCTCAGCCTCCCAAGTAGCTAGGACTACAGACACGTGCCACCACGCCCAGCTAACTTTTTCACTTTTTTTTTTTTTTTACAGACAGGGTCTCACTATGTTGCCCAGGCTGGTCTTGAACTCCTGGCCTCAAGTGATCCTCCTGCTTTGGCCTTGCACAGTGCTGAGGTTACAGGTGTGATTACCATTTTAATCGTTTTAGGTAAACAGGTCAGTGGCATTAAGTGCATTCGCGTTGCTGTGCATCTGTCACCACTGTCAATCTCTAGAACTGTTTCATCTTCCCAGACTGAAACTCTGTCCCCATGGAACACTAATTCCCCATTCCCTCCTCCCCCCAGTGCCTGGCAGCCACCATCCAGTCTTCTGTTTCTATGAATTTGATTACTTTAGATACCTTGCATAGGTGGAGTCCCGCAGTATGTGTCTTTTTGTAACTAGACTGTTTCACTTTGCATGATGTCCTCAAGGTTCACCTTTGCTGTAGAATGGGTCAGAATTTCCTTCCTTTTTAAGGCTGAATAAGGCCACATTTTGTGTATCCTTTCACTGGTTTTTTTTTTTTTTTTTTGAGATGCAGTCTCACTCCATCACCCAGGCTTGAGTGCAGTAGCATGATCTTGGCTCACTGCAACCTCTGCCTCCCGGGTTCAAGTGATCCTCCTGCCTCAGCCTCCTGAGTCGCTGGGACTACAGGCGCCTGCCACCATGCCTGGCTAGTTTTTGTATTTTTACTAGAGATGGAGTTTCACCATGTTGGCCAGGGTGGTCTCAAACTCCTGACCTCAAGTGATCCACTCACCTCGGCCTCCTAAAGTGCTGGGATTACAGACGTGAGCCACTGCGCCCAGCCTGTCCGTTCATCTCTTGATGGACACTTGGGTTGTATCCACCTCTTGGCTACTGTGAATCAGTGTACAGATACCTCTTTTGAGACCCTGCTTTTAGTTATTTTGTGTATACAGAGGATTGTTAAAATATGTAAATCAGAGCAAATCACCATGCCCTTCCCCCAGCTCACAGCCCCCAAACCATGGGCTGCTAGCTGCCTGGCCTGTGTGCCCCGGCCTAATATGCCCAGTCACTCCCTGTTATTGTTCCCCTTGCTCCACTCCAGCCACAATATCACATTGGCTATCTCTCAGGCACAGCAGGTTCACTTCTGCCTCGAGGCTCCTGCGTGCCCTGTTTCATCTGGAACACTTCCCCAGCTTTCATCTAGCTTCCTCAGTGCAGCTAGGCCTCTGCTCAGATGAATAGTACATTCGTTATTTATTGCTGTGTAACTGATTACCCCAAAACATGGGAGTTCAAACACAACAATCGCCATTTATTCTCTTTCACTTGGTGGGTCAAGAATTTGGGCCTTGCGTGGGGCACGGTGGCTCAAGCCTGTAATCCCAGCACTTTGGGAGGCCGAGACGGGCAGATCACGAGGTCAGGAGATCAAGACCATCCTGGCTAACACAGTGAAACCCCATCTCTACTAAAAAATACAAAAGACTAGCTGGGCGAGGTGGCGGGTGCCTGTAGTCCCAGCTACTCGGGAGGCTGAGGCAGGAGAATGGTGTAAACCCGGGAGGCAGAGCTTGCAGTGAGCTGAGATCCGGCCACTGCACTCCAGCCTGGGCAGCAGAGCGAGACTCTGTCTCAAAAAAAAAAAAAAAAAAAAATTTGGGCCTTGCAGGGTGGTTCTGACTCAGGGTTTCTCATGCCACTGCAGTCAGGTGTCAGCCAGGGTTGAGGTCTCATCTGAAGTCTCTACTGGGGCTTAGGATCCACTTCCAAGATGATTCACTCTCTCACAGTGAGTCACTGCTGGTTGTTGGCTGGGGACCTAGTTCCTCTCCACACAGGGCTCTCTGCAAGGCAGGTTGAGCACCCTTACAATATGGTGGCTGATTAGCTCCAGAACAAGCTATCTGAAGATGCAAGGCTGAAAACATGATGCCTCTGTGACCCAGCCTCAGAAGTCACACCATCACCCCTGCCACACTTCACTGGCCACACAGACCAGCCTGATTGACTGTGGGAGGAGTCTACACAAGGGCATAACCTGGAATGTGAGGATTGCTGGGGCCACCTTGGAGGCCGGCAACCTCACAGGCATCCTCTGCCTCTTTCTTGGCCTGACTCACCTCCCTAGCTCTTACTAGATCAACATGCAGATGTGTGTTTGTGTTCTCTGGTAACAGGGAAGCTCCATCAGGGGGATAGAACTTCCTGTCTTCCCTGTGATCCAGCTCTGGGTTGGGCATATGTTTAGGAGATATTGTTGGATGAATTAATCAGTGGCTGAATGGATAATTGATGGCCCCTGGCCATGTGAGAATGTGGGAGGAGAATGTCCTTGCTCCTCAGTGCTCAGGCCCTTCAACACCCACCATCACCTCTTGGCCTGGTTACAGCTGGCTTCAGCCATGAAGGTTTCCTACAGCCCATGGGGGCCTCGTGCCTCCTGCTGTGGCCTAGGAACACCGTCTTCAGCGTCAGCCTCTCAGTGTCACCCTGTCATCTTTATAGCATCTGTCCTTGCCCTCCTATCCTTAACCCTAATTGTCAACAGAGCTATCTGTGTGCATTCATTAAGTGCCTCCTGCATGCCAGCCTTTGTGAACACTACAGCACAGATAATGGTCAGTGGGGAAACCATCACAGGACACGGCTAGCGCTCTGAAGAACTGAGACTGGGGGTGGGGTGTGGTGGCGAGTGACGTGGTCCAGAAGGGCCAGACTCCAAGGAGGGGTGAGGATGCTAGGCAGGGACCTGGGAAGAACATTCTGGATGGTCACAGCACACATGAAGATTCGTAAATGGCAGAGGTGGCTCCTGGAGGAACAGGAAGGCTATGAGCCCAGGGTGGGAGAAGAGGACGGTCAGACTCAGTGTTATGGCCTGTGGCCACCATGTGGGTACTAGGCTGTGGGGACAAGGATGGGGCACGTCTCACGTCTCACAGGAGACGTGAGAAGGCAGCTGCCACCTTCCAGGCAAGAGATAACAGGGATGGTGGTCACCGAGGTGGGAGCAGGGCTGGGCTTGGAAGGCAGAGCCCACAGGGGTGGGGTGCAGGTGAGCAGAGGCCTGAGTGAGGAAAGGCTGGCCCTATGAAAACCAGGGGGAAGTGCCCCCACCCAACCCCATGCAAAGAACCCCTGTGGAAATTAGCTTTGCCTGCATAATTTTAAAATTCTGCCTGCTTTCTAATGAGATCAAGCATGTGAATGGCAAGAAAATCTGAAAGCAGCAAATAGTAAGGTGGAGGCCGTTCAGAGGAGCGGGTGTGTGTGTGTGTCAGGGCCCTGGCTTCTACGACATTCACAAAGATTCTCTGCTTGACCAAACTTTAGTCAGGCTCCTGAACTTTCTCCTTGGCCCATCTGTGAACTTCCTTATACAATCCAGTTTCAACAAAGAATCCTCCTAGTGAGTTTAGCAAGAACTCCCCACCCTGGATACCTGATCATCCTTGATACCCAATCAGGGTCCTCACCCGCACCATCCCCCGGGGGAGATCTCATCAGCCCAGGATGTCTTTGCAAGAATTCTGTCAGCCGGAGTCCCCTTCACCCCGATGTTTCCTCTTCCTAATTTTCCATCCTCAAAGCCCCCTCCTGTCCCAAGTGTCCTTGCTGTATTTGGAGTTGAGCCCAGTTCTCTGCTGATGTCTCTCTTCCCTTATCACAAGAGTCCTGAATAAAAACCTGTTTTTACATCTGTAACCACAGTCCAGCTCTGGTTTTTCTTTGACAGTGTCCAAGGGCGGGACTTCCTGTCACACCTCAGTTCACTCCTCCTAAGGGCCCCCCCACTTTCCCAGGAACTCACTTTCCATTTGGGGTCCAGGCAGCCATAGCTGGCAAGAGCTAGCCAGGAGGGAGGATGCATGTGCTATGCCTGGGGGAGGGGGAATGCCCAGGACCTGCCCTTTGACCATGGGGATGTCCGTGCCTGCTTACGGCCCCCGTGGTGGGCATCCAGGCTGTAGACCCCTGGCTGCACTAGCAGCTGTCCTGCTTTCTGCCGTGACCTTCCATCCCATAGGCTTGGCGGGCACATCCCAGAGGGCACAGGGCTTTGAGTCCCTGCATGCAGGATTGGGTTCCTTGAAGTAAATCCTCTTCAAGCCCTCAGGTGGCCGAGGAGCAGCGACTTGTACTTGGGAGGCCACACCTGGCTGCTAGACTTTGGGCAAGGGGCTTCATGCTGCAAGCCTCAGTTTCCCTGTCCATCACATGGTCAGGGGCAGTGCTGAGGGTGCAGGAGTGGTTGTGAAGGTGGGATGCTAGCTTTCCCAAAAGGGGCTGGGGTCAGGGCTCCCTGAAGGTGGGCAGTGCATGGAGCCACTGCAGTCCCCACTGTGTCTCCCTTCCACTCTGTCCCCACCCTTATGGCTCTGACATCACTCAGGGGCAGGAGTGTGTGCAAAATAAACCCAGAGAGCTAAGTACTAGACGCCATAACAGTGTGATGGATGCAGAAGAATTGGGGTTAGGCCACATCCCATTGGGGCAAAAGAGGCCCTCTGGGGAAGCCCCCTCTGGATCTTCCAGGGGAGCACCTGGAGCCCAGAGCCAGCCTGGACTTACCCAGGCACACAAGCAGATGAGAGGCCTGGAGGGACCCACAGGCTGGGCCACTACCCTCCTGCCCTGGGACTGGCCCTGTCCCTGGGCTTGGGGCAGGCTGGGTCTGATGGCAGCCTGGCCTCCTGGGGAGCCTGGGCAGGGGCTCACCTTCAGTGTTTAGGGACAGGGGTGGCTGCTGTGTAGTGGCCATGACTGGGCCCCAAGAGTTTTGAGGTTTCCAGGTGACAACTGCACCCATTCTCCTGATGCCCCATATGTTGGCCCTGATGGGAGGTCATGGCACAGGGGAGAACTGAGACAGATGGCGCATGAACTGCAGGGACCACAGTGTTGTCCGAGAAGGGGACACTGTGTTGGGCCCCAATTCCGGGTCAGGCTCCAGCATCTCATATTAGAGCTGCTATGAGGGAACGGCCGACACAGGCAGAGAAGGAAACGGGAGGGCTAACTGCTGCTGCTGGCTGGGAGGGCGCTGCTTTGCTTCCCTTCACAGGTCTCCCAGTGCATTCACATCATATGGGGCTGGCGTCTTTTTGTGGTGGGCACCGGAGCTGGAAAGGCCAGGCAGGCCTACGAGAGAGGGAAAGCGGGAGGGAAGATGGAGAGTTTGCCCGAGGTCACTCATTTTACAGTCCAGGAAACTGAGGCTCAGGCAGGTTAAGTGACCTCCCTAGTTACGGTCACACTGCCAAGCTAGTGTCTTTTGAAGGTGGGGGACTGGAGTCCCCCAAGAAGACGTGGCCACCCCCCTCCTCCCCCCTGCGAGGTCACACCGTTGAGTCCTTCTCCCCTGGATTTGGGAGAGCATCACTGGGCACTGCCTTCTTTGGCTGGTCCCTGCGGCGTACTGGACGCCAACCGGTCTTTTGCCCCAGGCCTGGCCCTATACTCCCCAGGGCCTGACTTTCTGTATGCCCTCGGATCAGTCACCTCCCCTCTCAGTCTCAGTTTCCTCAGCCGAGGGGTGGGGCGCGAGGCCGCGGGCGGGGCGGTGGACTGAGCCGGCC
>NW_012120932.1:1978389-1983555 GCF_000951035.1 Colobus angolensis palliatus
TGAGGGGCGGGGCCCAGTGGGTCCTTGAGGGTTGGAAACTTTCGTCGGAGGGGGCGGGGTTCAGGTGCAGGGCGGGGCTCAGGACTCCTGGAGGCGCGGAAGCGGACCTCGGAGGGGGCGGGGCTCGAGTGAGGGGCAAGGCGCAGGGATCTTCTTAGTGGCCTATCCCTGGACGACAAGGGGGCGGGATTCGGTGAGGGGCGGAGTTTATAGACCTGGCGGCGCCGTAGCGGGCGCGGAAGGGGCGGGGCCTAGCGGGAAGGGGCAGGGCTCGCCGAGGGGCGGGGTTTAGAGTCCTCGAGTCTACACAGCCGAAGCCGGGGGCTGGGTCTAGCCAAAAGGGGCGGGCGACTACGGCCTGCGGGCGGCGGTCACTAGAACGGCTGTACTGGACGACTGACCGAGGGGCTGACGCGCGGCGGGGTAGACAGCTGGGGACTGCGGGCGGCGCTGTGTCCGTCGCCATGACAGGTGGGCACGGGGCTGGCTGGGCGGCAGGGATGCAGGCGCGCTGGATGGGTGGCCCGGCCGGAGGGTCCGGCTGTCTTGCGAGTTGCCTGCAGGCCGCGTCTGGGCTGCGGGGGCCGAGTGACCTTGGCCCGTCAGCTGCCGGTGGTGCGCGGGTGCACCCCTGCGAAGTGGTGGGTGTCCCGGGCTTCTGCCCGGCGGGGCCGTGCCAGCCGAGGCGGGGTGGGGCACGATGGGTGGTGGCCAGGTGCGGGGCCTGAAGAGGGCGGGGGCGACAAGGCAGCTCCGGGGTGGGGCTGCACAGCCAGGGTCTGGACTCGTCTCGGCCACTGCCAGTCTGTGTGTTGGGAGGTGTCCCGTGGTGGGGAATTTGGTCTGAAAGAGTAGGAGGTGGCAGAAATGACAACAGAGAGAATTCACAGCGGTCCTGCTGGTATTCTGGTCACGGAAAGAACGCTCCATCCTTGCAACCACCCCAACGACCTCGAAGCACAGGCGAGGCGTTCCTCGGCTGCATGTGGTTTCTGTGGGACTCTTGGAGCCTCCCAGACTCTTTTGGGGGTCCACGACGGTCTTGCCCCTGTTTAGGCCTAAGGGAATCGGGGACAACGACTGGACCTTCCAGTGTTGTGCTCCACACTAGTGGCGCCAGCCCAGCCTTCCTCCCCAGGGCCTCTCTGGGGACCTGCCCACCATCCTCCTGATCCCAAACAGGGTGACCCTGCTCTGTGGACCTTCCCCTGTTGGAGAAGCCCCATGAGGGTGATGGGCTGGTAAAGGACCCCATGGCAGCCCGGTCAGGGAGTATGGGGGATCCCAGAAGCTATACTTCATTCTCGCTGTTCTGCTTCATGGAGCGGAATTGGCTCAGGGGCTCAGGTTGGCCCCAGAAGTCCCTAGTCGTCTCTCAGTGCTCTCTCGCTTGAGTCTCAGCCTAGGTCCTGCACACAAACAGGATCTCATGGCTGGAAACTGATGACTTCCAGCCTAGGCCACAAGAGACCCCCCCAGCCGCCACCTGCTCCCCTTTGCCCTCCCTTCTAACCCTTCTTATTTGTGGCTCTCATATCTGAGCACTTACTATGCATTGGACCCTATGTTGGGTGATTACTGTCTGAAAATGATCAGATGGGGACCGGGCGCCGTCGCTCACGCCTGTAATCCCAGCACTTTGGGAGGTCCAGGCGGGCGGATCACAAGGTCAGGAGATCGAGACCATCCTGGCTAACACGGTGAAACCCCATCTCTGCTAAAAATACAAAAAATTAGCCGGGCGTGGTGGCGGGCGCCTGTAGTCCCAGCTAGTAGGAAGGCTGAGGCAGGAGAATTTCTTAAACCCAGGAGGCGGAGCTTGCGGTGAGCCCGAGATGGTGTCACTGCACTCCAGCCTGGGTGGCAGAGCAAGATTCCGTCTCAAAAATAAAAAATAAAAGAAAATGATCAGATGGGGACACGTGGAGTATCTTGTCTGTGTACAGATGGGGAAACAAAGTCAAATTGTGCCCTGCCCAGGCTGGGATTCCTTAACTCCCTTCATGAGTTCATCGGAATGCGTGGGACACAACTGAGAGCTATGCTGGTCTCCAGGGAGCCCTGTCCCAGGGACTAGGTGTTGGCAGAGCCTGAGGCCTTGCTGTCCATTGAGGAGCCTTCCTGCACAAAGGGACCCTGTCCCTTGCTCTCTGTCAGGGAAGCTTCCTTGCATAAGGGGACCCTGGAGCTGGGAGATCACATCAGGCAGGGGTCCCTGAAGGCTCTGACCGTAGGCCTCACCTTTTCCAGTGTGTACTTCCTACCTGCTGGGTCTACTCACTGGGCCTGGAGACTTTCCCTCACAACCCTTAGTTTTTGGAATGGAGAGCCAAGGCCCATGGAGCACAGCTCTGGGAGGGTCATATGAACAGCCCTGCAAGTCTGCAGACCCATAGTCCCAGGCTCACCACCTCCGTGCACCAACTGGGGTCCTGCCTCGCGCCAGCCCTCGCTGCGAGCAGCACATGTGAGCCAGTGCCTGCAGAACGCTGAGGAGGTGTCTGTGTGGGGCAGGTGCTTGGCAAGTTACCCCCCTAGGCTGTGCCGGGGAGTGAGCAGTTTTAGTTGGGCTGAGCACTGAGACAAGGGGGCTCCTGGAAGAAATACGGGAGGGGGCCGGGCGCGGTAGCTCAAGCCTGTAATCAATCCCAGCACTTTGGGAGGCCGAGGCGGGCGGATCACGAGGTCGGGAGATTGAGACCATCCTGGCTAACAAAGTGAAACCCTGTCTCTACTAAAAATACAAAAAAATTAGCTGGGCGTGGTGGTGGGTGCCTGTAGTCCCAGCTACTCGGGAGGCTGAGGCAGGACAATGGCGTGAACCCGAGAGGCGGAGCTTGCAGTGAGCCGAGATCGCGCCACTGCACTCCAGCCTGGGGGACAGAGCAAGACTCCGTCTAAAAAAAAAGAAAAAAAAAACAAGAAAGAAATTCGGGAGGGGAAGTTGATGCCCAGGTGTCTGGACTCCAGTTGGTTGGGGATGACAGGAACTTGGAAACCCTCTTGCACGTAGGATAGCAAGGTGAACATGAATTAACCAGGTGGAAACCGAGGAACAGGTATCTCAGCCTGGGGCAAGGTTCCCAGACAGGATGGTGCTGTTGGGGACTGCCACGCAGGAAGTCTCATGGGCCTGGAGGGCCGGGTGAGAGTGGGTGGCCAGCTCCCACGGGGCCTCGAATGCCAGGCTGAGGGCATCAGTCTGAGCTGATAAGAAGGTTCATGTTGGGGTAATAGAGTGGGGGTCTATAGTCCTGGTGCCAACTTGGCAAGAAGAAAGGGGATGTAGGGCATGGTGAAGGCTTGCCGGGTCTGTGCCAGAGCAAGCCATCTTCCTTTGTCCTGTAAAAACAGTTCAGGGACTTGTTTATGGGGAGCTGGCACTGAGATGGTTTCCTTTCTCGTGCCTTTTCTGGCTTCCAAGTGCTGCCTGTTTGTGTGCACAACTCGCAACCACAGGAAGCACAGAGCCCCCAAGCCGCGGAGCCTGGCTTCAGCCCCCAGATCTTGTGGCCTGTGCCAGCTGACTCACGGCTCATGGTGACTCATGGCTGTACAGCAGCGGAGGCTCCGCCTGGTTAGCGGCTTGCAGGGCAGGAGGAGGCCGCTACAGGATGCTGGCCACCGTCCAGTTACCGTGCTTGCCCTTGGGCCTTGGACCATTCATTGCAGAACTCTTTTTTTGAGACAGAGTCTCACTCTGTCACCCAGGCTGGAGTGCAGTGGCGCTATCTTGACTCACTGCAACCTCTGCCTACCAGGTTCAAGGAATTCTCCTACCTCAGCCTCCTGAGTAGCTGGGACTACAGGCGTGTGCCACCACGACCAGCTAATTTCTTTTGTATTTTTAGTAGAGATGCAGTTTCACCATGTTGGCCAGGCTGGTCTTGAACTCCTGACCTCATGATCCACGTGCCTCAGCCTCCCAAAGTGCTGGGATTATAGGCGTGAGCCACCGCATCCAGCCTGCAGAACTCTTTAGTGAGCACCTACTGGATGCTTAGCCAAGTGGGCAGTGCTGGGGAGGACAGCCTTGGGCCTGCTCTTGATCTGGCAGGGAGTAGACTGCTGTTGCTGATTACAGTGAAGTCGCACGTTAGTTAGAGAGGCAGAATGTCTGGATGTCAAGAGGTGGTCCTCAACACGGTTATGCCTGGGCCTGGGTCTTGATCTGCCACTTCGTATCTGGTTGCAGTCTTGGGCAGGTACCTTATCTTCTCACTGTGCCTTAGTTTCCCTATCTGAAAACGGCGCTGGTGGTTGTCCTTATGTTGCCGGGCTGTTGGAAGGATGAAGGTTGTAGGTAGACGTAGAGCTCACAGAGTGCCAGACGTATGGGATTGCTCTGTGAATCCTGGCTCATTCATCTTAGTTCTTTTAACTAGAGGACTGCAGGCGCTGGACCCAGACTGCCCAGCTGGGCCTGTGCGTGTGGCCTTGGCAGGTCACTTGACATCCTTGCGCTCAGCTTCCTCACCATGGTGGGGCTGCTGGCGAGTCCACGTAGGCTGCTGGGTGACTCAGTGCAGGGGAGGGCTGAGCCAGCCCCCAGCCATCTGCCTCCCTGCGCGGCCCATGGCAAGTGGCTTCAGCCAGACGATGGGGTGGCTGATGGCCTCAACGTGGGCATCACCAGGGACCCTGTGAACCAGGATGGCCCCCTGTTGTCCTCTGGAGGGCAGGTATCTGTGGGGTTAAGGATATGTTTGCGGGGTTGCTTGGTGAGTGCCAGCCCACACCCCTACACTGTGAGCCCCTGGAAGATGTGGCTGGATCTGCCCATCACCGTGGTCCCCAGCCCGGCGCAGGGCGAGCGTGCTGAGATGGGCTGTTCTCACCTGGGCCTGGGTCTGTAGGGTCCGCACAGGCCCCCACAGAGCATGGCTGCTTTTGGGGCGGGTCCACATTCTGGGGTGCAGAAAGACCAGCCAGGAGGAAGTGGCAACTGGAAAGAGGCATGAGAAGTAAAACAGTCTGTTGAGTCTGTGCCTCAAGAAGGAAACCCAAGAGGGGGCCCCACTATGTCCAACACGATGACACTGTTTTTGTTTTGGTTTTTTCTTTGAGACAGTCTCACTGTTGCCCGGGCTGGAGTGCAGTGGCGCACTCTCGGCTCACTGCAACCTTTGCCTCCCAGGTTAAACGATTCACCTGCCTCAGCCTCCC
>NW_012120932.1:1989237-1991239 GCF_000951035.1 Colobus angolensis palliatus
TTTTTTTTTTTTTGAGACAGTGTCTCACTGTTGCCCAGGCTAGAGTGCAATGGTGCAATCTCGGTTCACTGCAACCTCTGCCGTCCAGGTTGAAGCGATTCTCCTGCCTCAGCCTCCCAAGTGGCTGGGATTACAGGCGCCTGCCATCACACCTGGCTAATTTTTGTACTTTAGTAGAGAGTGGGTTTCACCATGTTAGCCAGGATGGTCTCGATCTCCTGACCTCATGATCTGCCTGCCTCGGCCTCCCAAAGTGCTGGGATTATAGGTGTGAGCCACCATGCCCAGCTATCATACGATAATTCTATGTTTAGATTTTTGAGGAACTGCCATACTGTTTTTTTCCACAGTGGCTGCACTATTTTACATTTTCAGCAGTAATGCCCATGAGTTTGAATTTTTCCATATCCTCACCAACATTTGTTGTATTAATATATAGCTATCCTAATGAGTATGAAGTGATATCTCATTGTGATTTTTATCTGAATTTCCTTAATGACTAATGTTGACCATTTTTTCTTTTTCTTTTTCTTGAGACAGAGTCTCGCTCTGTTTCCCAGACTGGAGTGCAGTAACGCAATCTCGGCTCACTGCAACTTCCATCTCCTGGGTTCAAGTGATTCTCTTGCCTCAGCCTCCCAAGTAGTTGGGATTACAGGCACACACCACCATGCCCGGCTAATTTTTGTATTTTTAGTAGAGACAGGGTTTCTCCATGTTGACCAGGTCAGTCTCAAACTCCTGACCTTAGGTGATTTCAGGTGATCTGCCCGCCTCAGCCTCCCAAAGTGCTGGGATTACAGGCAGGAACCACCGCGCCTGGCCTGATGAGCTTTTTTTTGTGTGTTTGATGGCTAGTTATATATTTTCTTTTGATAAGTGTCTGTTCAAGTTCTTTGCTTATTTTTGAATTGGGTTCTTTGTGTCTTTTGCTGTTCAGTTGTAGGAGTTCTTTATAGAGTATGGATACTAATCCCTTATGAGATATATGCTTTGCAAATATTTCTCCCATTTAGGCGAACTGTTTTTTTCACTCTTTTAATTAAAAATAGGGTTTAATTCTAGACTCTCTTATTCTATGCCAGTGACCCATATGTCTGTCTTTATGATAGTACCACATTGTTTTCATTATTGTATCTTTTTACAGTAAGTTTGGAAAGCAGGAAATGTGAGTCCTCCAACCCTGTTTTTTGTTTGTTTGTTTTTTAAGATTTTTGTTGTTGTTGGCTCTACAGGTATTTTGTTTTGAAATTCTTTTTTTTTTTTTGAGACGGAGTCTCGCTCTGTTGCCCGGGCTGGAGTGCAGTGGCCGGATCTCAGCTCACTGCAACCTTTGCCTCCCAGGTTAAACGATTCACCTGCCTCAGCCTCCCCAAGTGCTGGGATGACAGGCGTGAGGCCACCACGCTCAGCCTTCGTTTCTTTTTAGCACTGAATAATATTCGTTGTATGGATAAACCAGAGTTTATTTATCCATTTACATTTTTTTTGTGAGAAAATATACAGAAACATAAAATTTACCTTCTTACCCATTTTTCAGTGTACACTTCAGGGATACTAAATACACTCACAATGTTGTGCAGTTGTTACCACTGTCCATTTCCAGAGCTTCTTTATCATCCCAAACAGAAATTTGGTACCCGTTAAACAATAACTGCCCTTTCTCCTTCTGCTCACACCTCCTGGTAATCTCTATTCTATTTTGTGTCTGTATGAATTTGACTCCTCTAAGTACTTCATATAATTGGAATCATATAATATTTGTCCTTTTGTGCCATGTTTATTGCACTTAGCATAATGTTTTCAAGGTTCATCCATGTTGTGGCATCCATGTATCATAATTTCCTTCCTTTTTAGGGCTGAGTAATATTCTGTTGTACATAGGTATATACCACATTTTGATAATTCATTTATCTTTTGGTGAACATTTGCACTATTTCCATCTTTTGGCTATTTTGAATAGTGCTGCTATGAAAACCAATGTGCGAGTATCCATTTGAGT
>NW_012120932.1:1991289-2006195 GCF_000951035.1 Colobus angolensis palliatus
ATCTCCTGACCTCGTGATCCACCCGTCTCGGCCTCCCAAAGTGCTGGGATTACAGGCTTGAGCCACCGTGCCCGGCCTTGTTTTGAAATTCTATCTGAATTTTAGGATGGGTTTTTCTGTTTCTGCAAAAAACTCTTGAGATTTTGATAGAGATTGCATTGAATCTGTAGATTGCTTTGGGTAGTGCTTGCAGCAATGTTTTGTGGCTTTCAGTGTACAAGATTTTTGCCTTCTTGATTAATTTTTTTCCTAAGTATTTTATTCTTTTCAATGCTATTATAAATTGAGTCGTTTTCTTAATTTTTGGATTGTTCATTGTTAGTATGTAGAGATGAAATATTTTTGTGTGTTGATTTTATATTTTGCAACCTTGTTGCATGCTTTTAATTAGCTCTAACTTGAAAGAAAAAGATTTTAGGATTTTCTGTATATAAAATCATGTCATCTGTGAACAGAGAAAATTTTACTTTTTCCTTTACAATTTGGATGCCTTTTATTCTCTTTTCCTTTTCTTGCCTAATTGCTCTGGTTGGAACTTCCAGTACTATGTTGAATATAAGTGGTAAGAGCAGACATCTTTATCTTGTTCCTGATCTTAAAGAAAAAGCTTTCAGTCTTTCACCATGAAGGTATGATGTTAGCTGTGGGCTTTTCATATAAAAATGTCCTTCAATATATGAGGTGGGATGATTCCAGGAATCCCCTCAAAATCATCTGAGGATGTTCAAATCCCTTATATAAAGTGCTATGATATTTGCACCTACACACATCCTTCCATGTATTTTAAATTATCTCTAGGTTACTTATAATACCTAACACAATGTAAATGCTATGTAAATTGTTGTACTGTATTTTTAAAACTTGTATTTTTTTGGCTGTAGTCTTATTTTTTATTGCTTTTCCCCAAATATTTTATATCAGCTGTTGATTTAATCCCTGGATATGGAATCTGCAGAGACAGTGCCAACTCTATGGCCTTTATCATGTTGATGAAGTTTCCTTCCGTCTTAGTCCATTTTGTGCTGCTATAACAGAACACTTGAAACTAGGGAATTTATAATGAGCAGAAATGTATAGGCTCATGCTTCTAGAGGTTTGGAAGTCCGAGATCAGGGAGCCAGCATCTGCTGAGGGTCTTCTTGCTGTGTTATCCCATGGTGGAAGGCAGAAGGGCTACAGAGAATGAGAGGGAGCAAGAGGAAGAAAACAAACCCGAAACTTCAAGCCCTTTTGTAATTGGCATTAATCCATTCATGATGGTAGAGCCCTCATGACTTGTACACCTCCCATTAGGTTCTCTCTCTCAGTGCTGTTACTTTGGGGATTAGGTTTCCAATACATGCTTGTTGACACATTCAAACCATACCATCTTCTAGACCTAATTAATTAAATATTTATATCAAAAAAGGATGTTGACATTTATCAAATGCTTTTTCTATGTTAACTGAAATGGCCATGTGTTTTTTCCTTCATTCTATTAATGTGGCATATTTCATTGATTGATTTTTGATTTTTACATGTTGAGCCATCCTTGTATTCCAGGAATAAATCAATGTATACTTCTTTTAATATGCTGCTGAATTTGATTTGCTTGATTTTGTTGATTTTTTCCATCAATATTCATAAGGAGTATTGGTCTGTAGTCTTTTCCATTTTTCCTTTTTCATAGAGACAAGGTCTTGCTGTATTGCCCAAGTGTGGTCTTGAATTCCTGGCATCAAGTGACTCTCCTGCCTCTCTCTCCCAAAGTGGTTTTCTTTTCTTGAAGTGACTTTGTCTGATTTTGGTATCAGGGTAAAGCTGACCTCACAGAATTAGTTATGAAGTGTTCCCTCCTCTTCAGTTTTTTTTGTAAGTTTGAGAAGGATTGATATTAGTTCTTCTTTAAATTTATGGTAGAATTAACCAGCAAAGCTATCTGGTCCTGAGCTTTTCTTTCTTGGGATATTTTTCATTATTTATTTAATCTTACTAGTTATTGGTTAGATTTTCTATTTCTTCATGGTTTAGTTTTGGTGGATTGTGTTTTTAGGAATGTTTTCATTTCATTTAGGTTATCTAATTTGTTGGTATACAAATGTTCATAGTATTCTCTTACATTCCTTTTTATTTCTGTAAAGTTCATGGTAATGTCCTCACTTTTATTCCTGATACTAGTCATTTGAGTCTTCTCTTGTTTTTCTTTGTCAGTCTAGCTAGTTTTGTCATTTTTATTGATGTCATCAAAGAATCGACTTTGGTTTTCTTGATTTTTCTCCACTGTTTTTCGATTCTGTATTTCATTTGTCTTCACTCTAATCTTGATTATTTCCCTCCTTCGGTGAGCTTTGGGTTTAGTTTGCTCTTCAAGCTCTCTGGTCTTTACTTTTTCCTTTTCTCACTCCTTAAAGTGCAATGTTAGGTTACTGATTTAAGATTTTTTAAAATATATGCATTTGCAACTATAATTTTCCCTCTCAGCATTGCTTTTGCTGCATCCCTTAGGTTTTGGCGTGGTGTAGGGGGTGTGTGTGTGTGTGGGTGTGTGTGTGTGTATGTGTGTGTTTCCGCTTTTCTCATGTTACTTCCTAATTTCCCTCATGATTTCTCTTTTGACCCATTGGTTTTCTTGTTTGTTTGTTTGAGACAGAGTCTTGCTCTGTCACCCAGGCTGGAATGCAGTGGCACGAATTCAGCTCACTACAACCTCCACCTCCCAGGTTCAAGGAATTCTTGTGCCTCAGCCTGGCAGGTAGCTGGGATTTCAAGCGTGCACCATCATACCTGGCTAAGTTTTGTATTTTTAGTAGAGATAGGGTTTTGCCATGTTGGCCAGGCTGGTCACAACTCCTGGCCTCAAGTGATCTGCCTGCCTCAGCTTCCCAAAGTGCTGGGATTACAGATGTGAGCCAACATGCCTGGCCCCATTGGCTATTTAATTTTCACATATTTGTGAATTTTTTAGTTTTTTATTATTGATTTCTAGCTTCATTGTAGATGGTCAGAAAATATATTTTATATGATTTCAACCTTTTAAAATATATTAAAACTGATTTTTGTGGCCACAAACTTGTTTTGCGGCCTATCTTGGGGAATGTTTCATGTGCACTTGAGAAAAATATCTATTCTCTATTGTTGGATGGAGTGTTCTATGTATATCTACCAGGTATAATTGGCTTATGGTGTTGTTGAAGTCCTCTATTTCCTCATTTATCTTCTGTCTGGTGGTTCTGTCTCTTACTGAAAGTGGTGTTTTGAAGTCTCCAAATATTATTAGAGAGCTATCTGTTTCTCCCTTCAACTCTGCCAGTGTTTGCTTCATACATTTTGAAGCTCTGATATTTGGTGCATATATGTTTATAACTATTGCATATTCTTGATGAATTGTCCTTTTATTAATACATAATATACTTTTTAATCTCCTGTAATAGTTTTTAACTTATAGTCTATTTTGCCTGATGTTAGTATAGTTACCTCATCTCTCTTTTGGTTACTATTTGTATGGGAATTTTTTTAGGTCCTTTCATTTTCAACTTCTTTGTGTCTTTAGATCTAAAGTGAGTCTTTTGTAGACAGCACTTAGTTGTCTCATATTTTAAAAATCCATTCTGCCAATCTATGCCTTTTGATAGGAAAATTTGGCTGGGCGCAGTAGCTCATGCCTATAATCCCAGCACTTTGGGAGGCCGAGGCAGACAGATCACCTGAGGTCAGGAGTTTGACACCAGCCTGGCCAACATGGTGAAACCCTGTCTCTACTAAAAAAATACAAAAACCAGATGGGCGTGGTGGCGTAAACCTGTAGTCCCAGGGAGAATTGCTTGAACCCAGGAGGCAGAGGTTGCAGTGAGCCGAGATTGGGCCACGGCACTCCAGCCTGGGCAACACAGCAAGACTCTATCTCAAAAAAAAAAAAAAAAAAAGGAAAGTTTAACCTATTTACATTTGAATTAATTGCTGATAAGGAATGTATTACTACTGCCATTTTACTATGTCTTTCCTGTATGTCTTGTAGCTTTTTTGACCCTCATTTATTCTATTACTGCCTTCTTTTGTGTTTTGTTCACTTTTTATAGCAACACATTTAGATTCCCTTCTCATTTTCTTCTGTGTTATGTTCTATAAATATTTTCTTTGTGTACATGGGGAAACAGGACAAGCTGCCACAAGTATGTAAGGTGATGCACATGTTCAGTCCCTGTGGGGATCCCGTGCGCCATCCTCTCCATGCCCTCCTGTCGTCACTCCACTGCTCAGCCTTGAAGATCTGTCATTCTAAGAAACATTCTTAATGGAAAAGTGGTACAATGATACTGTAATGGTGATTCTGGAAAAAAAAGAAAAGGCAAATGAAAAGCATTTCTAGCCCTCTGGGAGAACTCACTGGTTTACTGTTGGTAGAAGCTTCTTAAGGCCTTGCAGACACACTGTGTCCCATGGTGATCCCAGCACGGGCCACCCTGAGCCCTGTGTCCCTGTATCTGTGCCACTGTGAAGATCTGAGGAGCCCACGTGTGAGCATTCTTGATCTCGAACTCCTGAGCTCAAGTGATCTGCCCACCTTGGCCTCCCAAAATGTTGGTATTACAGGGGTGAGCCATCGCACCTGGTCGGAGCCACCATGCCTGGCCCTGGGCGTTCTGAGCCACCTGTGCCACCCTAGGCCCCAGCTGTTTCCTGACGGCCCTGCAGGTGGCCCATGAAGAGTAGATTCTTAGCCCCTCTGAGTGTGTTTTCTGTGATGAGCTGTGTGAAGTGGGTTTCCAGCACGACCGTTCACTTCCATCTTCTGGTGAGGCAGGTTGGCAGGAGGCAGGTTGGCAGGCCAAGGGGAGCTCTCAGCTGTGCAGTGCACACCACACGGGCTGGGATGGCTGTGATTCTGCGGGTGCACCCTCCTGGTGGGCACCCACTTCGGGGGTGATGCCCTCCTGTGGTGTCTGTACAAGGCTGTCGTCTCTGGTCCCCTTGGGCTGTGCTGGCTCATGCCCCTGTGCTGTCTGTTTTAGATCAGACGTATTGTGACCGCCTGGTGCAGGACACGCCTTTCCTGACAGGCCACGGGCGCTTGAGTGAGCAGCAGGTGGACAGGATCATCCTCCAGCTGAACCGCTACTACCCACAGATCCTTACCAACAAGGAGGCGGAAAAGGTGCTGAGGAGGTGAGGGGGGTGCCCGAGACACTGCTCAGTTTCCCTTCCCTTCTGGGCTGGGAGAAGCTGGTGACCAGCCCTGGGTCATTCTCTCACGGGAATGACACACTAGGTATGTCAGGATTCAGAGGTGACATATCTGGACCTGGCTACTAAGGCTGCCTGAGCTACAAACTGACCCTTTGGACCAAACAAGCCCAGAACATCAGCTCTCTATGCTTCGGTTTCTTCATATGTCATTGGGTATACTGTCCCGGAGTTGCTGGGAGATTACAGGAGATAACATGTGACAATACATGAAGCACATGACAGTATAAGACGTGGAGGGAGGTGAGAAAGAGGGTGAGAGGGAGGGGTGAGGAGGGAGGAGGCAGAGGGAGAGCTGAAGTGGGATGGGGAACAGATAGTCCTGGCCCACCCCAGTGCCACAGCGCTTTGCACTCTGCATCTTCTGAAGGTTCAAAGTGGGCAAACAATTGCTTCCTTTTCTCTAATTTCTACATTACTGTACGAGGCTGGAAAGCCCAGCATGTCACAGGTAGGCAACCGAGCTTCTAGGAAGGCAGATGCTGACCCACCCCACAGCCGCGCCACAGTCTGCCCCTCTCAGCAGTGCTGAGCGGGCTGCTCCCCTCCAAACCCCAGCTTCCCCATGTGTGGAGCAGACGCTGAGAGCCCTGCCTGGCAGGTGTGGTGTGGACTGACTGAGCTGAGCCGGGTAAATGCCTGTCCGAGAGCCCTTATCACCAGATGGCCCTGCAGCCCTGTGGGCACCGCACCCATCACCCCATCTCACAGAGGTGATCCCAAGGCCCAAGAGGCAGCCACTTGCCCGGGGCCACTCATCTCAGGAGTGCCAGGCCACGTCCTGAGTTCATCCTATTGTTTGGGAAAGTGCACAGGGCTGGTGGCTGTCGCTCTGTCACATGGCCCTGGCCTCTCAGAGCTGCAGAGCTGGGAACACCAGGGTGGCTCTGCTGGAGATGGCATTTAAGATGCAGTTCCTGGGCTCTGTCTTGGGAGGTCTGTCCTGCCCCATCACCCCAGTGCCAGGTGGCCCTGAGGGGACATTGGATGAGAGAGTTAGCCACACCCTGCCAACCCCACCCACATCTGTGGCTCTGGCGCCCACACTGAGCCACCTGTTTCTTGACAGCCATCACCAAGACCAGAGGGATGGGCAGTGAGTGCCGGAGACCGCTAGGCCTTCGGGGTACAGGTCCTGCCAGCCTCCTTCCCCTCTGGAGGGACTCAACCCCAGTTGAGTCCCTTCTCCGCTTGGAGCTGTCGTTTCCTCACTTGGCAGGGGGTCATGATGCAGGGCTATCCTTAGGATTGGGGCATCTCCTGGCACAATGAGGTTGGCCCACAACAGAACACAAGTCAACACGGGCCCTGCTACTGGCTCAGGTGCTTCTTCCATTGTGAAGGTGATACAGTAATTTTAAAAGTTAGGAGCTCAAATCCATCTCTTATTGTAATTGAAGTCTAACGCATGTTCACTTTTAAAAAGTTTAGAAAGTTTCGGATGTTTATACAAGAAAAACCACATATTCCTTCCTCACAGACACCATAGCTTCTGCCACCCATCTGGCTGTCATTTCCACACTGCCATGGTTTTACTCGTTTCCTGTGGCCATGTAGAATGGTATGCTGCCACCAGGTGGCAGCACTGGGCCACAGACTCCAGGTCCTGGAGGTCAAGGCCCAGTGGCCTGTCCACTGACCTTGAGAACCACATATTTCTCTGTCAGACACATCGAAAGAGCCAATACTTTTGTCACCCTTTTCTTTTTTTTTGAGGTGGAGTCCGTCACCCAGGCTGGAGTGCAGTGGCGTGATCTCGGCTCAGTGCAACCTCTGCCTCCCAGTTTCAAGTGATCCTCTGGCCTCAGCCTCCCAAGTAGCTGGGATTAAACATGCACCACCATGCCTGGCTAATTTTGTGTACTCTTAGTAGAGATGGGGTTTCGCCATGTTGGCCAGGCTGGTGTCAAACTCCTGACCTTGAACTCCTGATCTGCCTGCCTCAGCCTCCCAAAGGGCTGGGATTACAGGCATGAGCCATCACGCTCAGTGTCAACTTATTTTTTAAAAACTTGAATCACATTCCTGTAGACTGCAAAATAACAGAATTTAGCACTTAGACCTCACTTCATTAATTCCCTGTCACAGCCTACCATGAGGGTTCATTATCCCCTTTTTACAAATGAAGAAACCAAGTCTCAGAGGGGTGGAGTAGCTGGCTAAGGTCACACAGGAAGCCACACTATGTCCTAACACTTGGAATGATGTCACTAGCCCTGTGCTTTCTTCTTCTTTTTTTTTTTTTTCTTTTTTTTGAGACGGAGTCTCGCTCTGTCGCCCAGGCTGGAGTGCAGTGGTGCGATCTCAGCTCACTGCAAGCTCCGCCTCCCAGGTTCACACCATTCTCCTGCCTCAGCCTCCCGAGTAGCCGGGACTACAGGCGCCTACCACCACACCTGGCTAATTTTTTTGTATTTTTTAGTAGAGACGGGGATTTCACCGTGTTAGCCAGGATGGTCTCGATCTCCTGACCTCGTGATCCGCCTGCCTTGGCCTCCCAAACTACTGGGATTACAGGTGTGAGCCACCGCGCCCGGCCAGCCCTGTGGTTTCTTTGTGACCGCTCCTGGCCTATTTCCCAACCTCCCACCCCACAGGGAGTATGAGGCGTAGCAGTGATGCCTGCGACAGAGGCAATGCCAGGCACTGTGTGGTGTGGGTAAGGGGCAGGGTGTCACAGGAGCTGCCATCCAGCAGGTGTCCTGACACTCAATGGGAAGCTGAGGCTGGGGGCCTGACCTTGGTGCCCTGCCCTGACCCACAGCCAGCCCCCCTGGCCTGATCTTCCCTGGCACCCCCTTGTTCCCTCAGTTCCGGAACCCCAAGGCGTCCTTGCGTGTGCGGCTCTGTGACCTCCTGAGCCACCTGCAGCGGAGTGGCGAGCGGGACTGCCAGGAGTTCTACCGAGCCCTGTATATCCATGCCCAGCCCCTGCACAGCTGCCTGCCCAGCCGCCACGCTCTGCGTAAGTTCCACGTCCCCAACCATGCATGCTTGGTGCCAGCCCAGGGAGGGCACACCAGCCCGCTGTGGATGGCGTGGATGTTCTCCATGACCTCCCAAGTCTGCTGCAGCCCAGGCCTGGCATCCCCTCTCGCCTCAGCCCTTCCCCAGAGGCCACCCTCGGCCCTGAGGGGAGACTGTGGCAGGCACAGGCAGCGCGCATGCTGCTCTCTGTCTCCCACTTTCTCCATCGCTCTCTGTCGTGGCAGTTTTCACGCAGAAGGGGGCATCTTGTGCGTCCTCTGTTGCCCTTCCTTTTCTAACCTCATTCCAGCGGGATCCCTTCCTGTCTGTGTGGACAGCAGCCTTGTTCCCACAGCTGCACAGCACTCCTAGGCGGTCCCCGCTGGAATTACCCAACCCCATGACGAACCCTTTCATTGCCGCGATCTGCACACGTGTGGGGGTTTCCATAGGGCGTGGTCAGGCCTGGATGGCTGGTCCAGAGCACGTGCATTTCAGCTCTGAGGCCCCTGTCCTCAGGCAGTGTGCGCTCAGGCCCCGGGAGTCACGTGGATGCCAGTAGCCTGGGCCCACAGAGCTGCCGGGACGTTCAGGGCGCCTCAAGGTGAAGATGGCAACTGTGATCTGACGCCTCTGTGGTCAGGGCCCTAGGAGGAGGGCCTACTGCCCCTTGGCCCTCAAACAACAGGACAGAGACCAGAGGGACTGGGTGGCTTACCCCAGGCTACTGGGCTGGGGGTCTCTGGCCCCCCGGAGGCCTCCCCAAGCCTCACAGGACACAGTGCAGATGGTGAGCAGGGAGAGCTCGAGGGGAGGCCCAGCCCTGCAGGAGGGACTGGCTCTCCCTCCCGAGCCACGAGTATGCCACAGGGGCTTTCAAAACCAGGCAGGGCCAAGCCTCGGCCCCACTGGAAGTAGAGCACCTTCTGTGGCTCCCGCGTGCCTTGAGGCCCATCCAGCAGGTCTCAGGCTGGATAGCCTCCGGGGCAGGCCTGGGCAGAAAGCTTCTGGCCCAGCCGCACCCAGTGAGGCAGCCACCAGGCCGACAGCAGCCACGCTGTCCGCAGCAATGTTCATGCCGCGTTTGGTACCTGTGGCCACCAGGGTACAATGACCTTCCCCATGCCCGTGGCACTTGAAGTCACAGCAGCTGGAGCATCGGAGAAGACCCAGACTGTGCAGAGTTCCCTGAGGAGGGTTGGTCTCGGGTGCCACGGCCTGTCCGGCCTGGCGGCCCCGGGAGGCAGCAGCGGCCTTGGGTTTCCTACGGGGTAACTACCTTGCTCTCCGGCCCTGCCCACTGACTAACTGCGCTCTGTGATTTTGTTTCTAGAGAACTCAGACTGCACACAGCTAGACTCGGGCAGCCAGAGCGGCGAGCTGAGTGACAGGGGTAACACCTCCCTGCTGCCCCTCCCTCTCTCTCCCTCTCTTTCCCTCTCTCTTTACCCTCCCCAGGGCTCCATCTCCGCCTCAGGGGCTTCTCCACCCCGAGTGTGGCTCCATTCCTGGCCTTCTGTTGGTGACAGACCCCCTAAGGTGCTCGCTGGGGGCTCTTCAGGCAGCACCTCAGCCTGGCACCCCCACTCCCCTGCGCAGCCCCCGAGCCTCAGGACCCCACCCCTCTGAGGCCCCGGGGAGCCCTGTTCACACTGGTTTCTCCCCAGGACCCATGAGCTTCCTGGCTGGTCTGGGCCTTGCTGTGGGACTGGCCCTGCTCCTGTACTGCTATCCACCAGGTGGGTGCAGGCGGACCCTCGCAGGGCTGGGCCTGCTTCCCCTCTGCCACCAAGCCAGGGCCCCAGACCCTGCCCGATTTAGGACCCCTTGACCTCTCCACACCTCAGTGTCCACAAGTGTGCAGTGGGATGGCGTCACCTCGCAGGGCTCATGAGAAACGGGATGTGAGGAGGCTCCCAGCGTCCACCGGCTCCTGCCACCCTTGGGAACCAGAAAATGATGACCCCTAGTGGGAGGAGGGGTGCAGCCAGGACTCTGGGTGTTACAAAGCCCTGCCACACCTGTGACCTTCAGCCATGTGGGGCCCTTGAGTAGGTCACATGCCCCAGGGCCTTGGGTCTCTCCACCAGCCACAGGCCTGATGCATAGGAGCCTTCCAGGGCCTGTCTACTGGCACCCAGCCTGGCCTGCCCCGTCTCCCTTTTCTGTGGTGCCTGAGTTTGTCGTGCTGGGAGGCCTACTGGGTGCGAGGACACAGGCACACATGGCAGGACTCAAAGGCCTGTGGGTCACTTGGGTGGGAGCTGGGGGCTCTGGAATCTGCCCTAATTCTTGTCTTTTCAACTCAAGCCGAGACCATGACCGGGAGGGAGCACCCTGCCCCAGTGCCCGCTCCCACCCACCCCCGTGGGAGGGATGGAAACACAGAATTCACCTCTGGGACTGGTTCTTGAGCTTTTGCCTCCCCTTTTGTCTTCTAGACCCCAAGGGCCTGCCAGGGACCCGGCGCGTCCTCGGCTTCTCGCCTGTCATCATCGACAGACATGTCAGCCGCTACCTGCTGGCCTTCCTGGCAGATGACCTAGGGGGGCTCTGACAGACCCCGGACCCAGGGCCTCACCCACCACTCAACCAAAGAGTCTTCCAGCCGGCCCGCCAAGGGGACTGCTGCTGCTTTTTCTAAATGCTTATTTTTCATTATTTATAATTTGTGTAAAAAACACACCTTCGGCCAGGCGTGGTGGCTCATGCCTGTAATCCCAGCATTTTGGGAGGCCAAGGCGGGTGGATCACGAGGTCGGGAGACTGAGACCATCCTGGCTAACACGGTGAAACCCTGTCTGTACTGAAAATACAAAAAATTAGCCGGGCATGGTGGTGGGTGCCTGTAGTCCCAGCTACTTGGGAGGCTGAGGCAGGAGAATGGCGTGAACCCGGGAAGCGGAGCTTGCAGTGAGCCGAGATCGCGCCACTGCACTCCAGCCTGGGTGACAGAGCGAGACTCCGTCTCAAAAAAAAAAAAAACCTTCATCTTACAAGGTGCTGACCATATTAAATGTTCAAGTTCCCTCAGCCTGCCTCGTTCCTCAGTCTCAGGAGGGCTTCAGAGATGACGGCAGCTATGGCTGCTCCAGCTGGGACTGGCCCTGGTGTTCCTGGCATCTCCACATCCAGCTGCTGGCACAGGCCCCCAGACAGGACGCCCCCACCATGGGCTCACCTGCCTCGGATAAGCCCCCAGGCACTGCCTCCCCACCTCAGATGTCCTCTACACTGCCCCCTCCTCCCACCTTGTGTGCCTTTCTCTGTCACACACACACACTCTCTCTCCCTCTCTGTCTCTGGCTGCTGAGCCTGGGCCGGAGACCTGCTTCCCTCCCCTTGTCAGCTCCTCCCCCAAAGCCTTTTTGTGGGGAAACAAGAATATTTGTCAACCCGCAGGATCATCATGAGTTTGCATTTCCCAGGGGGTTTCTAGAGGCACCCAGGCTTTGCCCCAGAAGGTGCTGGGAGCCCCTAACCCTGGAGTGATGCCCCTGGCAGGGCGAGGCTCTGAGTGCGGCTCCTGGAGGGACCATGCTCAGTCACAGGGTCCCTGCGCACGTTACAGTGGGAACCAGGCTGCCGGCGGAGTATGGAGCTCCAGAACATGATGTCCCGTTACTGTGCGGCCCTGCTGCTTGGGTCATCACAGTGCCTGCCCCTTCAGGGATCTGAGGGCCAGGGGCAAGGAAAGCCGGGGCCTCAGAGCCCTCCCATCTGCCAGGCTGCCACACGCCCACGGAGTGGGGTGGCGGGGGGACAGCCCTAGCTGCCCTCTCCCTCCTCTACCCTGAGCCGCGGGGCCAGGGCCTGTGCTGCAGTCTCAGCCCGTTTGCCCGCCTGTGAAATGGGATCCCTCCCTCAGGACTCCTTGAGTGTGGGTTCTGTCACAGCCCCCTCCCTCAGAAATGCTTTTAGGAATTGACCACCTTGCTCCAGGTGCCCCTAATGCCTGGGTAAAGGAGACACATACTTAGTGAAGGTGACAGGTGTCTGGGTGAAGAGTGTAGACAGGTGTGACTTGTCCCTGGAGAGTGAAGGAGGGGTCTCCAGGGACATTAACATTCTATTACTGCGTCAGCTGAAGACAGGAAACCTCCAAGGCAGGCAGGGCACAGGCGGGTGTGTGGCCTGGGCAAGTCCTTGGTGGCCCGGCCGGAGGGCCGTGGGGGACACACACTTCAGGGCTGCCTGACACAACCCGAGGCCCCGACTCCCCAGGCCCCGTGGACGGTGTCATTCCTCAGCGAGGGCTGCCTGGCCCCAGGACCGCTGCCTTCCCTGTCCATCTGTGTGCGCGCACCGCCCTGCCCCGAGGCCCACATCAGCCAGGTCCTGAGCCCACTGTCCTCGGACTGCCCTCCCAGCGCCCAGCTACCCCCAGCTCCATCCCTGACCAACTGGACTCAAGCCTGGGTCTGAGTCTGTGACGTCCCTGACCACCAACCGGGCCCACTCTTGCATCTGCCACCTCCCACCTGGTGGTTGCCCCACCCTTTGAGGCTGGAGCCTGGAGGAGGGAGAATGATAGGCACCCATGTCTGGGCCTCAGCCACCCATCAGGCCCAGCCCTGCCAACCACCGGGCCAACCAGTTCCTGTGACCAGCAGTGAACTAGGTCCCCAGGGAGGGGAAGGCACCCTTGGGCAGTGAGGCCCTCCTGGCTGTCCTGAGTCCCTGCTTCCACACTGCATCCACAGATGGCCGTGTCCTGTGCTTCCACACCTGTGCTGTGGGTGCTCAGGCAAAAACCATGCGGCTCCCTCAGCTTGGGACTCCTTGCCAGCCGCGCCCATCAACTCATCCTTCAGGAATGCCACCTCCTCCAGGAAGCCCTCATGATACCCTAGTAAGAAGAGCAGTTTCCTCCAAGCTACCCCACCTGGACATGGGATGTTGTTCTCACATTCAGAACTGTGCAGGAGCTGGTAGGAGATGCTGGGGTCGAGGGAACTCCCATTACCAAAGCTTTGGTGTGAGGGAGGGGTTGTGGGAGAGCTGGAGGCGAAGTGCAGAAGGTTGTGAGGGAGAGTGAGTGAGGGAAAGGGAGGTATGAGGAAAGGGGTGTGAGGGATGGGCTGTGGATGAGGGAGGGAGATGAAGGAAGGGGAATGACGGGGTGTGTGAGGTAGGTGAGGAAGGAGATAAGAGGGGGTGAGAGGGGGTGAAGGAGGGGTGAGGGAGGGGGTAAAGGAGGGGTGAGGGAGGGGTGAAGGAGGGAGGTGAAGGGGTGAGGGATAGGTGAGGGAGGTGAAGGGGTGAGGGATAGGTGAGGGAAGGAGTTGGGGGAGGGAGGGGTAAGAGAGGGAGTGAGGAAGAGGGTGAGGAAAGGATGAGAGAGGGTTAGGGAGAGGTAAGGGAGGGAGGGGGTGAGGGAGGAGGTAACAGAGGTGATGAGGGAGGGGTGAGGGGGGATAAAGGAGTGAAAAGAGAGGGATAAGGAAGGGGTGAGGTATGGGTGAGGGAAAGGTGAGAGAGGGGTGAGGGTGAGGGAAGGATGAGAGAGGGGTGAAGGAGGGAGGTGGAAGTGGGTGAGGGAGAGGTGAGGGAAGGATTTGAGGGAGGAGGGAGAGAGTGAGGGAGGGGTGAGGGTGGGGGTAAGGAAGGGGTGAGGGAAGGGTGTTGGGGGGCGCCTAGGATGGAACCCAGGAGTATATTTGTCACAGGTCAGCACTTGAGCTCAGAGCCCGGAAGTGTAGCTGGGTCTTGCACAATCCGCGGTACCGGTCTGCGAGACATGACCCTGCTGACTACAAACACAGACTGGGTCTTGGGGGTGCTGACACGGCTTTCTTGTGCTGTTGCTTCCAGTTCTGCCGGCTCAGTGCCTTGTGACCGGGGCCAGCGGCTCCTCTGCAGAGGGCTCACAGGGGTCCTGCCCACTCAGTGCCTCTCACACCTCTGCACGAACCCGGGTCTCAGCAGCCACAGGGTTCTGGCCTTCCTTGGGTGAGCCCTGGACACCCCCCCTCACGCAGACAGGTTCAGAATCTGGGAAGGGGTCCAGCCTCTTGTGCGCCCTACTGTCCCCCGCACCTGAGGGGCACTCGGGAGATGGAGTACGAGGGGCATGCTGTTGTCACCACGGCCTGCTGGGGTCATGTCACAGCTCAGAGCCTTGGTTCCTCCAGCTGTAAGGTTAGCATGAGCATGGCAGGTGAGGAACACCCACCCTCCCACAGCCTGGCTGGGCAAGTGCTGGATGGGTTGCGGTGGGTCCCCAAATCTTGATCAGATCTGGGGAGGGGACCCTAGCACTGCCTTGCAGAGGGGCGAGGGGGGGGTGTGGGTCTCCACAGACCAGGCTGCAGCCACAGGTGTGGAGGGAGTGGGCTACACTGGCCTAAAACTGGCCTAAAGACAGCTGGTGGGAGAACCCGGCTGTCCACTGGCTGGAAGAACGAGGACCTGCTGGGCTGGGGGCCAAAGAGGCTGCAGCTGGTGGGGCAGCTTCCTGAGGTCAGAGCAGGGCAGCAGCACCTGGAGTTAGTGTTTCCTCTAAAGTAAAGTATTTGACAGAAAGAGAAGAAAAATATGAAAGCATTCAGACCCCTAATTTTTTTTTTTTTGAGATGGAGTCTTGCTCTGTCGCCCAGGCTGGAATGCAGTGGTGCGGTGGTCTCAGCTCACTACAAGCTCCACCTGCCGGGTTCATGCCATTCTCCTGCCTCAGCCTCCCAAGTAGCTGGGACTACAGGCACCTGCCACCATACCCA
>NW_012120932.1:2006336-2011256 GCF_000951035.1 Colobus angolensis palliatus
TCCCAAAGTGCTGGGATTACAGGCATGAGCCACTGCACCTGTTTTTTTTTTTGTCTTGCCCTGTCGCCCAGGCTAGAGTGCAGTGGTGCGATCTTGGCTGACTGCAACCTCTGCCTCCCGGGTTCAAATGATTCTCCTGCCTCAGCTTCCTCAGTAGCTGGGATTACAGGTGCCCACTACCACACACGGCTTATTTTTGTATTTTTAATAGAGACGGGGTTTCACTGTGTTGGCCGGGCTGGTCTCGAACTCCTGACCTCCTGATCCGCCTGCTTTGGCCTCCCAAAGTGCTGGGATTACAGGCGTGAGCCACTGTGCCTGACTTTTTATTTTTTATTTTTTTGATACAGAAATCTCTCACTCTGTTGCCCAGGCTGTAGTGTAGTCGTGCGATCTCAGCTTGCTGCAACCTGCGCCTCCTGGGTTCAAGACATTCTTGGCCTCAGCCTCCTGAGTAGCTGGGATTACGGGCATGTGCCACCACACCCAGCTAATTTTTTTGTATTTTTAGTAGAAACAGGGTTTGCCATGTTGTCCAGGCTGGTCGTGAACTCCTGAGCTCAGGTGATCCACCTGTCTCGGCATCCCAAAGTGCTAGGATTACAGGCATGAGCCACCGCGCCGGGCCCAGTCCTCTGATTGTTAAGAATAATGCAGTACAAAAAAAAAAAGAAGAATGCAGTGAAGAAACAGGCGCTCCACTCTGACTGAACACAGGTGGAAGTGGAGGTCCCTAGGAAATGGAGGGGAAGGCTGGGCGTAGGGTGTGACATGGGTTCTGTCACAAATGGCCAGGTCCTCAGTACACCCGGAATCATGGGCTCCTCCCTGCCTGGCCCTACCAGGCCTGGGCCCAGCACCTTGCATGGAGGCCCAGTTGCCTCCCCACTCATCTGACATGAGCTGTCGTCGTCCTTCCTCTGCGCACGTGGAAGGAATGGGCCAGGTCCTTCAACGATGAACCAGACAGGAAGCACTGCCCTGGGAGAGGGAGCCTGTAGATCCAACAAGACTTAGAAGACACTTCCAGTGCTTTTAGGTGGGCAGGAATAAGCAGTGTCAAGGATATGCACAGCGCACCTAAGCCATGAAGAGACCCGAGCGAGGGATCCTTGTAAGAGAGTGAGCGGCCCAGGCTGGGCTTCAGGCTGGCACAGCGGTACCTCTTCACCTTGGAACAACCCACTGAGATCTATGCCTGCCTACGTATCTATCTTCTATCCATCATCTATCAAACTATCCAATGTCATCTATTTTTCATCTGTCATCCATCTATCAATCTTTTCATCTTTTCCATCAAATTAATACAACAGCTTCTAGCAATCATCTCTTTCTAATCATCTATCTATCCATCATCTATCTATCTATTATCTTATCTATCTAATCTGACCATCCATCCATCATCCATCCATCATCCATCCATCCATCCGTCCATCCATCCATCCATCCGTCCATCCATGTATCTACCATGTATCTATCTAATAATCTCTATTATAGGAAAGAGGTTAGGAGACCCTCCCATGGCCCTCTGCCCAGTTGGTCATCTCCAGCTGTATGTGACTGCCTCTACCTGCTCCCACACCTCACTGCTTCCCCAACAACAGCCCAGCTCACAGGACTTGTGCACAGGCTTCCTTGCCCTCAAACCTTCTTCCCAGACTTCCGCATGGCCCCTCGCCATCATCCCAGGTCACCTACTGACCTCTCTGCCCATCCCTCCTGAGCTCCCTGTGTGTCCCTCCTTGTCCCCCCCACCACCCAACTTGGTGGGTACAGCTTGTTGACTTTCCAGGTACTTCGTGAGAACAGAGCTGAATCCACGGGCAGGACGGGCTGGAGTGGATACATCAGGTCCTAGGATCCCATAGAGGCTGTCAAACCCTCCCAGAAGCTAGCTTGGCTCTCAGCAGCTCCTGGGCCTGTTTTTTGAATGTCCCTTGGCTGCTGTGACAGGTGCACAGGGCCTAGCACAGACAGGCAGGTGAGTGGGTTCTGCCCCAGACATTTACTGGGCACCTACTATACGCTGGACAGTGCTGAGGACACAAGCTGCAGGTAGGTGGTGGCATCTGGTAGGAGAGCCAGGTCAGACCAAGGATCCTTAAGTAGGAGAAGCACAGACAGGGATGCGGGTGCCAGGCCCTGCCCCCGGCTCCTGCAGAGCCCCTTGGCCCTTAGGAGACCCAGCGGGTAGAACACTCATTCTCGGAGTGCCCGCCCTGGACTTGGGCTGGAGTCAGACACCAGCTCCAGGGGGAGAGTCCACCTGGCTGCACTATCTCTGGCAACATGGACAGTGACTCTAGCCCAAGGCACCAAAGCATAAACTGCAATGGGGCCAAGACAGTGATCAGGGAGGGGCAGCGTCGGACTGGTCAGGAAGGCCTCCGGAGCAACCTTAGAGCTAAGCCCCGGCCAGCCGATGGGGGCCTGGAAGGATGCTCTTCGGGGGCAGCAGCACAGGCTGAGGACTGAGATGGGAACCCCAGAAGTCGGGGTCAGAGCTGGTGGAGTGGTTGGTGAATGAGCCTGGGAGTTGGGCGGGGAGGTTGGGGGCAGCCAGCATGGGTGTCGGAGTAGGTGAGGCCACCTTGGCATGGGGACCTCAGGGGGTCAGGGTGCACATATCCAGCTGGGGATGGCCCAGGGCCCAGCACGGCCATCTGGGTTTGCCCCTCCCCCCGGTGAACTTCCTTTCCTGGCCAAAGGAGGAGCTAAGACATGTGTTGGCCAACATCCGGCTGCTGTGTGTGAGGCCAGGCACACGGGGCCTTCTCTCCTGCCGGACCGCCAGCCAGCCCACACCGCAGGCCATGGCCAAAGCCAGGACCGAGTGCTGGGCCGCATGCATCTCAGTCAGCCCTGGCCACGCAACCTGTGGCCAACGCCACATCGCCTCCTCTCAGGACACATTTCGCACCCACCATATACCTTCGCGGCTTCCTTTTCCACTCAGCACATCTCGGAACCCATTCCCGTATCAACTGCTTTTCAAACCCTCTATGGGACAAACACGAAAGCGGAGAGAGCAGTGCCACGAGCGCAGCTTCTCGGCATCCACCTACTCAGTAGCTGCTGTTGTTTTCCCCGGGAGTGCGCTCGAGCAGAGCCCAGGTTAGACCCCTTCACTCAGGAGTGCTTGTGCTTTCCGTCACTTCAGCAATGGGGCCGTGCAGACCCGATGTCAGCCCAGACACAGGACTGCAGGGTGGGGGCCGCTCATCCATCCGAGGAACCGGGAGCTGGAGCCACCCCAAGTCATGGGGCCCAGCCCAGATGGGGACAGAAGAAAAGCGATGAGGAAGTAAGTGGGGGCCTTGGCAGTGCTGGAGGCCTCGCCTCTCCCCTGTGCCCCTGGAAGGCTGCTTGGAGGAGGAAAGGGCAGAGGCTGGCAGGAGATGCTCAGGTACCACAGCAGGGACACAGGCAGTGTGGGATGGAGGATGGGGCAGGCTGGCCCTACTCCCACCTCAGGCCACCGGATGCTCCGCATCCAGGGAGATGAGGGGCTGGGGCTGGGAGGGCCAGTGGGGAGAACAGAATGGGTAGTGGGGGTTGGGGAAGGACAGGGGACCAAGGAGAGGAGAGTGAAGCACCAGACACTGGTGGCCCGGGAGCCAGATTTCCACTGGGTGAGGGGTCCTGTGGGGCAGGTGGGCCCTGAGAGTGCAGGGCCTGCTCCCGGCATGGCTCCCAGCTCCCCCCTGCCCAGAGAATGTCCCCGCTGACCACAAGCATCACTGGACACCACTGTGGGGAAGCAGCAACTTCAAACTTGGCAGAGAGACCCAGGGGCAGGACCTCAAGGCCTGTCAGCAGGCGGGCAGGAAACAGTGCCGGAAACGTGTGAGGGGCAACACGACGCCACTCCACACCTGACCCTGCCTGGGTCAGGAGTCACCAGGGGCTGCTGATGCCAGTGACCTCAGACTTCCACCTCTGTGCCTCCAAACCTCACCCCGGGAGATGTCAGGAGCCAAACAGCTCTGAAAGCCAAGATTCTGGAGAAGGCAGCCCTGGCCAGAACCGTGTGCTCCTGACGCCCCTGCGGGATAGCTGGAGAGCGGACGGGAAGGTCAAGGCCGGTCCAGCCCTGGGAACAGGGAGATGGCACATGGAGCCTGACAAAGAGCATGGGCTTTATTGGTCATTCATGATTAGAAAAGTGGGTGCTGGGACCCCCGTGGAGGGGGCTGGGCTCTGCCTGGTCACTGCTGGTGCAGGGTATATACAGGGTCTGTGGCCCTCGCAGGCCTGGCTGGCTCCCTCTTGATGGCCACCAAGCCCAGGCACTTGAGACCAGAGCCAGTGACCATTAGTAGGGCCAAAGGCAGTTCTGGCTGTGCAGGGTCCCTGGGTTAGGAAGTGGATAGAGGCTGGGGTCACCATGGCAACCCGGACAGGGCCCACGGGAGGTGGGGACGCTGGTGCTTCGCGAGAGGGAGAGACATCTCCTTGTCCTTCTGGAATGTTCTAAGACAGAGGCTGGCCCTGGTCCCTCGTCCAGCCCATCCACGGACCTGCTGTGTGTCCTTGGGTGGGTCGAGACCCTTCTCTGGGCACAGGTCTCTGTGGCTATCCAGTTCTGACCCTCTGGGCTATTGTGGCAGCCCCCATGTGCCAGGAGGGAGCTGCCTCCTGGGAACAGCCGCCGAGAGACAAGAGTGGCCTCCTGCATGGCGCTTGGTCGCAGTCAGAGCAAGGGCTGGTCCGGGGACATGGTGCAGATGAGGCTGGCCTGGGCTCTGGCAGTCTGGGGAGTGCCACGTGCAGGGAGGTGGACACCTCACAGGTACGGCAGCTCCTGGGGTCGGGCGACTGAGTTGCAGGGCAGGCAGCATCCAGGGTCCTGGAAAGGAGAGAGAGGAGAGGCTCTGAGCCTGGAAGGAGGGAGAGGAGAGGCTCTGAGCCTGGAAGGAG
>NW_012120932.1:2011776-2027127 GCF_000951035.1 Colobus angolensis palliatus
GAAGAGGAGAGGGTCTGGGCCTGGAAGGAGGGAGAGGAGAGGGTCTGGGCCTGGAAGGAGGGAGAGGAGAGGGTCTGGGCCTGGAAGGAGGGAGAAGAGAAGCTCTGAGCCAGGCTGTGACCAGCCCCAAGTGTCGGGGCCATTTGGACACCCGGACTCAGGAAGGAGAAGAGCCTGATTCTGACATGAGAGGTGTCAAAGTACTCCGTGCCTCAGTTTCCCCTCTGAAAATGGAATGAATATAGCATGGCTGGGTTACTGCCAGGACTTAAAGGCCTGGCCCACCATGGGGGGCTGGGGCTAGACAGCTGTGACCATAGCCATCCACGAAGCCCGAGACCTCTCTGGCTGCTCCAGGCAGGACACACAGCAGCTGTGGCCTCCGAGCCTCTGAGGCCAGCCTTCAGGTCCACTGCTGGGTCCCCACTTGGCCCACAGGCCCAGACCCTCTTCCCCGCAGGCAGATAATTGATGTTTGGGAGAGTTAGGGACTGCATTCAGCACACACAGCAGGTGGTTAATAAATGGCCTGGCCACATGCTCCAAGCCAGGGAGCAGCTGACATCTAGGTGTTCTGGAAGGGGACAAATACAAACTGGAGGCAGCATCTGAACAGTGACTCAGACCCCACGTGGGGCCACTCAGATCCGGGCCCTTTCAGAAAGGTGACTTCAGGCTCCACAGCCGGGACACTGGGGCTGGTGTGACCCCATTGGGGGAATGGCCACGGGTGTGGTAAGGGAGCATGGGTCACCACGAGCCGCAGCCACTCCTAGCTGGCCCCTGTGTGGGGAGGGGCGAGGCCGGGTGGATGCTGGGCGTTCCCAACCCAGCTGTTGGCCCCAGCACCCCACCTCTTCCTCCACTACGCCCTCTTGGGGAATTTTTTTTTTTTTTTCGAGACAGAGTTTCACACTGTTGCCTGGGCTGGGGTGCAATGGCGCGATCTTGGTTCACCGCAACCTCCACCTCCCAGGTTCAAGCGATTCTCCTGCCTCACCCTCCAGAGTAGCTGGGACTACAGGCAGGCACCATCACACCTGGCTAATTTTGTATTTTTAGTAGAGATGGGTTTTCTCCATGTTGGTCAGCCTGGTATCAAACACCCGACCTCAGGTGATCCACTCGCCTCCGCCTCCCAAAGTGCTAGGATTCCAGGTGTGAGCCACCGCACCCGGCCTGGGGAAATTTTTATATATCCTTGACACACAGGTGCTCTGTCCCAAGCACACTGCTCCTGTCTACTCTGCCGTGGGCCCCCACTGGTGGAGAGATGGCCACCTGCCAGGAGTGCCCACCCCTCCCTTGGCAACTCACCTCCACCTCTGCTACAAACCGGAGGGGTGACCCCTAGGCCCGAGGTTGCAGGGACTGTGGTGTGTGGCCCTGGCCTGGCTGCATGGACTGTAGTGTGTGCACCATGTGGCCCTGACCACGGCTGCGTCCTAGGCCTTTCTGTGTCACTGGGCAGACGCTCACCCCCTCCGAGCAAGGACACCAGGAGAGGCTGTGCGTGGTGTGGGAAGTCTTCCTACACTGGGTGCCTCACCCTGTGGGGACAGCCTCCGTCTGCATCCCGCACACAACCAGGGTCCAGCCTAGGGCAGGCAGCTAACAGACTCTGTGAGGCCCGGCACAGGGCAGACTTGAAGAGTCACAGGGGCTCATGTGACAAGATCCTGAATCCCACCGTCCTGGTCAGACTGGCACAGTGGGGTGGGCATGTCAGGCAGGCAGTTATACCAGGGCCCCTTTTTCTCAGATGAGGGCTGGAAGCTTCACCTGCTAAGTGGAGCTGATAAGGGGTGCAGAGCCCCTGACTTACCAAGAGAAGCCAGAAATCTCTGGGTTTTGGGTGTTTTTTGGAAAGAGTCTCACTGTGTCGCTCAGGCTGGAGTGCAGGAGCATGATCTTAGCTCACTGCAACCTCTGCCTTTTGGGTTCAAGCGATTCTCCTGCCTCAGCCTCCTGAGTAGCTGGGAGTACAGGGATGTGCCACCACTCCCAGCTACTTTTTGTATTTTTAGTAGAGACGGGGTTTCACCCTGTTGGCAAGGCTGGTCTCGAACTCCTGACCTCAAGTGATCTGCCCGCCTCAGCCTCCCAAAGTGCTGGGATTACAGGTGTAAGCCACAGCGCCTGACCCAGAAATTTTTTTTTTTTTTTCAGACAGACGTTCTGAATACATAGAAATCTTATGTTTAAGTGAGTTCTCCAGGATGTTCAAATGGTGGCTCCTACACACATGCCATCTGAACACTGTGACCACCGGACCCCAGCTGGCCAGCACCAGTGGCAAGGCTGGCCTCAAGACAGCGGCCAGGCATTGGCCTTGTAGGTGTGGACGAGGATGCCCATAGCCTAGGAAGGTGTCCGAGGCTGGCCAGCCAGGGACTCACCACACTGAGAGAGCCTCCGACAGCGAGCAACCCCAGGACTGCAGGCCTCGCGCCCCATCTCCCGGCTCACCTGGGTGCCCTATTGCTGGGGCGCCATGTCCATCAAGGGCTTCTGGACCCCGAAGGCCGTGATGAAGATGTTGACTACCACAATGATGAACACCAGGCCCGTGGCCAGGTTGTTGAGGAAGTCCAGCTTGGCGTGCTTGGCCGGGTTGTTAAGGTCGTACTTGACTGTGGGCGAGAGAGGAGTGGATGGTGCCAAGAGCAGCCCAGACGCAGCACCCCAGCCTGGGACAGTGGAAGGGGACCCACCCCAGTGGTCAAGCTGTCCTGGGACATTATAAGGCCCTCAATCGCATTTAGGATGAGTTTTGTCGCCCAGAGAAAAATACACGTTTTGCTGAAACACTGACAACAGCACCCCTGGCTTGGGCAGCCCTTCAGTCTACGACCCCACCTTCTGTAGCCCCCGCACTTTCCTCATAGGAATTGAAGCTATGGAAGTCAACCAAAGGCCAGGTTTGGGCAAATGCACTGAGCCCTCTGCGGGCCTTAATCAAGTGATTCCTGCCACAAACTGCAGTTCTATTATGATGCCTGTTCTATAGGTGAGGCCTGGGAGGTTCAGCCACTTGCCCAAGGTCATGCAGTCACAAAGATGACCCTGGGCCCAGGAGGTGAGGACTGGCATGGCTGAGGCCATCTCATGGCATGGGTCAATAAGAACCCAGTGAAACACCTGCCCTAATGCCCACAGGCCAGGCCCTGACCCCACTCTGTGCTCTTTCAAAGTGCAGGGTGGGGCCAGGCACGGTGGCTGTAATCCCAGCACTTTCGGAGGCTGAGACAGGAGGATCACATGAGCCCAGGAGTTTGAGACCAGCCTGGGCAGCATAGCAAGACCCCGTGTCTAACAAAAACAAAAAAATTTAGCCGGCATGGTGGCACATAGCTGTGGTCCAGGCTACCTGGGAGGCTGAGGCAGAAGGCTCGCTTGAGCCTGGGAGGTTGAGACTGCAGTGAGCCATGATCAAGACAGAGAAAGACCCGGTTTCAAAAACAAAACAAAGCCGAGCGTGGTGACTCACGCCTATAATCCCAGTATTTTGGGAGACTGAGGCTGTTGGATCACTTGAGCTCAAAAATTCAACGAGGCAACATGGCATAACCTCATCTCTACAAAAACTACAAAAATCAGCCGGGCATGGTGGTGAGTGCCTGTAATCCCAGTTACTTTGGGGGCTGAGGTGGGAGGATCGCCTGAGCCCATGAGATGGAGTTTGCAGTGAACCAAGACTGTGCCGCTACATTCCAGCCTGGCTGACTGTTTCAAAACACAAAACAAAATGAAACAAACACCAAAGTGGAGGGCGTGGGGGGGGCTGGGTACCACTTCCTGGACTGCATGTCTGGGTGATGAGGGCCAGGGACTCGGCAGCTCCTTGAGAGCCAAGTGTGCAAGGTGGTGGGCACCTGTCCCAGGGGGTGCGAGCAGATGCCAGCAAGGCGAGCAGGTGGCCCGGCTGCCCCACCCAGGGACCTACCGAGGAAGATGAGCAGCACCCCCACGCTGATCTGCAGTGCGAGGGAGATGGAGATGAGGACCACCAGGGGCACGTAGAAGGCGAAGCTGGGGCCCTGTTCCACGACGGCCTTCAGCTGGGACGCGTTGGCCATCAGCAGCGCGATGTCCAGCATGCTTTCGGCCGCGCTCTTCTTGTTGGCATAATGGTTCACATTGATGGGCCCGTGCCTCCAGCCCCAGCGGGCCGGCTGCGGGGAGGGGGATGGTCAGCAAGGTGGGTGGGGGAGGGGCAAGGGCTGCGCCTGAGTTGGGCTCTGGGGGTCGCTGGGCCCTGCAGGTGAGGGCTTCCCTTGCCCCCACCCCTGGTAAGTGCTCAGTCAGAAGTGCTTATTACCCTAAGGAGAGGCTGCGAGAATGTGCTCGGCCTTTATAAAACCTCCCCTAGGAATACAGTCCAGGAGAGAACGGAAATGACATAGCAGCCCTAGTACATGCACTCCGGTTTTCCACTGGAAAGCGCTGCCCGATCCTTGCCCTCCTGCCATAGGCGCGGCTGCTCCTCCCTGCCTGCCCCTACCCGTCTGTGCCCCCGGCCTCCTCTCCCCCCGCCTCAGAGTCTGAGCTCCTGATGCCAGGAAAGGAAGTGACGTGTGGGTGGACGGATCTGTGCACAGTGGCCCAGGCAAGAAACGAGTCTTCCTGGGCCGGACCTAAGGGCTGAGATCGCCCCTGCCACCTCCCAACCTCCCAGACTTGGGGCCTGACAGGCCACTCAGCCTCCAGGCCTCAGCACAGGCCTTGCAGAACTATCTGGCCATTAGCAGCAAGCCCTCACTGAGGTGGGCCACCCAGAGCCCAGCCCCCACACAGCAGAGGCTCAATAGATGCCTCGGCATACGACATACAGTGGAGCTTAGCTTCCACATTACTTCTCAGAGTAATCAAATGGGAATGCCAGTTCTGATGGAAGCCTCTCTGCCTTAGGGGCCCATCTGGGAGGGGCCCCCTACAGGTCTCTTGGAGCCCCCAGTGCCTTTCCCTGTTGCCAGATATCTCAAGCTCCAAGGCCCCATACAGAGGCCATTGCTTCCAGGAAGCCTCCCAGGACTTCCTCTGGCAGGACATGGCCCTCTCTCCTGCCACAGGAAGGTCCCACCTAGCGCTGGCCCTTCATTCCAAGGCAGCCCTAAGTATCCAACTTCCTTCTTTCTCTGGAGCAAGAGTCTGCCCCTCTCAAGCTGCCCTGGTGGGGCCCCTCTTCAGTCACTCAGGACAAACCTGCCGGCCCCTTGGCCCGGCCCTTTGTCCGCAGGCGCCCCTGAGCTGCCAGGCCCTGGACCACAGCCTCCCAGGACTGGTCACCTGCTTGGAGGCAGCTGTGAGAACGCACTGCTGGCAGCCGACCTCCTGGGGGCCTGCTCTGGGAGATACTGTTTCCAGACTCATGAAAGATGCAGGCCGGGAGGCTGGGGTGCTGCAGGGCCACAGGGAGGGGCGGACACGGGCATCCATCCAGGCCTTGACTTTCTGCAGGCTGGAAGCATGCACGATGAAAAATACATGAGGCAGCCAATGCAGAGCCAGCAGAGGGCAGGGGCCTTGCTTTCATGCTGTGTGTTTTCAGTTTCATCTAAAATTATGTGCCCAGGAGAAAGAGACAGTGGGTGTCAGGGGACACCGGCGGGCTCTGCTGCTTACACCTGGGCCTGGGCATTCCAACAACCTGCCTTCAGCATCTGCCGCTCTCTAAGTAGCAAGTTCACGTGGACACGGGTGTACAGGGACAGCCGCCTTTACCTGGGCCAGCCAGCAGCCCTGTCCCTGGGGCCCTGGTGTGCTCTCGGGTCACTCCATGCATATCCCGAAGCCACTGTGGGGTCTCTACTTCGCCTCTCCCACCCTGGGCCTGACGCTGCACTCCCTGGGATTGCCCCAGGCCCCAGCACAGGCCGGGCACTCACCGACTGGGAGGCTGTGTTCCCCTCCCATTCTACAGAGCAGCAGATTGCAGCTCGGAGGAGGTTTGCCCAGAGCCACCTCCCAGGACTGTGTGTCCCTGTCCCACCACTGTCCACTTAGGGGCTTCCTCCCAGGCTGCCCGGGGTCTGGGTGAGGACGGCCCAGACGTAAAGGCCTGTGCCTGGCACTGAGGTCGTCTCCAGTTCTGCTCTTGCGAAGCCGTCCAGCGGGTCACACCCCATTACACGTGTGCTCCGTGAGGTGCAGTGTCGAGGGGGCTGCTGGCCACAGTGGGCAGGTGCTCCTGTTTCACAAACCTCAAGTGCCAAAGTGCCTTCCTTCAAGGCCACCCTAATGCTCATCCGGGTCTCCATCCCAGGACTTGTGCTGGGAGAAGGCGGCCAAGTGTAGACCTTGTGAGGATTTCCACCTTCCGGGGGCATCTACACAAATATGTGCATGTTCCTAGTCACAAGGCACAGAAACACACATGCCCCAGAAAGACACACATAGGCACGTGAGACACACAGGTGCACACAATACAGCACACACAAATACACATGCACATACATACACAAACTACACACACACACGCACAAACAGACACACATGCCCAGGCTAACTGTGTTGGCCTCTAGGCAGGAGGAAGAATTCCCTTTTTTCTGAGCTCTGCAGAACCGTTTAAATATTTCATAGCCATGCTGTCACGAGGAAGACTCAGATCCATTAAAAAGGACCGTCCACGCAGAGCCCCCAGCTCCTCAGGCCTGAGCTCTCAGCACCCCCAGTCACGGGGAGCCTGTGCCCCTGCTGTCCTCATGCCCACTTAAGGTGGGTAAACTGAGGCCCAGCAAAGGCGGTTCCTTACCCAAAGCCACATAGCAAGTGAGGGCTATCTAGGATTTGAACCCAGGCACCGGGACTCAGAAGCTCTGGTAGCTGACGCCATTGTCCCCTTAGGGGCTGAGCTCTCAGAGGCTCCCTGCTTCAGGCTCCAGCTGTGTAACTTCAGGACAACTAGCCCCACTTTGTGCCTCAGTCTCCCATGTGTACCATGAGGCTGTGGAGCAGATGCCCTGGGATGGCCTCCAAGCCCCGAGTGGCCAGCAAATGCCCTGACCACATACCCCTGCTGGTGAAGGGCACTTCCAGCCCATCCGGCCATCTGCTTCCTGTCCAACCTGCAGCTAAGGAACTTCTGCATGCAGGTCAAGCCCTGGCTCACCACAGCCCAGCCCGTGGCCCTGACACAAGCTCCCCCTCCGTTGGCCTCAGTCTCCCACTCAGTATATCTAGGGTTGCAGCTGGGAAGCTCCCACTGACCAAGGCAGAGGCTGTGTTCCTCTCCATTCTACAGACCGGCCGACTGCAGCTCGGAGGAGGTTTGCCCAGAGCCACCTCCCGGGACTGTGTGTCCCAAAGCACAGGGCTGCCCCAGGATACAGTGTAGCTGGCAACCACCCCAGCAGCAGGCCACACTGAGAGTGTCATGTGGAGGGGAGGGCAGCAGGGCCGGTCTGCTTCCCTGTCCCTAACCTCGGTGCTCTGGGCCTTGGAGCCGTGGAGCTGACCACCGCACAGGAAATCCCAGGGAGGACGACCCCCTCTCCCCCAGTCCTGGGCACTTGCCTCTATGTTGGGATGGGCCTTAGGGTGGCCGGGGGACCCAGCTACCACAGGTGAGGGAGCCCTGTCGTCCTGACCAGCTAGCAGGAGCTGCCAGGAGCTGAGCCCTGCCGAGACCTGTGCCCACGGCTTGGACAGGGCAGGGAATAAACACCCTGGTTAATATACTCCCAGGACCAGCGGGACTTCCCCAGAACCTCAGCAGCACCCGGGGCCTGGCGCCAGGCCAGATAGTTCTCCTCCAAAAGTTAGGAAGGAGGCTTGGTGAGGAGGTCAGCTCTGTGCAGGGGCGTGGCTGGCTCTTCATGCAACCTTCTGTGGACAGTCAGCCTCCCCACTGCAGGCTGCACGTGTTGGGGCTGGGCCACACGGTGGGTCCCAGGGCCACTGCAGTGAGCATCCTCAGCTCAGGCAGGAGGGGCTGGCACAGAAGTGGGATATGAACCAGGCTTGCTGCATCCACGGGCCTGGCTCTGGCAATAGCATAATGGGTGCTCTGGCTCACCCAGGGCTTGCATGGGCAGAGACAGGGTCGGGGTCTGTGGGTCCACAAATGTGGTGATGCATATCATCCACCCCTTCCAAGGCCTGTGAGAAGCAGGGCTGGAAGCTGCCACAGCACCTCCTTTACCTCCCCAGTCTTGCCTCAGCACTGACCACTCTATGCCTCAGTTTCCTCATCTGTAAAATGGGTAGACAAGGATGTGGCGGCAACTGAATGGGATGGTCTCAGAGGCCCCGTAGCTGGTGGAGCACATGGCAGTAGGTGGCAGGGCTGCTCTTCCTCGATGCCTGGCTCTCACTGTTTTGAAAGACGCTGCCTCCCCAACCAACTCCACTGACTCAAAAGCAGCTGAACAGGCTCACATAACAGTCACTTGGCAAAGAAAGACAGCCTGGGGCACAGGCTCTCCTGTGCTGAGCAGGACCCAGCGGGACAACAGGGATGAGGCGCCTGCCCTGGGTGCCTGCGGGGTCCTAGTCTAGACCTTGGCTGCTCGCACCTGTCCTGCTCACCGGCCCTAACCTTGGACTCAGCAGGCATTGGCAGACGGTGGGGGGACCTGAGAATCAGGCAACCCCTCTTCTCCCCTACCATGTGCTAGGACCTGCCTGGGGCCTCCGGCATCCCTCGTCTGACCCACCAGTAGGGGCATGAGCTGCTGTGCCCTTCCCCAGATGCCACACAGACAGGCGGGGACTGGCACTGGAGCCCTGCACCATCTCCTACCGGCCAGCCCAGGAAGCAGGCCCCGAGAGGGTCTCCCAGCTCCACGTCTGTGTTCCTGGCAGGAAATCCCCAGCAAGATAGCAGGAAGTGCTGGGAGGCGGGGTCGCCACCGCAGCTGGGCCAAGCAGACCCACTTCCCGTGGACTCAGCACTGACCAGAAGTGGCCCTGAGACCATGTTAGGGTTGCCTTTCAGAACTTGGCCCAGACCCTGCCAGCTTCAGGATCTGCCAGGAAAGCAGAAATGCGAAATAGAGCAAACCTCCCCCTGCGCAGCTGAGGCCATGCCCGGCCCAGACGGCAGGTGCACCGGGCACAGCTACCTGCCTCCGAAGACCTCTCGGCCCAGATGTGGCCCCAGGAACCTTCGACCTGCGGGCCGTGAGGGTCAGGAAGGTGTGGCTGGCACCAGAGGGCCGTGTCCCAACCCCATCCCCACCACCTCCCTGCCTTGAGACGCCCTGGGGATAACAGATTCAGGCCGTTTTCACATTGAAATTGTTGTTTACTGTTCCTTCTGCTGACAGCCACAGCGAGCTGACTCAATCCCTGGACACTGATGGGGGCCCTCACATGAAGGGCCACAGGGGCACAGGGCACACGGGGCGGGGGAGACCTGAGAGCTTCCCACGGCTGTGGCCCAACAGAGCCCACCCAGGCCGGAGTTCCACGTGGGGCTCCTCCCTGAGCCTCGGCCACCCTGGGAGGTGAGCAGTTGTGCCCCATTTTCCATAAAAGGAAACTGAGACTCTCCTTGCGCCCCACTCTGGGCAAAGCACTGCCCTCTCCAAACCATTGCCAGGGGTCACCACTGGGAGAGGGTCTCCATGGCAGGCAGAAGTAAGGATGAGGGCGCTGAGTGCTGGCCTGGCTCTAAGCACTTCCTGTACATCAGCCACTGAGTCCTCACCACCCTCTGTGGCAGGCACCGCAATCATGTCCATTTCACAGATGAGAAACTGAGGCACAGAGTGCTGACATGATGTGCCCAAGAAACGGAGAAGCAAGGTCTTGAGGGTGGGAAGAGGAACAGGTGTGTTGGGTGGTCCTGGGCCTCCAGGCTCGGTGAGTAGAGCGGCCCTCGAAGTTTTTACCCTTCAAGGGGAAATGTGCTCATCCTCACACTGGCTCATAGCCCTTCCACAGCTCCCTGGACACCAGACCGTGATCAGGCCTGCAAGGCCCCTCCCATCGGCCTGGCTTCCCATCCCCCCACCTTCTACCCAGCCCTCATGTGCTTTGTGGTCCAGCCTCTGAGCCTTTGCTCCCGCTGTTCCCTCTGCCTAGATGCCTTTCCACACATCTCAGAGAGCCAGATCTGCCCACCCGTCTTCCCCACCCTCCAGGGCTCAGCGCCAATGTCCCCACCTCCACAGAAAGCCTTCCCTGACCACCATGCGCCGCCCCCCACAACGGGCTGCCAGCCCCTAGGGAACCCCATGCTTTGCCTTGGCCTCTCCTGCCCTGTCTGGGTTGGGCTGCTCTCCAACCGCGCGTGGTGGGGCGGGGCTGTGTTTCCCTCCCTCTAGTGCCCAGAGCCAAGACAGTGATCCGGGAACAAATCCAACCCAATCTCCTCTGGGCCTGAGATGCACCCATCTCAGGAGGCACAGCCCATCCTGCCGCCCGCAGAGGTGAGTAGAGACTGCTCTGAGTGGAGGGCACTGCCCAGGCAAGGTCAAGGGTGGGGGAGCTGTAGTATCCCTCCTTTTCCAAGGCGCTCCAAGCCACTGCCCTGTTTACTACCTGACTTGCTTTCCCCACTTCCCTGAAGGCAGGTGGGAGCCTCTGTTCTGTCTTTTTAAGACCATGTCTAAAAGGCCCAGAGAGGTGCAGCAACTTCCCAGGGACACACAGCCAGAGGAGCCCCCTGCCTGTTGCTCCAAAGTGCTCACACACTGGGGTAGCGGCAGGTCCCTGGGGTCCTGCACACCGGTCAAGTCCTGCAGTGGGACAGCTCCTCTCAGCCCTCAGTTTCCTCATCTCTAACCTAGGGACAAGTGTCCATGCAGCCCCAGGGTCATCCTATCCCGGGGCTCATGGGGCCCCACCTCCCTGACTCCCTGAACATGGCCTGTCCCCACAGCACCGGCCTAGGACTGTTCACCAGCAAGTGGGCAGAATGTCTTTGCCCCGATCTGATCCACGCCACGGAGAGGCCTGGAAAAACCCACAGGCTGCTCCCTGCCCCCACCCCTGGGGGGATTGGAAAAGGAAAGAATGTCCAAAGTAAACAAGTCATCAGAGGGCCATGCCAGGACCTTGCAACAAACACAAGGTGCTCAGTAAGTGCTGAGTCCTGGGATGAAGAATTCTGAAGCAGAACCATTGCCAGGGCCTGCCCCTGCCCACAGTCCTCCCAGGCCGGGCAGGGCAAGCTCTGGAGGGCCTGTGGAGACATACACTGAAGGTTGTGTGACGTTTCTATTTCTCAAGGCAGGTGAGTGGAATAGGGACCACAGCGGGCCCAAAGTTCCCCAACAAGGCACGCATCAGATTGTGTAGTCAGCGTGGGGTGACGTAAGTGTCTGCATGCCGCTGGTCTGGAGCCCGGAGGCTGTGACTCCTCTCCGCCCACCCCCGGGCAAAGAGCGCTGAGGAGCCCCCACGGCGAGGCTGAAGTTAGAGGGGGCCGCGCGGGAGTCGGGGGAGGTCGGGAAAGCCGGGCGCCGGCAGTCCTTAGTCCCAGGAGCTGCGCCCAGGCCCCCTCCGCCGCGCAGCCAAACGCGGGCGCTGCTTAGTAGGGCTGGGGACGCCAGCCCGCCCTGCGCCCCCACGCCCCCACATCCCCCCCACTTGCCGGGGGTGGCTGGAACTCCCGTGGGCATCGTTCTGACCCTGATGGGGCAGGAGGGACTTGGCCTGGAGCGGGACGTCCCCCACCACTCTGCAGTGCGAACGCGGCGCGCACTCGGCCGGGCGCCCACAGGTGCCCGGGGAGCCGCGGCGCCCGGAAAGGACAGGGCCGGGCAAGATCACGCAGCGGTGGGAGGAAGGTCTTACCGAGGCGTCCGGGGAGCCGGGTGTGCCCGGCGGCAGGCCGCCGTTGAGCTCGTACTCCTCGGTCCCCGAGTCCATGGTGCGGCCGCCCAGGCCGCCAGGATCCGGGCCTGAGCGCGCCGGAGCCTCAACCTCAGGCTCCAGCTGCGTGCCCGCCCCCGGCCCGCCCCGCGGCGAGCGGCTGCCCCAGACTCCGCCTCCACCCAGGGCGGAACCGGGTCTAGAGGCCGTCCGCTGAGAGCCAGCGGTTCGGGGCCACTCCGACCTCTCCAGCCTGAGACGCTCCCCCGGGACCCCCCAAGGGCGGGGACGCGACGCCGGTGGCCCCAGAGGACCCTGCGCTGCGTCTTGCTTTGAACCTCCGTCGCGGACACTTTTAATACACAAAATGAGGCCAAGAACAGACCTTTCCCTGGCCACCAGGCAAACTGCATGAAAGTGAGCGGGCGTTGTCGCTGGCGCCCACGTTGGGTTTTTCCCAGGCGGGGTTCGCTCTGGGAACCGCAGATCGCTCCCGCACAGCGCCTACTGCGCCCCTAGTAACAGCGTCAGAGAGTCCGGGGTTCCCCTGACTGCGGGTCACGCTGGCACGGGGCTTCCCACTCCCTGACCTCAGGCTTTCTTGCTGGGAAATGGGGGTTATGAGGGCACAGACTCCTGAAGGGGCGTGGGGGGGTGGAGGCACAAAGGGGATGAAGGTGCCCTGGGTCTCAGCCCCTCCCGCGTGATGGAGCCGTCTCTGCGTCCAAGGGCTAGAGGGAGCCTGACTTGCCCTAGGGTGGCACTCTGTGCCCAGGCTAGTCACGAGGGGCTGGGCAAAGTGTGTTGGAGCTTCCAGCCCTTGGTTCAATCGGCCCGTTTTTCCCCAGGACGTGCTGGTAAGCCTCTTCCAGGCTGGAAAGCCAGGTGAGGTGCAGAGGACATTATTTCCCCTGGTGGCACTGGGCTGCAGGAGCTTGGGGTGAAGGCTGGGGTGCTGTGTCCAATCGGGCGAACCTGCCCCCGATAATTCAATGTTATTTCACGTAGGTTATTTTCTATTTCCCTACGTGTCGGCCAGTCTGAGAAATAAAGGGAAAGAGTACAAAAGAGAGAAATTTTAAAGCTGGGTGCCAGGGGAGGCATCACATGTCGGCAGGTTCCATGATGCCCCCCAAGCTGCAAAATCAGCAAGTTTTTATTAGTGATTTTCGAAAGGGGAAGGAGTGTACGAATAGGGTATAGGTCACAGAGATCACAAATATCACAAGGCAAATGGAGGCAGGGCGAGATCACAGGACACGGGGCAAAATTAAAATTGCTAATGAAGTTTAGGGCACGCATTGTCACTGATAACATCTTATCAGGAGACAGGGTTTGAGAGCAGACAACTGGTCTGACCAAAATTTACTAGGCGGGAATTTCCTGGTCCTAATAGGCCTGGGAGTAGTATGGAAGACCAGGGCTTATTTCATCCCTTATCTGCAACCGTAAAAGACAGACATTCCTGGAGTGGCCATTTTAGAGACCTACCCCTAGGCACACATTCTCTTTCTCAGGGCTGTTCCTTGCTGAGAAAAAGAATTCAGCGATATTTCTCCTATTTGCTTTTGAAAGAAGAGAAATATGGCTCTGTTCCTCCCGGCTCTCAGGCAGCCAGACCTAATGGTTATCTCCTTTGCTCCCTAAACATCGCTGTTGTCCTGTTCTTTTTTCAAGGTGCCCAGATTTCATATTGTTTAAACAATTTGTGCAGTTAATGCAATCATCACGGGGTCCTGAGGTGCCATACATCCTCAGCTTACAAAGATGGGATTAAGAGATTAAAGTAAAGACAGGCATAGGAAATCACAAGAGCATTGTTTGGGGAAGTGATAAATGTCCATGAAATCTTCACAATTTATGTTCAGAGATTGCAGTAAAGACAGCCATAAGAAATTATAAAAGTATTAATTTGGGGAACTAATAAATGTACATGAAATCTTCACAATTTATGATCTTCTGCCATGGCTTCAGCCAGTCCCTCTGTTTGGGGTCCCTGACTTCCCGCAACAGTGTCTTCTACTTCTGGCCTTGGCCTCACCCCCAGATCCCACTGCTTCATAGCCACCCACCCCTCCAGGACCCACCCAAGACGTGCATTCTCTCACCGTGTCTGCTGGTGCCTCCACTAAAGCCTCCAAAACAGTGAGCGGACTCTTGACCCCCCAACCTTCCTGGGGAGGTCAGATGGGGGTCACCCTTCTAGGACTCTACATCCCAGAACTGCCACTGGTAGTTATGGGGGCTCAGGCAGGTGGCTTAACCTCTCTGCATCAGCTTCCCTTTCGGTGCTATTAGCATTAAAGGAGGAGACCACCCCTCATATTGTCTTATGCCCAATTTCTGCATCCAAAGAAAGAAAAAGTAAAAACTAAAAGGCAGAAATGAAATCCACAGGCAGACAGCCCGGCACCACCCTGGGCCTGGTAGTTAAAGATTGACTCCAGACCTAATAGGTTATGTTATCTATAGATTACAGACATTGTATAGAAATGCACTGTGAAAATCCCTATCCTGTTGTGTTCCCATCTAATTACAGGTGCATGCAGCCCCCAGTCACGTACCCCCTGCTGGCTCAATCGATCACAACCCTCTCATGTGCACCCCCTTAGAGTTGTGAGCCCTTAAAAGGGACAGGAATTGCTCACTTGGGGAGCTCGGCTCTTGAGACAGGAGTCTTGCCGATGCCCCCGGCCGAATAAACCCCTTCCTTCTTTAACTCGGTGTCTGAGGAGTTTTGTCTGTGGCTCGTCCTGCTACAGCATAAGGCTGGGGTTTGGTCAAGGCCGTGTGAGCATGATCCCTTCTCCCTGCCTGTAAAGAAACAAGAGCAGAGAGAGTTCGGTAGCAGTGTGCAAGATCACCATGCAAATCCTCAGGGCAGCCTGGGGCCCAGCCCAGTCTAGAGTTTCTTCCTGTAAGTGAAAGCCTGCTCCTGTGGCACCGATGGGGTCCGACAATGAACAAGAGGCACACAGACAGCTGCGTCAGTTCTTGTTTTACTGTCAGCCCTCGAAAGTGGGCACCCCCCCAACCTGACAGGGGAGGAAAGTGAGGCACAGTTGGGGAGAGCCCAGGAGGGAGCCCTCAGCACCGGAGCCCCTCCTCAGAACTCCTGAGGAGGCTGTGCTGTCCTCTAGGCCACAGCTTGCCTGCACTGTCCCCTGCCTCACTGGACGTTCCCTAAGGTGAGGTCTGCTCGGCCCTCAGGCTGCACAGGTGGCCACCCAGCCAGCATTGGAACCCAGTGCCTGCCTCGCCTGTGTGGGGCTCCCATTCTCCCCCTGACCCATGCCTCACCCCTGCTGGGGGAGGGGTGAGTTTTGTAAGTGGGGAAAATGAAAGTCACCATGAGCAACTTTTCAGGAAAAAAAGGATCTTCCACTCCACCCTGTCCAGGCCTTGCTCCTGACTCATGGGGACATCTGTGCCACCTGTGGCAGGAGGTGGGCTGGGGGCAGCACAGTGCCCAGAACACTGGCCAGATGCCAAGTGGGTCCCCACCTGTTGTATGATTGAAGTGGTTGCTTGGCCTCTGTTTCTCCATCTGTTCATTTCTCAGCACTGTGCCCACCTGGGGGCCCTGGG
>NW_012120932.1:2027992-2033648 GCF_000951035.1 Colobus angolensis palliatus
GAAGGCCAAAGGCAGGTGGAGAGGCCCTGAGGTGGGAGAGGTTGTGGGAGGGGTTGGTGGGAGGGGTTGGTGGGCGGAGACCCCATCCTGAGAATCTTCCTTCCTTCCGGCCATGCGGCAGCTCCTGCAGTGTGCTTCATCATTCCCGCTGTTTTTTGTTTGTTTGTTTATTTGTTTGCTTTTGTTGTTGTTTGTTTTTTTAGATGGAATCTCGCTCTGTCGCCAGGCTGGAGTGCAGTGGTGCGATCTTGGCTCACTGCAACGTCCACCTTGCAGGTTCAAGCCATCCTCCTGCCTCAGCCTCCTGAGTAGCTGGGATTATAAGCGTGTACCATCACACCTGATAATTTTTGTATTTTTAGTAGAGACAGAGTTTCACCGTGTTGGCCAGGCTGATCTCAAACTCCTCACCTCAGATGATCCGCCCACCTCGGCCTCCTAAGTTGCTGGGATTACAGGCGTGAGCTACCGTGCCGGCCCCATTCCCACCTTCTAAGAGGAAGCTGGGAGGGTCGCAGCGCCAGTGACATTGGGAAATCAGCCTCAGGGTTTGTAAACCTGCTCTGTGCTGGCCATCCGACCCTCTCTCAGCCTCAGTTTCTTCAGCTCCTGGGGCTGCTGGGAGAACGTGTGGGTGTCAGGGCTCAGGCAGGCTGCAGCGCCCCGGAGTTCCCGAGTCTGCTCCGTCATCCTCATTTGCATACGTAGTGTCTGTTTTCTCCACTGTGCTCAAGGCTGTTTACCCAACTGTTCTCTGCTGGATCCAACCCAGGACAAGTCTTAAAGGCACAGTGTCCCCCGTGTCCCCTCCATCTACTTTTTTTTTTTTTTTTTTGAGATGGAGTCTCGCTCTATTGCTCAGGCTGGAGTGCAGTGGCATGATCTCGGCTCACTGCAACCTCTGCTTGCCAGGTTCAATGATTCTCTTGCCTCAGCCTCCTGAGTAGCTGGGACTACAGGCATCCGCCACCACACCCAGCTAATTTTTTGTATTTTTAGTAGAGACGGGGTTTCACCATGTTAGCCAGGATGGTCTCGGTCTCCTGACCTCGTGATCTGCCCGCCTCAGCCTTCCAAAGTCCTTGGATTACAGGCGTGAGCCACCGCGCCCGGCCCATCTACCTATTTTCAAGTTCTCCTGGAGACCATGAGTGCATGAGCTGTCCAAGACCAGTTTCTAGTTTCTAGATGCTGACCCTGAGCTGAGGGACATGTCCCCATGAGAGACACAGAGGAGGGCTGTGGCTGGGAGGAACGGGCTGGCAGGTGCTCCGGCAGAGCAGGCCCACGTGTGGGTGGGCACGCACACACAAACACTGTATATGCACGAGGGCCCCAGGCCTCCGCGGAGCAGCCCACAGGGTATTTCAGGACGCCTCTCTGGTGCCCGGGGAGGCGTGGTGCATCCCTCTCTCCCATCAAAGACTGGTGGATTCTTCTGGGGCTGGTGTTGTGTTGAGTTCAGATCTGCCCCTTCTGGCTTGGGGTGCGCTTGCTCGTATGTAAAGTGGGTATATGGCAAGATGGCATGTGAGGACCATGGAGGCATCACCTCAGCCCACTCCTCACAGTGCCACCTCAAGCAGGTGACTCCATCCCGCTGACCAAGAATGAGACCCCAGTGGGGCAGAGGACAGGCACACCGGGGGCCTGGACCTCCCACTGACCCACTGTCCTAGGAGCTGGGACTGAGCACGGTCTGAGCGCCCCCCACCGCCTGCTGTGGGGAGTACAGTTGTATCTCTCGGACCTGGATAACGTGTGGTGAAAGCACCAAGCTGTTGAAAGGTCAGTGGGTCAGACGGACCATGTTTTCACCCACAGAAAGCCTTCAGAAGCAGCCAGTCCCGGGCCGCCTCCACCTTGGAGAGGCTCGCAGGCAGGGATGCCATTTCCACATCACTAAGGGAGAAAGCGAGTTTGGCAAGGTGGTGTGGCATGCCCGAGACAACCCAGTTCTGCATGCCCGCCTGCCCGCCTGCACATGCTCTTGCTAACGTGAGCGGGACGAGGACGGGGCTGGCAGTTGGCCCAGGGCAGTGGCAACTCCCTGGAAGCCTGTGGTATTGCCAGCACCAGGCATGGCCCATCCACTCCCCACCCACCTGAGGGAGCGGTTACCTGGCATCAGGGTGGGCCCAGAGTCTGCATTTCTATCAGGCGGTCCCCAGGGACCACAGCTCCCACCAGGTCAGTGGACAGAGCAGGGAGGTAAGGGAGGTGGGTGGGTAGCACAGCCACCCCATTTCCAGAAGGACAGAGGAAGGAAGCCCAGGCCTGTGAGGACTGGATGTGGCCATGCCATCATCCCCACACTGAAGACGGGATGGCAGAGACTCGGAGAGCCAAGGGACTCACCAAGGTCACCAGGCAGGGTTCAGTGGGAGGGGAGGCACAGCCAGGTCGAGGATGATAAGGGGCTAGGTGACAGGAGATGAGCACCAGGCAGGTATGACAGCCTCTCATGCTGTCCACCACGGAGGAGCAATGTGTTCAGGCTGCACAACGAGGCACAGCTGGCCCTAGAAGGCCACATAACAGCAGAAACAAAGTGGATGTCCACCACAAGGGAATAGCTAAGTGGATAATGGCCATCTGCATTCGGGAGTGGGATGCTTCGTCTACAGAGCAAGCGAGGCCAGGCCAGGAGATGTGGAGGGGTCCAGCCACACTGCGGGCAGAGAACAGGCAGGAGCAGGAGGCTGGCCCCGCTTCCTCTGCTGCGTCCTGACACACTGCTCTGTTCCTGCCTGTTTGTGCTTCCGTCTCTCCCACTGGGGCTCCCAGGGGCCAGGCTGGGGCTGATGCCACTTTGCATTTATGGACATCTGTGCCCAGCAAAGCTCTTGTCCCCAGCTGCCACAGCAAAGTGGCAGGGAGAGTAGTCATCCCCCACTATCTGTTCTCTTCTTCCCCCTCAGTCACAGGCTGCTGACTTTCAGCTGCACCAGTGGCTTCTCAGAATCAGAGCTTCATTTCCATCTCCCCTGCAGCTAGAGATACCCTTACGGCTACATCTGGAAATGAAAGTGCTGTGTGCAACATCAGGGAAGGGATCCTAAACAGAAGGGGTGTGCCATTCTTTCTTAGTTCCTCTATTCTGCTGGCTGGAAAGTGGATGTAATGGCTGGAGCTCCAATAGGCATGTTGGACCATGAGGAGACCTTGGCTGTGGGAGCCTCAAATAGTGGAGCCGAAGACAGAAACAGCCTGCATCCACAAAGCCTGCCGCACAGGCCTCCCTGGGCTGCCCACCTCCCGACTTCTTAAGTATAAGTAAGGAAAAAACAAACAAACAAACAACTATCCTGTTCAGAGGCTGCTATAATTTAGTTTTTTTCTGATAGAGCTGATGTCAATCCTACTTTGGAAAAGTGAATTACATTATGTCACTGACCAGCTTAAATCTCCCTGAAGGCTCCCCGTGACCATCCTTACTCCTGGCCCCTGCACACTGAGCCCCCACATTGCCTGACCCCCTGCCCTCCCCTCGCCCACTCCACACTGGCCATCCCCCTCTTTTGTTCTATCGACTTTTCTCTACCTCAGGGTCTTTGTCCTCCCCATTTCCTCCACCTGAATATCCCGCGCCAGATGGCCACATGACTGGCTCCTTCCCATCATCACCTGAGTGCAGAACACCTGTCTACACCTGGGTCAGTGCCGGTGCTTGTGTGAGTGTTGTCTGCCCTTCTCCCCAGAAGGCTAGCATCTCAGTGGCAGTGGGCCCAGAGGGAGGGAAATCCACTTCAGAGCCCCCAGGTGCTGCCGACCGTCCCCCACCACCCAGGTGGTTGCCCGGGGCATGGTCTGGCCACGTTCTCTTTGTCCAGCCTCCAGGCGCAGTTCCCAGGCGTCCCTCTGTCCAGCCTGCTCGGCCCAGCCCATGCCCAGCAAACCACTAATGACAGGGGCCGCCCAGGCTTCTTATTCTTGGTCCTGACATCGACCGCTGACTCAGGCCACAAAGCCACCGGGCCAGAGAGCATGGGAGCAAGGATGGGCCTCTGGCGGGCAGGTGGTCTGTGGTTTGGCGAACAGACATCCACCTGCGAATCAGATTCAGTCTGGGTACCTCCCCCTTCCTCTCCCAAGAGCCCAGGCCAAGCTCCGAGCTCCGAGTTCAGCCTCATCTGCTGGCCTTGGCCCATCCAGGGAGCCAGCTGGGCTGAAAGCCCAACCCTGGGGCTACAATTAGGTAACATCTGTTTAGTCAACTGGGTCTCAAAGCTCAGTGCCTGGCCCAGGGCTCAGTGCACAGCCATTAACGGGCCAATGTGAGATCGCATCAGATGGCGGTGGGACTAGTGCACCCAGCCAGAAGGCCCCGTCTCTCCTGCCTCCTCTGCCGGGGACCAAAGTCCCCCTTCTCCAAGTCTGGGGCACCTCTTCCAATAAACCCCCAGATTCCCCTGAGGGCATCCTCTCTGCACACACGTGCCCCCTCACTAGGTCCACTGAGGTCCACAGGCTTCCCTTCCCACCCTCAGCCCCCTCCATGGACACTCCATGCTCCAGGAGGTTCAGAGGGCTGAACAGTAGCTGTTTCCCTCTGTTAGCGCCCAACAGCCCCCAAGACATTTTCCCACCCGTCCCAGGCTGTTGGGGTGTCCAGAGCTATGAGTTATGGCTGTTTTCCTAAAAAATTTGAGGGCCGGGCATGGTGGCTCACACCTGTAATCCCAGCACTTTGGGAGGCTGAGGTAGGTGAATCACTTGAGGTCAGGAGTTGGAGACCAGCCTGGCCACCTTGGCAAAACCCTGTCTCTATTAAAAACAAAAATTAGCTGGGCATACTGGTGGGTGCCTGTAGTCCCAGCTACTTGGGAGGCTGAGGCAGGATAATCGCTTGAACCCGGGAGGCAGAGGTTGCAGTGAGCTGAGATTGCGCCACTACACTCCAGCCTGGCGTGGAGCAAGGCTCCGTCTCAAAAAAAAAAAAAAAATTGAAAGGGTGATGACACCACCACCACTGAGAGGCTGAGTATGGAAATGTTACCAAAACACCAGGGTTCTGTCTAGGTCCAGCTTCTCATCGCACACAAAGCTAGTCACTGAGACAAGTATTGCCAAGGAAGAAGCTTTAGTCAGGTACTGCAGCTGAGGAGATGGGAGCTCAGTCTCAAATCCATCTCCCTGACTGACTAGAACTAGGGGCCTACAGAGCAGGGAAAAAACGTAACAATGTGTAAGAAAACAGGAACTGGAGAAGGGCAAGAAAGGATCATGGTGAATCAGGGGTCAGGCATCTCATTGTCTGGTTGTGGTGATTTATTGAAAAAAAAAAAAGAAAAAAAAAGGAAGGTGGGGGCAGTGGCTCACACCTGTAATCCCAGTACTTTGGGAGGCTGAGGCAGGTGGATCACTTGAAGTCAGCAGTTCGAGAAGGCCTGGACAACATGGCAAAACCCTGCCTGTACAAAAAAAAAATTAAAATGGGGCTGGGCGTGGTGGTTCACGCCTGTAATCCCAGCCCTTTGGGAGGCCGAGGTGGGCAGATTACCTGAGGTCGGGAGTTTGAGACCAGCCTGACCAACATGGAGAAACCCCATCTGTACTAAAAATACAAAATTAGCCAGGTATGGTGGTGCACGCCTGTAATCCCTGCTACTCGGGAGGCTGAGGCAGGAGAATCACTTGAACCTGGAGGTAGAGG
>NW_012120932.1:2037343-2052384 GCF_000951035.1 Colobus angolensis palliatus
TATATATATATATGCATAGAAGAGAAAAGAAAGCCTGTCTATGAGACTATTGGGTGGGTTTGAACAGCAGTTGCTGCTGAGCACACTGTAGCCCAGGTGTGGTGTGCATGGTCTCATTATGGGGTTGTGTCCTTTCTACAGATGGGGAAACTGGGGCTCTGAGAGCTAAGATTCAAACCCAGATTGCCTGAGTCCACACTGCACCCTCTGCCTACTTTGGCTGGGTGCCAGGAGCTACCTTGCAGCCAAGGCAAAGCCCTTTCCTGTCCTGCCTAGGGAATTTCAGCCCACCTCAGGCCCAAGGCTGCCCCTAGCTTCCTTGATGGAGACCTGTGAATGTCACAAGAGCCCACGGTGGGGCGGGGGCTTCAGGCTCAGGCTGTGGAAGCCTCTGGTCCCCACTCCCTCCCTGTGCTGTGGCAGAGAGGGCACAGAGGTCAGCCTGCAACTTCTGAGCACGCGCTCACACCAGTAGAACACGATCACTCCCGGCCTGGAGGGGCTTGTCTGATCGTGCTTCTGGTTGGGCCCACGGTTTTCAAACTTGGACATGCATCAGAACCCCAGGAGAGCATAGCTCACTCGGCCGAGTCCCAAGGGGCTGGTGCTGCTGGCCCAGGAACCCTACACCAAGCCAATGGGCACGGCTGTCCCTGGAAGTCCTGAGGCGGGGATGTGGGCCAGGCTGAAGACTGATGCAGGGGCACGGGTAGGGGAGGGCCTGCTTCTGAGCCACTGCCCCCTGTAAGCCTGGGGTCCAGTGCCTCCCACAAACCCTCCCACTGTCCCTCAGCGTGAGGCAGGTGTCCCCCCGCTGTGGAAAAGTCAGGAGTCATCAGTGTGGCATGTTGGAAACAAACATACTGTAAACATGCCATTTTTAGTTATTTTCCTTGCATAAATCCATGAAGGGACGAGGCCTAAAGAGGACTCTGTCCCAAGCCCGAGAGAGTCAGCCCACGTGTTTTCATGCTACTTGGGATCATTGTGGTCAGGCCAGGGATGTTCTCACTGGGTCAAGTAGAGGGTTGGTGAGCACATTCAGGCCAGCAGGAAAGCGAGTGTCGCCTTCATTTTGGTCAAGGATATGTCATCAGGGTCCAGGTATGGTGGCTCACACCTGTAATCCCACCACTTTGGGAGGCCGAGGCAGGCAAATCACTTGAGGTCAGGAGTAAGAGACCAGCCTGGCCAACATGACAACACCCTATCTCTACTAAAAATACAAAAATTAGCTGGCGTGGTGGTGCATGCCTGTAATCCCAGCTACTTGGGAGGCTGAGGCAGGAGAATTGCCTAAACTAGGGTTGGAGGTTGCAATGTGTGGAGATTTCGCCACTGCACTCCAGCCTGCGTGACAGAGTGAGACCCTGTCTCAAAAAAAAAAAAAAAAAAGATATGTCATCTGGGACAATAACCTTGAAAAGCAGGGGTCCCAGATGACCTTATTTGCAGAGAATGTAACTGCAGACGGCAAGCAGTGGGCTTAACTTTCACCATGCCCTTCGTTCTCTGTCCTCTGCCCTCTGCCCCAGCCACTGCTGGCCTAATCTGAAGGCCATGTGTGCCTCACGGTCTGAAAACGCTGCTTTCCACAGCTGCTTCTCCTTCCAAATTTCCCTGGAATCTTGCTTTGGCGGCAAACCTCTGGTTCAATTCCTTCCTTTTAACTGAAGTCTATGGGAAAAATTTGGAAGTTGAAATATGCTAGTCCAAGGAAGTGGACCTGAAGTTCTGGGGACGGTGGGCTGCCAGGTAAATGGCACTGTGCAGGGGACGGCCCCTGGGACCCCCTGGTTCCTGTGAAGGTCAGGTAGGGGCCGGGGTCAGTGGCTCATGTCTGTAATCCCAGCACTTTGGGAGGTCAAGGAGGGTGGATCACCTAAGGTCAGGAGTTCAAGACCAGCCTGGCCAACATGGTAAAACCCTGTCTCTACTAAAAATACAAAAATTAGCTGGGCGTGGTGGCAGGCGCCATAATCCCAGGTACTTGGGGGACTGAGACAGGAGAATAGCTTGAACCCAGGAGGCAGAGGTTGCAGTGAGCTGAGATCCCACCACTGCACTCCAGCCTGGGCGACAGAGCGAGACTCTGTCCACACACACACACACACACACGCACGCACATACACGCACACGCACACACACACGCACGCACACACACGCACACGCACACACACGCACACGCACACACACACGCACACACACGCAGATCAGGTAGGATGTGAGGTGTGTCCTCATGGCCAGGCATGGGGTGGGTGGGGCCGGATGACCACAGGGACTCCTGTGGCCACTGCTGCTCAGGAAGTGGATCACAAGGAGCAGAGTCGCCAGACCCTTCAGGTCCCAGCTCCACATTTAAGGCAGGTCTGGCCATGAGCCAGGCCTCTGCATGTGACCCGGGGCCTCACTGTGGCGTGGCTGCCTGTCCCGCCTGTGGATGTTGCCTGTGCTGTGCAGAAGCCACACAGCCTCCGGGGCGGCTCCCCAGAATGCCACATTTCCTGTCTCTGGCTCTGATGGCGTCTAGGCTGGCGGGGGTCCCAGCCCCAGCAGGCCTGTTGCTGGGCAGAGCCAGGGCCACGTGCAGTTGGGTCTGGCTGAGAGCATCTCATGGGTTGGTGAGAACCCTTCCAGCACAAAGGGGCATTTATCAGACGGGGATGGCATGTCTCGGTCTGAACACAGGAAACACAGAAATAGCCTTTCACAGAGCGCCCGCAGGGCTGGGCTCGCCTGCTGTGGAGGGTGTCGGCTTTCCAACTACTTCTCCAAGCTGTGCGACCCATCCACGTTCCCCAGCGAGTTGTTCTGTCCCTGACGGCACTCCCTGAGAACGGTCTTGCTGCAACTGGAGGGAGAGAGGCAGGGAGGGGAAAGGGGAAGACTTGGGGGAGAAGGAGGAAGGGAGACAGATGGAGACAGACAGAGGGAGGGATGGAAAAAATGAGAGCGAGAGAGAGGGAGGGAGGTGGAAAGGTAGGTTGTCTCCACTGGAACAGTCTGCCTCCATGGTTCTCCGTGATGGGAATGGACTTCGTGTCTCACCTAACAGCAAGGGTCTCCACAGTATGGCTTCACCTTCTTTCTCTTCGTAAGGCAAGAGTGGACAGGCACACACTCCGGGACGTGCCGGCTGCGTCCCTGAAAATGCCTGTCTTCCCCAGCTCGTACATCTTTGCTTGTGTTATTTCTTCTGCCTATAATGACTCTCAAATACCCAGACTGAAAAAGAATTAAGCCCCACTTGACACCTATAAATAATTTCTCTCATTGTAATATGCATGAAACATGTGACTGCTTGCAGTTCTATTTTGTGGTCATATCATGATTTATTCAACCCGATGGACATTTATCTTTTCCTTTATTTATTTATTTATTTACTGAGACAGAGTTTCACTCTTGTCACCCAGGCTGGAGTGCAATGGCACGATCCCAGCTCACTGCAACCTCCACCTCCTGGGTTCAAGGGATTCTCCTGCCTCAGCCTCCCGAGTAGCTGGGATTACAGGCATGTGCCACCACACCCGGCTAATTTTGTATTTTTAGTAGAGACGGGGTTTCACCATGCTGGCCTCGAACTCCTGACTTCAGGTGATCCACCTGCCTTGGCCTCCCAAAGTGCTGGGATTACAGGCATGAGCCACTGTGCCTGGCATCCTTCTTTTATTCTTCTGAAAACAATGCTATAATGACCATCCTCTCTGGTATGTAAATCTCTGCACACATACTTGAATGATTTAAGAATTAATTGCCAGCCTCAAGATGGCCCCCAATGATCCTTGCTTCCATATTCATAACCAGCGTAGTCTCCCTTCCCAGTAAATCAGCGAGAGTGCATGTGGCCAATAAATTCCAGCAGAGGTAGATGGTGTGTGACATCTGAGGCTGGGTCATAAAGGACATTGTGGCTTCAGACTTTCCCTTCTGGACGGCTCGTTTTGGGGGAAGCCAGTCACTATGTCATGAGGACAAAGCAGCCCTAAGGAGAACCAATCCCTTGTGGGGAGGAACTCGGCCCCCAGTCAGCAGCTGATACCAACTTGCCATGTGTGAGTGAGTCACCTTGCAAGTGGATCTACTGTCCCAGTCAAGCCTTCAGATGAGACCACAGCTCTGGCCAACACCTGACTGCAGCCTCATGAGAGACCCAGAGAAAGAACCATCCTGTTGAGTCTCTCTTGATTTCTTGGCCCGTAGAAATTGCTAGTGATAGTAAATGATTCTTGTTTTTTAAACCACTAAGTTTTAGGTTAACTTATTACACAGCAGGAATGATAACTTAAATGGTAACTATTTTGGTCAAAAGAGGCCAGGCTCTGCTACAATATCAAATAAACCACATCTTGATGGCTAATACGATAAGGTTTATTTCACCCTCACTTACGTCTGATGTGGGTAAGAGGGCTCTCCTGCTTGGCACTCAAGTCCCAGGGATAGTGGGTATTTTCAACTAGAAGCAGGACACTTCTTCTCACATTCAGGTGGTGAGAAATCCATGTTATCACACCCAGCAGCATAGGGCCAAGAAACATAGTTTAGTTGTATGCCCCACAATATAACTAGATAATTTTTTAGTATTGCCTCTGCCACAGTGAATTAAGAGAAATAAAAGTGACTACTATTTATTTGAAAAGTAAAAATTCCCAGAAGTACGGAAATGCATATTGAAACTGATTCACAGTGTTTCATTTCCTATGGCATAACAAAACTCCCTTTTTGAAATCTGAGAACACCCAAACTTCCACAATTGCTACAGGATAAACACTTCCACACACAGCTGATAGGAACAAGAATGGGCTTGACTTTTCCAGATTGCAAGTTGCAAGATTTATCAACAGCCTTTAAAATATTTATATTCCTTGACCCAAATAATTTTGCTTCTGGGAATGCATTCTAGGGAGATATTTTTTAATAAGATAAAAGCTTTATGCATAATTCACCATAGCATTATATGAAATAAGGAAAAGTTGTAGGCAACTTAGATGTATGCCAGAGAAAAGATAAATTATGGCACCTCCCTGCGATAGAATATGTGCAAGCATTACAGGAAGTACAGTGGAGACCGTCAAAGCTGACGCTACAGCCTCACTTGGAAAAGACTGCAGAGTTGAATAATCAGCAATGATGTAAATGCAGACACATAGGAAATAAACTTTGAAATGTTACCAGTGGTGTCCTCTGGGTGATGGGATGAGGTTTGCCTCCTCTGCGTCCTTGCTGTCCTTTCCCAGTTCCCCCAGGGGGCGCATGGCACATTTGTAGCCCTGCTGGTCTTTTTTTTTTTTTTTTTTCCCGAGACGGAGTCTAGCTCTGTCGCCCAGGCTGGAGTGCAGTGGCCGGATCTCAGCTCACTGCAAGCTCCGCCTCCCGGGTTTACGCCATTCTCCTGCCTCAGCCTCCCGAGTAGCTGGGACTACAGGCGCCCGCCATCTCGCCCGGCTAGTTTTTGTATTTTTTAGTAGAGACGGGGTTTCACCGTGTAGCTCAGGATGGTCTCGATCTCCTGACCTCGTGATCCACCCGTCTCGGCCTCCCAAAGTGCTGGGATTACAGGCTTGAGCCACCGCGCCCGGCCCCTGCTGGTCTTTCTCTGTCCATCTGTTTATTTGTTAGATAACAAAAATGCCCTTCTTCAGAGGGTTTGCCTCTGGTGCAGTGCCGTGTGTACTTCCTACATTATTATCATTATTATTATTTTGAGATGGAGTCTTGCTCTGTCGCCCAGGCTGGAGTGCAGTGGTGCGATCTCTGGTCACTGCAACCTTCACCTCCTGGGCTCAAGCGATTCTCCTGCCTCAGCCTCCCGAGTAGCTGAGACTACAGGCACCCGCCACCACACCCAGCTAATTTTGTGGAGACAGAGTTTCACCATGTTGGTGAGGCTGGTCTTGAAATCCTGACCTCAGGTGCTCCACCTGCCTCAGCCTCCCAACGTGCTGGGATTACAGGCATGAGCCACCGTGAAAAGGACACTTTTGATTCAGTGTCCTGGATCGCAAATGCAGGCAGGTGAGGCAGTAATAGTGGGGCCTCCCGGTTGTGCCATGAGGGGTCAGGAACATGGGGTCTGAGTACGGAAAACACCAAAGAGCATAGAGTTCTTGGAAAGCTTCACAGAGGAGGACAAAAACGAGAGAGTGTGGAGAGAGAGAAAGAAGGGAGTAGGGAGAGGGAGGGAGGAAAAGGGGTGATGGAGGTCTAGCCTATCCCATTTCTCCCCCACCCCAGCACACCTGCATGGTCTGGTTGTCCCCTGAGGCCACTGCTCATCTTCTTGCTGACTTTGCTCGGGCTACAGTGACCATGAGCTCCCTCTAGCAAGTGGAGCTGTCCACGACCTGTCTGCCCGTCTGCAGTGATTGGCTTGGGCCCTTGCGACATGAGGGCTTGCTTCTGGCGGCCTTGCAACAGGTATCCTTGGCCAGGATTGGCCCCTTTCCTCTCTCCCAGTGGCCGTTGGACATGGGTGTCCAGCTCTCCAATTAGGGTGGCAGTTCTGGCTTTGGTACAGGACACATCATCACCAAAGGCCCGTAACCACAATCGTCACCCATCCCTGCACTCAGAGTTTGAGGTGGGGGCCACCCCTGGGGTGAGGCACCAGCTCGCAGAGGCCTTGCAGGTGGCAATGCTAGCTCCAGCGGCTTCTAACAGCTGCCCTCACTCCCTGGGACTCACTGCTGTCCTTGGGGTGTAGTGAAAGGCAGGGAGGAACTGCAGTCACTAGGATCTGCCTACAGGGTCTGCCCTTAACCCTGGTGTCCACAAGACTGTAGGACAGAGGAGTCAGAAGCTCTTTTCTCTGTTAAAAATTCTAACCGTATTAGAAAATAGCAACATTTACTTCCCTCCTTTTTCCCCCTTTGTTTCTGTGAATTTGCGTTAAACATAAATGTCAATTAAAGTGGACTCCAATTATCATTTTTCTTCCTTCTCTCCTTACTGGGCTCACGTGCTGGCCCAGGTGGGGATGAGGGGGGCACCCATTCTTCCCAAGATGGGTTTCCGAAGCAACGTGAGGCCTCTGTTCATGGAGATACAGAGGTAGATGAAATGCTTGTCCTTCACCTCCAGGCCAGGTGAGAGTGAATGTTTTAAAGGCAGCATCACAACTTATCACCAAATGTGTGTCCTCCCCTCTGGTGTCCAGTCTGACCTTGGGAGATGGTGGCCAGAGAATTCATCCTTGGGTGCGCTGCCAGAGTTGGTCTATAAGCTACCCATGTCCGTCCCCTAGGAATGGGGTGGGGCTTCATGTCACAGAAATAACATTTCCTCCCACCCATCACTACAGCAGACCTGGGCAGCGACCGTCTTGCTCAGAGGCTTGATGTTGTGTGGGCCTCATCTCTGGGATGCTGTTGGCCTTCTCCTCAGGGTTGCTGCCTACTGGTCACAATAGGGCTGCTTGAGGTCCAGACAGCATGTCTGTGTGCAGTCCTGGGAGAAACAGGGAGGAGACCACAAGCCACATGGGCCCCGTTTTCTCTTGAAAGCAAAAGCCCTAAATTTCCCCAGTAGACTGCACCTTAGGTTTCAGAACCACCCTTATCTTCGAAGAAGGCTGGGAAATATGGAACTGAATTGGCCGCGTCTTGACCTGTCACCTGGACTGAATATGCTGTCCCCTGGGGCAAAGAATGGATATATCCAGTATCCATTCTTTCATTCTTTTTTTTTTTTTTGAGATGGAGTTTCGCTCTTGTTGCCCAGGCTGGAGTGCAATAGCATGATCTTGGCTCACTGCAACCTCTGCATCCCAGGTTCAAGCGATTCTCCTGCCTCAGCCTCCTGAGTAGCTGGGATTACAGGCACCAGCCACCATGCCTGGCTAATTTTTGTATTTTTAATAGAGACTGGGTTTCACCCTGTTGGCCAGGCTGGTCTCGAACTCCTGACTGCAGGTAGGAGTGCTACCTGCAGTCCTACCCAGAGTGCTGTGATTACAGACATGAGCCCCCTCACCCGGCCACAAAATGTTTTTGAGGCTCATCCATGTTGTTACCTGGATCAGCGGTTCTGAAGTCCTGCTCCCTGCTAGCCAGCACTCCTCTGTTGGGATGTACCCCAGGTGTTTATCCATGTACCTGGGGAATAGACATTTGGGCTGTTCAGCTTTAGTTGTTACAAATAAATCAATTCCTTAAGACACTGGTGTATAAGTACTTGTTTGAGTAAAGGTTTTTATTTCTCCTGAGTAAACAGAATGACATTTCTGGATTATATAGTAAAAGTATGTTTAGTTTTATAAGAAACTGACAGACCATTCTCCGAAGTGGCTGTGTGTTACATTTGCTCCCTGTCCTAACACTTGATATTTTCTGGCTTTTGAGATTTTAGCCATTACAATGTGTTTGAAGTAGTAACTCATTGAAGTTTTAATTATCCCTTCCCTGGTGACTAATGGTACTGCATACAAATTCATGTTCATTAACTCTTCATATATTTTCTTTTGTGAAGCATCTGTTCAGGTGTTTGGCTCATTTTACAATTCAGGTCCATCTAAGACATTTTTTATTTTAATTAGCTGGGCATGGTGATGCATGTCTGTAGTCCCAGGTACTCAGGAGGCTGAGGTGGGAGGATCCCTTGAGTCCAGGAGGTCAAGGCTGCACGCAGTGAGCTGTGATCGTACCATTGCACTCTAGCCTGGGCAACAGAGCAAGACTGCATTTCTAAAAAATAATAATAAATTTCAGGTTGTTCTTTTTTTAGCATTGGCTTTTAAAAGGAGTTCTTTATATATTATGGATACTCGTTCTTTTTTTTTTTTTTTTTTGAGACAGAGTGTTCCTCTGTCATCCAGGCTGGAGTGCGGTGACTCAGTCTCGGCTTTCTGCAACTTCTGTCTCCCAGGTTCAAGTGATTCTCCTGCCTCAGCCTCCCAAGTAGCTGGGACTACAGATGTGCTCCACTACGTACAAAAAAAAAGTAATTTTTGTACTTTTAGTAGAGACAGGTTTCACCATATTGGCCAGGCTGTTCTCAAACTCCTGACCTCAGGTGATCCACCTGCCTCAGCTTCCCAAAGTGCTGGGATTACAGGCCTGAGCCACCGTGCCTGGCCTGGATACTTACTCTTTTTCAGGTATAGTTGTAAATATTTTTTCCGGTTCTATATCTTGTCTATTATTTTCTTAGTAGTGTCTTTTGATAAGCAGAAGGTTTAAATTTTGAAGTCCAACTCACCAAATTTTATGGTTATTTCTTTTGGCATCGTGTCCAAGAGGTCTCTTTTTTCCTCTAGGGTCACTGCATCTGTTCACTACCTCTGAGCTCCAAGTCACTTCAGTTCCCGCTCTGGGATAACATTTCTCCCTCCCAGTGAGTGCAGTGCCAGCCTTTTGCTATAGAGGGCGCTGGGGAGCACTGCATGAGGAAGGGCTCTTTTGCCGACTCCGGACTCCCACAGCTGCAGGGTGGGTCCATGGTGTGGGGTGATGGTGCCTGGTGCTGGCCATGTACTTCAAATGCACGTCCCCTTTTGACCCTGGCTGGTGACTACATTTCCATGCCCTCTCGATCTGGAATTCCACATGCTCCAGGCCTGCCTGCACCCAGACTTGCTGCATGCCTGGCCAGCAGGGCCCCAGTTCCACAGTGCCTGCACCCCACCAGCAGTGGCTGCAGACTAGCCTGGCCCAGGCAAACCCGCGGACCTAGCAGCAGACAATAGCACATCTAGTGAGCCTCAAATACACCTTCTCTGTGGAGGCCTCCTTCCTTCCACATGGGCCTTCCTGGTGCCTCCCTCGGCCCTCGAGCACCTGAGTTTTCTTGTATCTTCTCAGTGTGTTTCCTATCTTCGATGACACAGCCACAGCGATACTCCTCTGCGTCTTCCTCTGGAAGCTTTAGGTCTATGGTCAATGTGACATGAGTTTTCTTTTGCCATTTTAACTGCTTTTTGTTTTTGAGACAGAGTCTGTCTCTGTCGCCCAGGCTGGAGCGCAATGGCGTGATCTCAGCTCACTGCAACCTCTGCCTCTTGGGTTAAAGCAATTCTTCTGCCTCAGCCTCCCGAGTAGCTGGGACAACAGGCACATACCACCATGAATGGGTAATGTTTGTATTTTTAGTAGAGATGGGGTTTCGCCATGTTGGCCAGGCTGGCCTCGAACTCCTAACCTCAGGTGATCCACCCACCTCGGCCTCCCAAAGTGCTGGGATTACAGGCATGAGCCACCGCGCCTGGCCTTAACCATGTTAAGTGTATAGTTCAGTAGTCTAAGTATATCCAGATTTATGAAACAGATCTCTAGAGCTTTTTCATGATCCCAAACTGAAACTGTCCCCATTCAACACTGACTCCCTATTCCTCCCTCCCCCAGGCCCTAGCAGCCACCATCTGACTTTCTGTTTCTATGAATGCAGCTCCGCTGGGTATCGCATATACGTGGAATCATGCAGTATGTGTCCTTTCATGATCAAGGTATTTCATTTAGCATAGTGGCTAAATGATGAACCTCAAGGTTCATCCGTGTGTAGCATGTGCCGGCATGTCCTTCCTTGTTGAGACTGAATAACATTCCATGAGATGGAGACACCACATTTTGTTTATGTGCTCATCTGTTGCTGGACGCTTGTGTTGCTTCTGTATCCTGGCTCTGTGGATAATGCTGCTGTGAACCTGGTGTGCAGATAGAAGAAAACGTGTCAGTGAATGCGGCAGGTAGCAACAAGGAGATGACTTCTCAGTGCCTGCTCAGTGCTAATGCAGGGCAGTGAGGCTCAGGGCGGTGATGGGGGAAGGGTGCCAATGGAGCCGTCCAAAGCCTGCACATGGTGTTTAGGATTTAGAAGACAAGCAAACAAGTGCAGCGCGGCCTGAGACTGTGCTTTTTCTGCGCTGGTCATGCTGGGATGAACCCAAGAGGCATTAGTACTGTGCTATCCGCCTCCCTGCCTCCCCTCCACACTGTCTCTCACACGCCCCTCCCCTCTTAGTTGACCATAAACCTATTTTCACAAGTGTTCAGTGTGAGAAGGGCTCTTGACTAAGTTAAGGCTCAGGCACTGGGTTTGGAAGCGGCCGAGTGCCCAACCCCGTGTGTGGGACCGCTGCCTGCGCAGAGGGGCAGCCCAGCACGGGGCCTCCGCAGAACGTCACTGCAGCCTTTGTTCACTGGCGTCTGGGGAGCCTTTTCCATTCTGGGCTGCCATCCCTTTGGCACCCAGAGGACTTTCCTGCCACCCAAACAGCAGATGGTCAGGAAATGAAGACTCACACTAACATCAACCAGAGGAAAATCTCATTCAATTGGCAGAATCTGCAGTGAGCGAAGCATGCGGCTGGACACATGTCATCTTCTTAGGGCGATGCCCTCTGCCAGTGGGACAGTAAGTGCTAGAAACCGTGGGCGCTGTGGCCTTCGAAGGCCGATGACCCACAACCAACTGCTGGGCAGGTCGGGGCTGGGGTGGTGGGACTTTTTGTCCTCCTCTGGGTCAGCTTGTCTCCCAGGCTCACAGGAATCACTGGGCTTCAGGACTGGGTTCCCTTCTTCCTGCTGCAGACATGGGGTCACTGGGGGAGGCTCAGCTGGAGCACCTGCCGTGAGTCAGGCCCTGAGCCAGGGGTTCTATATGCTTTGTCACTCAGGGCTAAGTATCACTATGAGTGACACCAACCGCAAAGTACCAGTTGCTTAAACAAGACAGACATTTCTTTATTACACAAATGATGTCTGGAGGCATGCTGTACAGGCTGGGGTGGCAGCTCCACATTCTCCGGCACCTGTTTCCTCCTAGCTTCCTACCCTGCCGTTCTCTACTCACAGCTTCCACCTCATGACCTAAGATAGCTGCTTGAGTTCCAGTCATCAAACTTGCATCCCAGCCACCAGGAAGGAGGAAGGGAGGAAGAAAGGTGCGCTCTGACCCTCCAAGACACTTCTCAGAGCTTTCTGGACACATTCACTCACGTGTCGTGGCCAAAGCTTCACCACGTGGCCACACCTAGCTACAAGGGAAGCAGGGAGATGTAGTTTCTACTCCAGGCAACCATGTTCTCAACTAAAGTTCAGGGTTTCTATGCCTGAGGAAGAAAAAGAGAATGAATAGCGGAGGACACTTAGTCATCTCAGCTACACACACCTAATTTCTATAAGTTCTAGCAATATATAAAAGTTGAAACCTTATGTATATATTTTTGTTACAGACTAACCACACAGTATGAAATTCAAAATGGTGAATGGTTAACCTTTCCTTCCTTCTCCTATCCCCAAGGTGTCCAGTGCTACCAAAGGCCATCTAGGCCAGCAGTCCTCAAAGAGGATCCCAGGACCACAGTGCCAGCATCCTTGGAAACGTGTTGGAAATGCAGATTCTCAGGCCCCGGCCTCCTCCACCCCACCGATTTAGAAGGTCTGAGGGTGAGGCCAGGAGTCTGTATTTTAGCAAGCCCAATGGAGGGGCTCTGCTGCCTGCTGAAGTCTGAGCACCCCGGGGCTGAGCAAAATCAGGCTGATACATCTAGCTGTAGGTCTCCCTGGTGACCATCGGCACCACTCTCGCATTGCTCTGCCTGAGCATTTCAGGGAACAACGTTCAGCACTGTTCGTTTTCCCTTTCCTATTTATTTATTTATTTTTATTTTATTTTATTTTTTGAGATGCTGTTTCACTTTGTTGCACAGGCTGTAGTGCAGTGGCAGGATCTCGGCTCACTGCAATCTCCACCTCCTGGGTTCAAGGGATTCTCGTGCCTCAGCCTCCTGAGTAGCTGGGACTAATTTTTGTATTTTTAGAAGAGATAGGGTTTCCCCATGTTGGCCAGGCTGGTCTCAAACTCCTGGCCTCAAGTGATCCACTTGCCTCGGCCTCCCAAAGTACTGGGTTTACAAGCGTGAGCCACTGCAACTGGCCCCCCCTTCCTTTTTAAACAGCTTTAGTAAGATATAATTCACAGACCATACAACGCACCCGTTTAAAGTGTGCGATTCAGTGCTTTCTAGTATATCCACAGACTTGTACATCTATCACCACAATTTTAGAGCATTTTCATCATTCCTATTTATTTATTTATTTATTTATTTATTTATTTATTTATTTTGAGACAGAGTCTTGCTCTGTCGCCCAGGCTGAAGTGCAGTGGCGTGATCTTGGCTCACGGCAGCCTTCGCCTCCTGGGTTCAAGCGATTCTTCGCCTCAGCCTCCCGAGTAGCTGGGACTACAGGCGCCCACTACCACGCCTGGCTAATTTTTGTATTTGTAGTAGAGACGGGGTTTCACCATGTTGGCCAGGCTGGTCTCTAACTGCTGACCTCAGGTAATCTGCCCTCCTCGGCCTCCCAAAGTGCTGGGATTACAGGTGTGAGCCACCGCACCCGGCCCCTTTTTATTTTCAATTTTGAATACTGATGTTTAACTATTTACATTTTCAAAAGGCCTCCCAGTCATGCCTGTCCCCACCGCCCCACCCAGGTAGCCATGGTCATTTATGTATTTAGGTCTTCTGTTTCCTTCTAGAATGTCTTTTTGTAGACGTGTGAAGCAAACACAAACTTAGGCTGTCTGTCCACACGGATGGACGAGGGGAGGGGCCCTCCTCTCAGCCCTGCACTTTGCTTCTTTCTGTAACTCTTCTGTTTGGTAACAGAACCACTAGGTAGGCCCCTGGAGGGTCGGGGGTCACCTTGGGCAACAGGTTCTGCTTGCAGCAGGATCAGGACCACAGAGCTTCCAGTCCCTACAGTCAGACATCAGCACAGGGCTGTGGGATCCAGGAAAGTGACATCCCTTCTCCCATACTGCCCCCATAGACCCCCAACTCTAAACTCCAGAACCTGGCTCCTGGCTCCTCAGGGTCCTGCCTGGACTTCCCTATGGCTATTTTATTTTATTTGAGATAGGGTCTCACTCTGTGACCCAGGCTAGAGTACAGTGGTGCCATCTTGGCTCACTGCAACCTCCACCTCCCGGGCTCAAGCGATTCTTTCTGCCTCAGTCTCCCAAGTAGCTGGGATTACAGGCATGCACCACTATACCTGGCTAATTTTTGTATTCTTAGTAGAGATGGGGTTTCACCCTGTTGCCCAAGCTGGTCTCGAACTCCTGACCTCAAGTGATCCACCCGTCTCGGTCTCCCAAACTGCTGGGATTACAGGCGTGAACCACCGCACTGGCCTCCCCTATGGCTCTTGTTTGTTGTCTGTTTCCCAAGACTGTGAGCTGGCCAGGACATGGTCTCTGTTTCTCTTTACTGCCACGTGCCTGGGCTCAGCAGGGGGTCTGTGTGCGGTACATCCTCACACATGTTTGTTGAACGAATGAATGAATGAGTGAGTCAGTCAGTCAGTTCCTGTTCTAGAGTTTAGTAACCTTAGAACTTTGAGCACTCACTTCATTTCCCTGAGCCTTGGTTTTCTCTGTTGAATGGGGATGAGAGTCTTGACCTCACAGGGTGGGGGCAGCATGAAATGAGGAACGGCTGTGGTCCAGTGCTGGACCTGGGAAGGGGAAATGTTTTCCTTTCCTTCCCTTCCTGGGAAAATGACAGTAGCCTTGAGCACAGATGCTGGTCTGTCAAGTTTATCACTTCTAACTCCCATGTTCTCAGAGCCCCTCATTAAGCCAGTCGGCCTTGATAACCAGCCTGCGTGGACAGGGAGGGCAGCAGGCGCCTCCCAGCACTGGGACGACACGGTTGGAGATGCCTACAGCCGCCAGCAGGGGCCGCAGCGCACCTGGGCTCTGAGAGCAGGCCTGGTGTGGGAGGGGAAAGGAGGTGACCAGGGGCCCAGAGGGGAGGGGCAGGGACTCTGCCAGAGTGTGGCAGATCTAGCCGAAAGATTGATGGCACAAGTAGCCAAAGAAAAACAATAGATCATCTGGATTTCATCAAAATTAAAAACTTGTGAAAAACAGCCCACAGAATGGGAAAAAATATTTGCAAGGATCTTATATCTGATAGGTGACCAGTATCCAGAATATAAAGAACTCTCTTTTTTTTTTTTGAAACGGAGTTTTGCTCTTGTTGCCCAGGCTGGAGTACAATGGCGCGATCTCAGCTCACTGCAACCTCTGCCTCTTGGGTT
>NW_012120932.1:2052434-2057040 GCF_000951035.1 Colobus angolensis palliatus
AAACGGAGTTTTGCTCTTGTTGCCCAGGCTGGAGTACAATGGCGCGATCTCAGCTCACTGCAACCTCTGTCTCCTGGGTTCAAGCGATTCTCCCGCCTCAGCCTCCAGAGTAGCTGGGATTACAGGCGCCCACCGCCATGCCTGTCCAATTTTTTTTGTATTTTTAGTGGAAAAGGGGTTTCACCATGTTGGCCAGGCTGGTCTCGAACTCCTGACTTCAGGTGATCCCCCCGCCTCGGCCTCCCAAAGTGCTGGGATTACAGGCGTGAGCCACCTAAAAATACAAAAATTAGCCGGGTGTGGTGGCAGGTGCCTGTAGTCCCAGCTACTCAGGAGGCTGAGGCAGGAGAATCGCTTGAACCCAGGAGGCGGAGGTTGCAGTGAGCCAAGATTGCGACACTGCACTGCAGCCTGGGCAACAGAGCGAGACTCGGTCTAAAACAAAACAAAACAAAACAAAAAAAAACAACAGGCGTAGGGCAGATGACACCCTCCAGTATGCTGGCTTTAAAACCAAAACCAACAGGCAGAGGGCAAGTGTCGGCGAGGACCTGCAGAAGCTGGAACCTCACACATTGCTGGTGGGAATGTAAAACGATGCTGCCACAGCGGAAAATCGTTTTGGAGGTTTCTCAAAAGGTTAAACATAGAATGATTTTTTGATGGCTGGGCACGGTGGCTCACACCTATAATCTCAGCACTTTGGGAGGCCGAGGTGGGTGGATGACCTGAGGTCAGGAGTTTGAGACCAGCCTAGGCAACATGGTGAAACCCGTCTATACTGAAAATACAAAAAATTAGCTGGGTGTGGTGGTGGTGAACGCCTGTAATCCCAGCTACCCAGGAGGCTGAGGCAGGAGAATCGCTTGAACCCGGGAGGTGGAGGTTGCACTGAGCCGAGATCACGCCACTGAACTCCAGCCTGGGTGACAGAGTGAGACTCCATCTCAAAAAAAAGAAAAAAAAAAAAAGAATTACCTTTTGACCCAGTAATTCCACTTAGGTTTGTACAAAAACACAGTAGATGAGTGTTTATTGCAGCACTGTTCACAATCACCAAGAAGTGGAGACAACTCAAATGTCTACCAGCTGGTGAATAGATGAACAAAATGTGATTTATCCATTCAGTGGAATATTATTCAGCTACAAGAAGCAATGAAGTACTGATGCAGGCTAAACACAGATAAGCCTTGGAAGCAGCTCAGATGAAAGAAGCCAGACACTGAAGGCCACATACTGTATGATTCCACTTACATGAGATGTGCCGAATTGGCAAGTCTATAGACAGGCAGTAGATTAGTGGTTGCCAGGGGCTGGGGAGGGGGTGATGGGGAGTGACTGCTAATGAGTACAGGGTTTTTAGAGGTGATGAAAATCTTCTGGACTTAGTGGTGATGGTTGCACAACTTCATAAGTATGCTAAATCACACTGAATTAGATACTTTAAAAGGATGAAACTTATGCTATGTGAATTATGTCTCGGGAAACTGTGTTGTTCAGCTTGAGAATCTTGTAGCGGATGGTTGGGCATTTCCCTGCAACGCTGGCCTCTTGGCAACCTCCAGGACGTTGTTATGCATTTCTGCCCAATTTCCAGGCCTTTCGACCTTTCTAATTCATGTTCTCATTCATTCACCCCATCATTCTTTCTCTGGGCTGGAAAGTAATGGCCCATCTGGTGGTCAGCAGCATGTCCAGGGACGCACAGCTGAGGGGCCAGGCAGTGCAGGCGGAGGCAGGACGATTCCCTGTTCCAGGGCAGTGACATGACAGATGTCAATGCAGTGAGGCACCTCTGGGCAGACACCTGTCCGAGACTTGGGAGGGGCTTCCTGCATCCGCTGGAGGTTGGACCTGACCATCCAGACTTTTTGTGTCACGTACAACTTACGCACATTTTCAAAACAATTCCAAAGTTACAAACAATATCTCTGGGTAAATTAACGTATTCAACAGAATGGCAAACTAATGTTGTGTTACAAGTGGCCCTCCTGCAAAACTACCCAAAGCTATGTCCCTTTCAGTGAGCTGCTGAGCCGAGATCGCGCCACTGCACTCCAGCCTGGGTGACAGAGCGAGACTCCATGTCAAAGAATAAAAAATAAATTAAAAAAATAAAATAAAATTGGAGGATGATTCAGGCAGGGCTGCAAGCACAGATGAAGGTCACCAGAGAGCTCTGTGCAGAGGTGACTTTTTAGTTGGGATCTGACTGAGGAGGCAGAACCACAATTGAGTACTGAGGACAAGGGTGTCGGGAGCAGGGAGGGAGACAGATCCAGAGTCCATGGCTGGGCTCCTGGGGTCCTCGGTGTCTGCTCCGCCATCCAGCTTCTCCCTGGACACTCTGGTGATATGGCAGTGGGGACAGGGAAATGGGCCCAGTTGAGCTGGGGAATGGCCAGGGCCAGGACAAGCCTTCTGCAGTGCAGAGCCTTGCCTTCCCCTCGGTTAGCCGCGATGATCGGACGAATTTCTGCCGCCAGGCACCGCCGGACACCGACTCTTCTCTACATCTCCAGGAGGAGGTGCCGATGTTGTTCCTGCTTTCCGGTTATGGAGATGGCGGAACCCAGGTTTGAGCCCAGTGGTGGGCAGACAGCCTAGCCTGTCTTGGCTGTGGGAAGGTGCCATGTCCACACCATGTCACACATGAGCTGAGAGCAGGCTTGTGTTGTGGCTGAGGCTCTCCCCTTCCCACGACCAGATACTCAGAGGCTGGGAGGCCTTGTCCTGACAGCCATGCCATCATTCAGGTGTCTCCACACTCAGGACTCATGTTGGAGCTCTGGGCCCTTATAATGGGGCAGGAAGTTGCCAGCCCCTGTGTGGGCAGTTGGCAGAAAAGCGGTAAGAATGACCCCTGACCCGGCCATGTGTGGTGACTCACTCCTCTAATCCCAGCACTTTGGGAAGCTGAGGTGGGTTGATCACCTGAGGTCAGGAGTTCAAGACCAGCCTGACCAACAGGGTGAAACCCTGTCTCTACTAAAAATACAGAAAATTAGCCAGGCATGGTGGTGGTCGCCTGTAATCCCAGCTACTCGGGAGGCTGGGGCAGGGGGATCACTTGAACCCAGGAGGAGAGGTTGCGGTGAGCCGAGATAGCACCACTGCACTCCAGCCTGGGCGACGAGAGTGAGATGCCGTCTAAAAAAAAAGGCCCCCGACCCATGGGAAGGCTGCTGAGCCTCCCTTGTAACAAGAGACATGGAAATTACTGCTCTTCTCCTCATCTCAAAGTCAATTAGCGCTCTCGGTGGGAGAGGCCGCGGAACGGAGGCTCCCCTGCCTCAGCTGCAGGGGGTGCGAATTGGTACAATCTCTCTTGAGTGCAATCTGACAAAAGCTATCAAAATTACAAATGCATACACTTTTCGACCCGATAACTTCACTTCTAGGAATTCATCCTACAGAAGGGCATGACACGAACAAGTCACAAGCTCATTGCAGCCTTATGCGCAAAAGCAGAGTGGCCCGGTTACATAAACCACGATCCCTCTGACCGGGGCAGTGCCACACAGCTGTCAAGAAGAACAAGCACCCCTCATTGTAGGCCGTATAGAAGATCTCTGAAGCATAGCGTTAGCCTGACAAGGAAGCTCTGAGGGGCGGCTTCTGCAGGCTCTTCTGGTGTGAACAAATGAGGAAATTTAAGCACCTGCACTCTTGTTTGTGTGTAAACTTCAGCAATGAGGGTTGGGGTTGTCTGTCAGTGGATCTGTGCTGGGGAATCAGGTAAGGGGTGTGAGAGAGGCTTTATCTTTTATACCTGTTTATCCTTTTTTTTTTTTTTTTTGAGACAGCGGCTCACTCTATCTCTCAGGCTGGAGTACAGTGGCATAGTTTTGGCTCACTGCAGCCTCTGCCTCCCAGGTTCAAGTGATTCTCCTCTCTCAGCCTCCTGAGTAGCTGAGATTACAGACATGTGCCTCCTCATCTGGTTATGTTTTTAAATTTTTAGTAGAGATGGGTTTCTCCACTTTGGTCAGGCTGCTTTCAATCTTCTGGCTTCAAAGTGATCCACCTGCCTCGGCCTCCCAAAGTGCTGGGATTACAGGCGTGAGCCACAGTGCCTGGCCATACCTTTTCATGACAATAATAATTAAATATCTAATGACAATAATAGTTAAAAGATTTCTCACAGCCTCTCTTTGGTCTTGGGAAAGTTTTTTTTTTTATATACTGACTTTCGCTCTGTCCCCCAAGCTGTAGTACAGTGACACAATCTCAACCTCTGCCTCCAGGATTCAAGAAACTCTCATGTCTCAGCCACCCAAGCAGCTGGGACTACAGGCATCTGACACCACGCCTGGCTAATTTTTGGATTTTTAGTAGAGATGGGGGTTTCACCATGTTGGCCAGGATGGTCTTGATCTCTTGACCTCAGGTGATCTGCCCACCTCGGCCTCCCAAAGTGCTGCAATTACAGGCATGAGCCACTGCACTTGGCTTTGGGAAAGTTTTATAGCAGATGTCCAACACAGTGCATTACTTTTGTTATCTTTATATATATATAAAAAAAAAAGGCCAGGCACGGTGGCTCACGCCTGTAATCCCAGCACTTTGGGAGGCCGAGGCAGGCGGATCATGAGGTCAGGAGATC
>NW_012120932.1:2057220-2058612 GCF_000951035.1 Colobus angolensis palliatus
AAAAAAAAAAAAAAAAAAACCTTTAACATTTATTTGTTGTTTGTAATTGCTAAAGTCACATGGTACAGCTGTAGCTGTCCGTCTGAAAATACCAGAAAAGCACCAAGAAAAAAAGAAATAATCGCAGATAATATTTGGTATAGTTTCTTGCAATACTTTGTCTGAGGTCATTTCTTTCTTTGATCTTTTTTTTTTTTTTTTTTTTGAGATGGAGTTTTACATTTGTTGCCCAGGCTGGAGTGCAGTGGCACAATCTCTGCTCACCACAACCTCCACCTCCCAGGTTCAAGCAATTCTCCTGCCTTACCATCCCAAGTAGCTGGGACTACAGTTGCATGCCACCACACCTGGCTAATTTTTTGTAGTTTTAGTAGAGATGGGGTTTCACTGTGTTAGTCTGGATGGTTTTGATCTCCTGATCTCATGATCCACCCACCTTGGCCTCCCAAAGTGCTGGGATTACAGGCATGAGCCACCATGCCCGGCCTATTTGATCTTTTAATAATTGTTCATTGAGTTTCTATGATACACCCAACTCGTGTAGTGCCAGGAACCCAGTGTTGAGTGTATCAGTGAACATTTGCTGCAGTAACAAACAATCTCAAAATCTCAGGCACTTAGGATAACAAATATTGACCTTTCATTCAGTTATGTGAGGGCTTTGTGACAGCTACACTCTGCTCCCTGTACCTTCCCATCCCACAGCCAGAGTAGGCAAGGAGCGGTCACCACTTGGAGGAATACAGGGGCCAAGAGAAACTGAAATCTTATCTGAAGCTGCTGCCAGTGCTGATGCACAGCCTTCTGCACTTGGGACTCTAGGCAAAGAGAGTCTCCTTGCTGCTGCTTTCAGTGGGTGAGCTCAGGAGCATTTGCCCCAGGCAGGAACAGCTGAGGACACATGACAAGGAGGAATATATAACCTCCCTACAGTGGAGGGGATAAATGAATGGCAACAACATTACGACGGCCTACCTCAGGGAGCAACAATTAATAAATGTAGCACCTCTTCCAAATAAAAAGGTGAAATTGTTTTACAAGCATTTCTCTATGCCTTTCACAATTTCCTTACAATCATCCTCAGGCAGCGATTCCATCTGTTATGGAATTGGACATGTCCTGTTCTCAGCCCTAGGCCCTCTGGCCAGAACCTGTGACTGCTTTCAATCTTTTGGACCTTTTTTTTTTTTTAATGGAGTCTCTCTCAGTCACCCAGGCTGGAGTGCAATGGCACGATCTTGGCTCACTGCCACCTCCACCTCCCAGGTTCAAACGATTCTCCTGCCTCAGCCTCCTGAAGAGCTGGGACTACAGGTGCGCGCCACCACTCCCAGCTATTTTTTGTATTTTTAGTAGAGACAGGGTTTCACCATGTTGGCCAGGATGGTCTCG
>NW_012120932.1:2062722-2064687 GCF_000951035.1 Colobus angolensis palliatus
CCCGTCTCGGCCTCCCAAAGTGCTGGGATTACAGGCTTGAGCCACCGCGCCCGGCCGGGAGCTTGGCCTTTACTGTGCCGATCCACATGAGTTTCCTGCATATTAAAAATGCCCCCTTACGTTTCTCAAATGTCGTGTTCTCAAATCGACGGCCGCCTTCTAATCTCATTTCATATTTTTTAAATAGGTCAGATGTACCTTTTCCTTTTAAAATCTCTCCCACCCTATCCCCATTGCTCTTGTGTTCAGAGACACTCCCCAAATCCGGCCGATGCTCACAGATAACTAACTCCCTCTGGGTGGCCGCCCAGGAGCCTAGAGACCCGGCTCTTTGGTGACCTGCTTGCTGGGGGCCCTTGGGCAGTTCTCTTTTCCTCTCTGGGCCTTGGTTTCTCCACTTGTCAAAAGAGTAGAATGTCCCGGGCGCGGTGGCTCAAGCCTGTAATCCCAGCACTTTGGGAGGCCGAGACGGGCGGATCACGAGGTCAGGAGATCGAGACCATCCTGGCTAACACGGTGAAACCCCGTCTCTACTAAAAAATACAAAAAACTAGCCGGGCGACGTGGCGGACGCCTGTAGTCCCAGCTACTCGGGAGGCTGAGGCAGGAGAATGGCATAAACCGGGGAGGCAGAGCTTGCAGTGAGCTGAGGTCCGGCCACTGCACTCCAGCCTGGGCGGCAAAGCAAGACTCCGTCTCAAAAAGAAAAAAAAAAAAAAAAAAGAGTAGAATGTCCAGCCCAGGCATTTGAGGAGAGCCCTGGGAGAGGCCGAGGCTCCTTGCTGCCTCTCACCTCTGCAGCCAGAACACCCACTGGCTTTCTCTCTCTGACCCCTGGACTGGTCTGACCTCTGGCCTGGCCTGATGGCCACTCCTTAGCTTTAGATCCAAGACCCCCTTTCCCCCCACCCTCCGAACCCACATCATCAGAGACACGGACCAAAGCCCTGTCCAAGCCTCACAAAGCACAAGCGAAGCCTGAGCCACCCCATGTTCCGTAGCCTGGCGGGCTGCAGGGCTCTGCCCCAGCCTGGCCTGTGATGACCCTGTGGGAAAACGCCCAGGGGCCCAGGCAGCTGGGGAGGAACCTGCTGCCGCCCTGCAGACATCACTCTTTTTCAGGTCTTTATTTAAAGCAAAGAAGCCTTCTGGTCTCACCAAACCAATTATCTTGCAAAACAGCAATTCTTTTCTAAGATCAATATGTATTTGTTCATCAAAAGGGTCATTGCTGTGGTTTATCGATCAGTGACTTCCTTGAGCAGTTCACATAAAGCCTTTTAGAGAAACACAGGTTCCCATTCCAAAGACCACAAGAGAATGTGACTCCCTTGCAGGCATGTGCTGAGCACGGAGCCTGGGAGGACAGGGCTGGCATTGGATGGGCACTTCCTGTGTGCCCGATCATCTGGGGGTCCTCCCACGACCCCCTCCACAGCCCTATTAAGTGAGCTATTTAACAGACTAGCAAACCGAGGCCAAGAGAGTAAGAGTCATGCCTGGGAACCCCTGGGAATTAGTGGAGACCTTCAAGGTGAGCCAAACAGCCTCCCCAAGATTAAGGTCATGGGAAGGTGGGACAGCTGACCTTCCCCCTTCTTCTGGGATCAACCCCTATACCAGCACCCTGCCCTCCAGCACCTGGGGCCCTCTGTCCTCAGGTGCATGTGACCCAGTCTGCTAAATCAGAGCACTGCAGCCCTGTTCGTGGTGATTGGTTTAGGGATGAGCAAATCCTGAAGTCAGCCAATAAGATTCCACTACACGGCTTTTCCTTAACTGCAGAGACCAGGCCAAGAAGGTCATGTGGGAGCTGCTATGGTCATGGGTACCCCTTTAGGGGGAGTTGGACCAGGCATGACACCTTCATGAAAGGAAGTGGAGGCTGGGCATGGTGGCTCATGCCTGTAATCCCAGCACTTTGGGAGGCCAAGGCAGGTGGATCACCTGAGGTCAGGAGTTCGA
>NW_012120932.1:2065882-2079372 GCF_000951035.1 Colobus angolensis palliatus
AAAAAAAAAAAATGAAAAGTTTAGTAAGCAAAAACAACTCCGCTGCCAATCTCATTCTGGCTGACAATGGGGAATGTCAGGAGGTGCAGTGTCAGGAGCTCTGCCCCACCCTGCTGGGCACCTTTGATTCTTGGAGCTCGGCCTCCTGATCAGTGAGGTCTGGCTGAGGACCACCTGCCTCAGTTTGCACACACTCCCCAGGTACCAGCACATGACCGTGGGCGGGTGACTTCGACTTAGTGTCTCAGAGCCTGGCTTATCTGTAACCTAACTCTGTGGGAGATCCTTCGCAGTGCACGTTCACACTTTCTCATTTTTGCCAACTCAAGAGGTAGAATCTGGCATCATGAGGACTCTCATTGTGGTTTCAATTGGCAATTTTCTCTTCATGAGCAACGTTGCGCATTTTCATATCGAGAAGCTGTTCGTATTATTTTTCTGAGCAGAATCACAGTTCCTACTTTATAGGGTCACTGTGGGATCTTAAATCAGCACATGCACATCGGGTGTGGACCAAGCTGGTCCAGAGGGTGACAGTTATTCCTATGGAGTGTTGGAGGGGCATGTCCCGTGACTGGGTGACTGCCCTGGGGCTGCCCGAGACCATCGGGCTGGGTGGCACAAAAGTTACCTGTGTGTCTGATCTGTGTGGACTCTCTGTGGTCCACACCCCACATGGGGTCTATAATCTGCCAGCACTGGGTAGGAGGTGGGAGGGGGTCATGGTGGGAGGGGCCTGCCTCACCCAGGCCTCAGCAGAATGAGCTCACAGCAAGAAGGCTTGGATCTAGGACCCGCCCCTGCCTAGGCCCCAGCACCCATGCTGTGGTCCCCTCTAGGCCACTGTCCTGTAGCTGGGACTGGTGATCCGGTCAGAGACCCCCTGCAGGGGCTGCCTGAGGCCAATGTACTGACTCCAGGGAAGGCTGCAGTCCTGCCCACTCACCCTACAGTCAAATGCCTGGGGCCTTGCTCCTCAGACTACTGAAAAAGAGATGTGAAGATAACGCAACCCCTGCACACACAACTGAAAGAATAAGATGAGCCCTACAGCAACATGAGGGAGAAACAAAAGGCAAGTCACTCATAATGAAACAGTCTGTCCTTGAGCCTATAGAGCAAGCTCTTGGGGAAGAACCCTGCCTGGGAGACCCCATGCATTTGTGACTTTCCTTAACACAAACAGTGGATGGCTGCCCCCAGCAAAGCATGGGACAGCCTGTCCCCACGGCCAAGCCTCTCAGTGCACTTTCATGCTTCCTCATTTATGCTAGACCAATAGGTAGAACCTGGCGTCATGAGGGCTCTTGCTGTGATTTCAATCGACAATTTTCTTTTCATGAGCAAAGTTACACTTTTTCCTATCTAGCAGCCATTTTTATTGTGTGTTTTTTTGTTTGTTTGTTTTGTTTTGTTTGAGATAGAGTCTCGCTCTGTCGCCCAGGCTGCAGTGCTGTGGCGTGATTTCGGCTCACTGCACCTCTGCCTCCCAGGTTCAAGCAATTCTCTTACCTCAGCCCCCGGAGTAGCTGGGATTACAGGCCCACGCTGCTATGCCCGGCTCTCTCTCTTTTTTTTTTTTTTTTGTATTTTAGTAGAGACGGGGTTTCACTGTGTTGCCCAGGCTGGTCTCGAATGCCTGAGCTCAGGCAACCCACACGCCTCGGCCTCCCAAAGTGCTGGGATTACAGGCGTGAGCCACCGCGCCCGGCCTGCCCTGTGTTCTGAAGCGTAGAGAAGCTGTGATGTGCATAGGGGAGAAAATGTGTATTAGAGAAGCTTCCATCACATGTGAATTATGGTGCTATCAGTTATGGTGCTGTTGACTGAGGTTCCCTGTTGGCGAATCAACTGCTCATCCACAAAGAGAAGAGGAAACGTGCCGGTCTGTACATGGAGCTGACTGGAAAGTGTGTTGTGTTTTGCTGGGACACAATGGTTTGGGATTCGCTAATTCAGTGTTGGAAGAGACTACAAAGCATGACTTCCCGGATCCAAGAATCGACTGTATAAGCTGTAGATCCAGCTCCTGGATTGTGTGGCATTCTCAGAAAGCCCTCTCGCTTGGATCCTCTAAGAAATGACATTGTCTCATCATCTTCTTCTTCATCTCCTAATCCTGGGTTCCGTGCCCCTCGTCTGGGCAGCTTCCCGGCTGTCCCGGGTGGATGAGGCCTCTCACGTGGTCTGTCGCATGCTACAGTCATTTTCCAAGGCAAGCACTGGGCCATGTGCACAGTAGGCCATTTAATAACGGCCTCATGTCCACCCAGGCACACCTTCAGTCTGAGTGAGCCAGGCACTTCCAGTGACATGCACGAGCAACTTGGACTGAGTCTGCTGGAAAAAAACAGAAATCAGGCAGGCAAATTCATCAATAAGCGGAAAAAACCCTCTTCTATATTCACATGGAGAATGATGAGGCCCTTTGGGGATTCTCAAGGGGACGTGATCGGCTCCAATTGCCAGGCTGCCTGGGGCCCCACTGGGTGCAAATTGGAAACTCTGGGCAGGAGAGACCCCTGCCAGTCCCAGGCCTGAGTCAGCTCCCCCAGCTGGGAGGACAACCTGGCCTTGGCCACGGTCAGAAGCTGCCTGGACAGCAGGTGTAGACGCTGGTCTGAGGACCCCGCCAAGCCCATTGGGTGGGGGCCGAAACTGGTGGCTGCCCAGCTCCTTCTTTCTGCTCTGTCCACACAGACCCCCGCTGGCTCTGTGGTCTTGACACACCTGTTGCTGTGTTCCCTGAACCCCTGAACCTCCGTGTCCTCCTGTGGAAACAGAGGGGAGGACCTGCGCCCAGGCAGATTGGAACGGGTGCCCATTTCTCTCTCTGTGGGCAGGCACTGCCAGCAAGGCGAGGACAAGGAAGCTGGGGGTCCAAGCCAAGGCCTGAGTTTGCCTAGAGTCAAGTGGACAGCAGTAGCCAGTTTCCCCAAGCTGCCCCAGCACACCTGATGGCCATCTCTGCAGCCTGCAAAAGCCAACACATCTGCCTCCTTTTGGGGCTGCTAAGACCTTCCCCAGGACCCTCTCACAACCAGGGATGAGGCACCTCCATTGTCCCTTTGACTAATGAGGAAACTGACATTCAGATAAATTAACCAGCCAGTTGAAGGTCATGGCCAGAGGGCGTCGCCAAGGCTTAAATCAGAGCCAGGAGCCTCCAGACCCAAGCTTTGAGCTGCGTTCAACACTCTCTGCTGAGCCCCCTCCTTCATCTCAGGGTCTCTTTGGGGGTCTGTCAGCACCCCCCGTCTTAAGACACAGGCGGAACTGCCTCTTGTCTGACGTACAGACGTATGTACAAGAGCAGAAGCATTCACTGGCAGTGCTTTGGTGTATTTCCTTCCAGCGTTTCTTCCTGTGTGTTTTCACTTCACAGTATCTCTAATCATTACACAACTCCATGAAGAGCATTTAAATGGCTCAGCCTTTTTTTTTTTTTTTTCTTTTTGTAGACAGAGTCTTGCTCTGTTGCCCAGGCTGGAGCTGGAGTGCAGTGGCACGATCTCACCTCACTGCAACTTCTGCCTCCCAGGTTCAAGTGATTCTCCTGCCTCAGGTTTTCGAGTAGCTGGGATTACAGGCACCCACCACCACGCCTGGCTAACTTTTGTATTTTTAGTAGAGACGGTGTTTCACTATGTTGGCCAGGCTGGTCTTGAACTCCTGTCCTCAAGTGATCTGCCTGCCTTGGCCTCCCAAAGTGCTGGTATTACAAGTGTGAGCCACCGTGCCCAGCTCGACCATATTTGATTATGTAGGAATAGCACTGTTTCCTTAACTATATTATTCATAATGTTTTATTACAAATAATCCTTCAGTGAACATCTTTATACAACACTATCTGCATTGCTGGTAACTTTGTTAGTGTAAATTCTCCAAAAGAGAATTACTAACTTAAAGGGTCAGAACAATTTTTAGACTCTTGCTCCAGTCACAGATTGCTTTCAGAAAGCCTGTACCAGTCTACCCAAGTGATTCTATTTAAAGGCAGCAGGGGCCGAGTATGGTGGCTCATGCCTGTAATCCCAGCACTTTGGGAGGCCAAGGCGGGTGGATCATGAGGTCGAGAGATCGAGACCATCCTGGCCAACATGGTGAAACCCCGTCTCTACTAAAAATACAAAAATTAGCTGGGCGTGGTGGTGCGTAACTGTAGTCCCAGCTACTCAGGAGGCTGAGGCAGGAGAATCCCTTTCACCCGGGAGGCGGAGCTTGCAGTGAGCTGAGATTGCGCCACTGCACTCCAACCTGGTGACAGAGCAAGACTCTGTCTCAGAAAACGAAAATGAAAACGAAAACAAAACAAAAAAGACAGCAGGTATAAGACAGTGGTCGTAGGCTGAGCTGGGGCTGGCAGGGATCGTCAGGGCCAAGGGGGAAGGCCAAATTCAGGGCCTTGGCAGGCAGTGGTTATGCTAGAGGGCAGTGAGCACGCAGGGTTGGGCCTGGGGTCAACGTAGAATTAAAGGAGGGTCATGACTCAACTTTCTGTTCGTAAGAGAGGAGTCCCCAGAGAGAAGCCTCGAGGGAACCTAGGACTTGCCACAGAGGCCTGGGGACAAGCTGGATGGCAACTGCAGGATGGAGTCATGGGGAAGTCCTCCTGGGCTCACCTCCAGGTTGCACGACCTGCTGGGTGTGGCGCTGTCATGATGGGTCCCCTCTCCATGCTGCATTTTCATCTCTGAATGCTGCCACATCCAGGGGCTCCTGAGGGTGAAACGAGAGCATTTTTGCAAAGCATTAGCTCAGCACCTAGCACACACTGAGTGCCCAGGAATGGTGGCCATTATTATCATTATTTCAGCTGTAAGACTTAACTGGGGTTTCACCACTTACTGGGCTCAACAATTCACCTCCAGCTTCTCACGATTCCTAGTTCCTGCTCCTGGTGCAGTTTGGCAGTGGTCTGATCAGAGGAGGCTGGGAGGCAGTGATGTTCTCCATGCCCGGGGCTGGCCCCTCTTCAGCAGGAGTCCTGGTCGGGATCTCAAATACCTGCAATCCCAGGATGTTTGAGGGGCTAAAGCAAAACAGAAAATATGACCTTTTATCTGGTGTAAGCCTAATCAAGTAAAATTAAATAATAACTCTGCAGTTAGAAGAAAAATGTTCAATCACATTCATTTATTTGATCTGCACTCCTGTGTGGACAGCTGCACACAGATAGATGTGTACTTGCCACAGGGGCTGTGGGGGAGATCATGTTGACGTAGTGACATTGTGCACAACTTAAAACACTTTTTTTTTCTTGAGGCAGAGTTTCGCTCCTGTTGCCCAGGCTGGAGTGCAGTGGTGCGATCTCAGCTCAATGCAACCTCCGCCTCCCAGGTTCAAGCGATTCTCCTGTCTCAGCCTCCTGAGTAGCTGGGATTATAGGTACCTGCCATCAGAACCAGCTAATTTTTTGTATTTTTAGTAGAGACGGGGTTTCATAATGTTGGCCAGGCTGGTCTCGAACTCCTGACCTCAGGCAATCTGCCTACCTCGGCCTCCCAAAGTGCTGGGATTACAGGTGTGAGTCACTGTGCCCGGCCTAAACACTTTTATTTGGACTTTTTCTATTTCAAAAGTTTTTTTGTTAGACAGAGTCTCACTCTGTCGGCCAGGCTTGAGTGCAGTGGTGTGATCTCAGCTCACTACAACCTCCGCCTCCTGGGTTCAAGTGATTCTCCTGCCTCAGCCTCTCGAGAAGCTCGGATTACAGAGGTGCACTACCATGCTTGGCTAATTTTTTTTGTATTTTAAATAGAGACAGGGTTTCACCATGTTGGCCAGGCTGGTTTCAAACTCCTGACCTCAGGTGATACGCCCACCTCGGCCTCCCAAAGTGCTGGGATTACAGGCATAAGCCACTGCACCTGGCCTTATAATTTTTTTATAATGAATTTACGCTCTTAAAAAAATCAATCCGGGCCGGGTGTGGTGGCTCATGCCTGTAATCCAAGCATGGGAGACTGAGGTGGGTGGATCATCTACCTGAGATTGGGAGTTCAAGACCAGCCTGAGCAACATGATTAAACCCCATCTCTATTAAAAATATAAAAACTTAGCCTGAAGTGGTGGTGGGCGGCTGTAATCCCAGCTACTTGGGAGACTGGGGCAGGAGAATCCCTTGAACTTAGGAGGCGGAGGTTGCAGTGGGCCAAAATCGCGTCATTGCACTCCAGTCTGGGCAACAAAATGAGACTCTGTCTCAAAAAAAAAAAAAAAAAGAAAACAGACAATGGAATATTACTTGGACCTAAAAAAAGACTCGCGGCTGGGGGCAGTGGCTCATGCCTGTAATCCCAGGACTTTGGGAGGCTGAGGTGGGTAGATGACCTGAGGTCAGGAGTTAGAAACCAGCCTGGCCAACATGGCAAAATCCCGTCTTTACTAAAAAAAAATACAAAAATTAGCTGAGTGTGGTGGCAGGCGCCTGTAGTCCCAGCTACTCGGGAGGCTGAGGCAGGAGAATTGCTTGAATTCCAAGCATGGGAGGCTGAGGTGGGTGGATCATCTACCTGAGGTCAGGAGTTCAAGACCAGCCTGACCAACATGATTAAACCCCGTCTCTACTAAAAATATAAAAAATTAACCTGACGTGGTGGCAGTGAAGCGAGGTTGCAGTGAAGTGAGGCGGCACCACTACACTCTAGCCTGGGTGACAGAGGGAGACTCCACCTGAAAAAAAAAAAAAAAAAAGAATTGCACCATTGCACTCCAGCCTGGCAACAGAGCGAGACTCCATCTCAAAAAAAAAAAAAAGAATCCAAATAAATGAAATTCTGATACATGACAGAATATGAATGAACCTTGAAAACATGATGTTCCGTGAAATAATACACAAAAGGTCACACGTTGTATGATTCCATGTATGTGAAATGTCCAGAATAGGCAAATCCATAGAGACAGAAAGTGGACCAGTGGGTGTGAGGGGCTGAGGGGAGGAGGGAATGGGGAGCGTCTGCTAGCGGGGACAGGGATTCTTTCTGATGTGATGAAAATGTTCTGGAATTAGATAGAGGTGATGGTTGCACAATGCTGAATGTACTAAAAACCTCCTAATCGCACACTTTATGAGAGTGAGCTTTACAGTACATGAATTATATCTAAATAAAGCTGTTATTTAAAAATCAAAGTGTTTTGATATTTGGGAGTAAAAGAAATGTTACATAATTTTCAAAATTATTAAAAACAGAGAAATAAGGACTGTGTTCTAGAACATTGCACCTCCTCCCTCTGCCCTCCAGACCCCCATCTCTGGCTCTGGTGGCCAGATGTCCCTAGCAGCAGCAGGGAAGCAGGCCAAGCCAAGTTCACCATCCCCTCCCACAGCACACCCGCTCCGGAGCTCCCTCTGACCTTCGCCAATGGCCCCACATTCTCCCCCATCTCTCTAGGCCCCGATGTCACTCTCCCCTGTGGGCCCATGGGGAACATGTGGTAGCCTAGGCTTGGGGTCAATCAAGGAGATTTGGCCAGATTACCCCGGGAAGGTCATACCCTGAAGAAAGCAAAATCCTGACACTTCCTTGGCTTGCCCTTCACATGAAACGCTCTGCTCTGGATGTAAGCCGAAAGCAAGTGTCACCCTGGCTGGTTCTGGTCCCCAGTGAATCCAACCTTGGGTATTTCCTTGAAAATGTCAGCCTCAACTTCCTGCAAACACAGCCTCATTTCCAATTCTTGCCAGCTGTGCCCGATGGTTTGTTGTGGCCACTGGGAATACGTAACGCTGGAGGATGCTGCTGGTTTTCCACCACGAACGGGCTGGCGTCAATTCAGCAATCATGGTATGTCAGTTTTTGGCCAGCTATGCCCCTTAGCTTTTCTCAGGGCTCTGTCCTCTGTCTCTGACGGACTGGTGCCACCCAGTCCTGCACCATCAGACAGGCTACGGGTGTGTCCTCGTGCCTCAGCTGGCCACTGCCCTAGGGCTGCGGACTGCATTGCTTATTTCTCCTCGGGGCATGGAGCCCCTCCCTCCATAGACCTTTCAGTCAACCCTGAACTCCCTGAGGCCCTGCTGGACCCTGCACCTCCAAGAACAGAGGAACAGGATTCTTTATTTTATTTTTTACTTTTTCCTTTTTTTCCTTCTTTCCTTCCCTCCCTTCCTTCTCTCTCTCTCTCTCCTTCCTTCTTTCTTTCTTCTTGACAGAGCACAATCTCAGCTCACTGCGACCTCCGCCTTCCGGGTTCAAGTGACTCTCCTGCCTCAGCCTTCTGAGTAGCTGGAATTACGGGCATGAGCCACCACGCCCAGGTAATTTTTGTATTTTTAGTAGAGATGAGGTTTCACCATGTAGGCCAGGCTGATCTCGAGCTCCTTACCTCAAGTGATCCACCTGTCTCAGCCTCCCAAAGTGCTGGGATTACAAGCATGAACCACTTCACCGGGCCACAGGGTTCTTTAAATAGTGGGTACTCTGCATACAGCCTCTCCACCCCGCTGTGGAGCCTCCCCCAGGGCGCCAGAGCAGCGAGGCCCCCATCATCCGCTCTTTGAGCCCCACGAGCTGGCTTAGCTGGCCTGACCCACAAAAACGGAATAAAAGCCTGGGTGAGCAGGACCTGCGGTCTTTTCCAGGGGCAACAGGTACCTGCGTGCCCCTCAGGGCCACCTGGGAGCCGGGTGTCAGCGTCCAAGTCGGGGAAGCTGTGGGGCTCCAGGAGCCGAACTTTCACTCCTCCCCTGAGAGAAACAAGCAACCCCAAGAGGCCCATGGCATGAGGCTGCTTTCGGTGAGCACGGCAGAACAAGATTTGTGGCCGGAGAGTACAGTGGAGGGTCTGCTCTGTTGCTCTTTCCATGCAGGTGTGCCCCCCGACGCAGGCAGCTTTTATTGAGTGCCATGGTGTGCCAGACCTTCGCAGCACGTGAAGTCTCCGCAGGACCACCTGGAAGCTTTCAAACACCTGAGGCCAGGCCCACCCCATCCCACATAGCAGAATCTCCAGGGAGTGGGGCGCACCTCAGGCCTTGGAGATGCTGCAGGGTAGCTGTGTGCAAGACTCACTGGGCTAGAGGGCATGAGACAGGGTCACGCAGGTCTGACAGTGACTTTTACCAGCAGCTGAGATGGCCCAGCGGGTCCCACACTACAGATAGAAAAACCGAGGTCAGAGGAGCTGCGGGGGAGGTCAGGGTGACTCTGCCTTCCTCCCACAACCATGCACTCTCTTTTCCCCTGTACTTGCAGTTTTTCTTTTCTTTTCTTTTCTTTTTTTGCGACGGAGTTTTGCTCTTGTCGCCCAGGCTGGAGTGCAATGGTGTGATCTTGGCTCACTGCAACCTCTGCCTCCCAGATTCAAGCGATTCTCCTGCCTCAGCCTCCCGAGTAGCTGGGATTACAGGCGCATGCCACTGTGTGTGGCCTTTTTTGTTTTTGTTTTTTTGTTTGTTTTTGTTGTTATTGTGGGACACAGTCTCACTCTGTTGCCCTGGCTGGAGTGCAGTGGCACAATCTTGGCTCACTGCAACCTCTGCCTCCCAAGTTCAAGCGATTCTTGTGCCTCAGCCTCCTGAGTAACCAGGATTACAAGCACACACCACCACGCCCGGCTAATTTTTTTGTATTTTTAGTAGAGACAAGGTTTCACCATGTTGGCCAGGCTTGTCTGGATCTCCTGACCTCAGGCGATCCGCCCGCTTCGGCCTCCCGAAGTGCTGGGAATAGAAGTGTGAGCCACCGCACCTGGCCTACTTTTAGCTGTATAATCTGCCTTACCAGAACTGAGCATTACCCCAAATCTCACCTCTCCGCTAGAATCGCAAACAAAGTCCTACATAGTGAAGTGTTGACTTAGGAAACTGGGGGTTGTTTTCTGATTTGTGTGTCACACTTCAGAAAATTTCTAATGGAACCCTGTTGTTGGAAGGAAACAAGTTCTTCAACCATTCATCCGTCACAGCTGAGTCAGAAGCGTTGCGTCATCCCGTACCAGCCAACCTGCCTACCTCAGGCCCTACCCACCGGGAGCTTCCATCCTGCTGGTTGTCCTGAGGCTCTATGACCCACAGCACGAAGACACTGCAGCCTGGTCATGCCCTTTCCATCCTCTGACATCATCTTCCAGGAGTAGGAGCCCAAGCTTCCACAGCCCACCTGCTCCCACCTACTGCCACCTTCCTGCCACCACACACTGTCAGACCTTTGTCCTGTCCCCATACCCTTCTTCAGGTCACAGGTCTTCCTGCATTCCCCCAAGCCACCTGCCTGGCCTCCCTGGGCTCTGCTCTTCCAGCACTGTCCTCCCCATCTGATGCTCCTACCAGGGTATCCTCCCCATGGTGTGACCCAGGGGGCATTCAGGCAAGTGGCCTGGCCACGCTGGACCTGCGCACTAAATAGGTTGCCTGACTCCACTCAGAGGCAGACCTACCCCAGGGGCCAATTGTAGACTGAGCTCCTGCTGGGCATGGCCAGACCCTGCTCTTCCTTCTACCCAGTGACCCTCGACGGGCCCTGATGTGAGCAGAGGCAGTGGGGCTGGCCCCATTTCCCTTCCTCCCTTATTTCATGAGCATTTGTTGAATGCCTTCTGTTGCCAAGACTGTTGGGCATGACCATTATGCCCATTTCACAGATGAGCAAACTGATACCATGGTCCTCTTGCTTGCTGGGGCCCAGCTCCTGGAACTGCATCTGCATGGAGCAGGTGTGTGCCTGCACGTGCCCACTGGCTGGGGCAGGCTGGAGCACAGCCTGGACTTGGAAGAAACTTGTTTCACCAAAGGGGCTCCCTGGCATTGTGGAAGCTAAGGTGATAGCTGTGGGTGGAGGTCACTGCCTCCACTCTGAGGCCTTGAGAATGTTACTTAAAGTTGAAAAGTCTCTGGGCGAGACCTCAACGTACTCATCTGTTCTAAACATCGAAGACAAATGCTGCCCTGTAATCCTGGCACTTTGAGAGGCCGAGGTGGGAGGATCACTTGAGGTCAGGAGTCCGATACCAGCCTGAACAACATGGTGAAACCTCATCTCTACTAAAAATACAAAATTAGCCGGGCGTGTTGGTGGGCGCCTATAATCCCAGCTACTCAGGAGGCTGAGGCAGGAGAATTGCTTGAACCTGGGAGGCAGAGGTTTCTGTGAGCTGAGCTGAGATCCCATCACCGCACTCCAGCCTAGGCAACAAAGCGAAACTCCATCTCAAAAAAAACAAAAACAAAAAGCAAACCTCCAAAAGACAAATGCTGGCATCATGACCCTGGATCATGCAGCCTCAGGACGCCCAGCAAAGCAGACTACAGTACGTACACTCCCCGTCGCAGCAGCAGGGAGAAGGAAGCTCAGAGATATCTAGTGACCTGCCAAAGGGCGCATAGCCAGTGCTGTGAAGTCCTGACTTCCAAGGTCGGTCCAAGGATCCCTCAGGCTCCATCTGCCAGGATGCTGAGCTGCTCCTGAGCCCAGCCTGAGATTCCCTGCAGAGGAAACTGTGACCTGTCCACTACTGACTTAGCTGTGTACTCTAATGGTCATGGGTTGGCAGAGAGAATGAGCTCCACCGTGGGAGGCGTGTAAGTAGGGATGCGTGAATTCACCCCTAAGGGCTCAGAGAGCACACAGTCCTCTCTCGGGGACAGGCTGTCCCCCACTCCCCACAGCCTGGGCTGCTCCCTTGGGTATAGTCATCTTTTCCCATGCATATCTACAAGTGTGGGTGGGCAGCAGCCACGGGTGCTGATGAACCTTCTCCAATGCTGGCAGGTATTTTGCCCACACACACTGCCAGTGTGGCCTATTGGGAGCAGGAGGAGGCCAGATAGGTGTGTGCTGGTCTCAGAACACGCTTAGCTCTGTCCCATTCTGGTTTTCCCTTGGATAGGCTTGAACACACCCATCATGAACAGGTCTGTGGACACAGTGCCCTTCCTAGATTGCCTGAATCCACAAGGAATTGGTAGTCTTTTAAGGTGGGCAAGCAGGATGACCAGCCTGCTCTGCAGGGCTGGATATTGAGGCTCAGGAAGGATTAGGACTTGCCCAAGTTCGCTCAGCTGGTTAGGGGCAAGGTCTTTAGCCTCCAAAGGGAAGACAGAAAATATCCTTTTCCACCCCTGACCTCTACCTGGAAGACTCCTGCCCCAGGAGGTGCAACTTAGATCCCTGTCCCTCAGGCCTCTCCGTCCTGCAGAGCTGGCATCTGCTGCTTGGCCTCCTCCTCGTGTGAGCTCTGCGCTCATGCCAGCGGACTTGAGCCCCGGAATGAACGCCTGTCTCACAAGGTAGATGTGAGGATTAGATTATATAAATAACAGGCAAGTGCCAAATGCATAGCTCCACACCTAGCACACTGTTTAACCACTGACTCTCTGGGGAGAAAAGTCCTGATTTGAGGTGTTTGCCAATTTCCATAGTGTAAATACTCCCAGCATTGCTGACTTCAGGCTACAGGGTGGCACTGCTGAACCCAGAGCTGGGAAGGCATGTGCACTGTTGCCCCTCACAAGTTAGTTTCAGCCAGTGCCAGTGTCCAGCAGGGCTCCAGGAAGTCCTGCTTCTCTGGGTAACAGTTGGCTTGGCATATTCTTCCCTCTACATTGTGAAGGTGAGATATCACCTCTGCTGGCTTTTATGCCACACGAGTTACTTTGTGCCAGGGGCTCCAGGGCCAGCAGCCCACATGCATCTTTTCATCTCTGGAAGTGTGTGTGTATCTGATGGGGGTGTCAGCCCAGGGGGATGGGGACTGAGATAAGAATACTCTGGTATCTCCCTTATGCCTCAGTTTCCTCACCTAGGACCATGGAGGCTGGGGTGAGAGTGAGGTGTTAGCTCAGGGCATTGACTGGAGCAGGGCTCAGAACTTAGCAGTGTGGTTACTGACACAGGTCACCTGCTGCATTATGGCCAGAGACGCCCAAGAGAGGGCTTGTCCGTGGGGGTCTAGTGGAGGAAGGAGAGAGAGATCATGGAAGACTTCTTGGGAGAGGTGGCATCTGGCAGAGGTGGGAAGGAAGAACATTTTGGGTCAAGGGGCTTCTGGAAGCCTCTCCATATCCCATCCAAGGCATTCCAGCTCAGCCTCGGTCATGGAAGTTCTGGGATTTAGAGCATAGAACTTCTGCCTTTGGCGCCTCAGTTTGCTCTAGATTGTGAAATGGGCACAATGGTCACCAGTGCCTTCCTGGGTGATGATGAGGTCCTCATGGTTCCTGGTGGTGAAGTGAGGGCAGGAAATGACACGCTGACTCCCACCAGGCTTAGCCCCAGGCTGGGCTCCTGAGGGTGGCTGTATCCCTGGTCCTTTTCTTCCTAGCCTGCCCATTCTGTCCTAGCACCGGGCCTTCAGGTCTGGCGCGCCGGGCTGCGGCGTGCTGAGGCGTTGAGCCTGCTGCCTCCTCTCAGGAACAAATGGGGTCCTCTGCAGCTGACAGCCCTGCGGAGCGTTCCAAAGAACTTCAGAAGCCAGGAGCGCTACCTCGAGCAAAGAGCCGCGGGTGGGACCCCACGTAGCCGGCCCGCAGGTGGCCGCGCGCACCCGCC
>NW_012120932.1:2079657-2079982 GCF_000951035.1 Colobus angolensis palliatus
GCCGCCAGGCCGGTGCCTTCCTCCCGCCCCCAGGCCTCCCTATCCCCTTTACAGCTGCCTCCGGGACAGCCTAGCAGGACCCTCCCGGGCCGGTGCTGGGCAGGGCGCGAGATCCCTCTGCCGGCCTCCGGGGCCCTCAGAGACACCCTAGCAGGTCCTCTCTCCCAGGGTTCCAGGGACACCACAGGCCCGTCCCTCTCTGCAGCCTGGGGCTGAGCAGTGCACGGACCCCTCCTCCCCAACCCGAGCCTCTGGTCCCGTCTGCAGCCCCCCTTTCCCAGGGCCCCCAGAGACGGCCCCCGCAGGCTCTCTCCGCGGTCGGGGC
>NW_012120932.1:2080567-2087059 GCF_000951035.1 Colobus angolensis palliatus
CCCCGACGGCGGCCCCAGGGAGGAGGCGGCGGCGACCGTGAGGAAGGAGGATGAGGGGGCGGCCGAGGCGAAGCCTGAGCCCGGGCGCACACGCCGGGACGAGCCCGAAGAGGAGGAGGACGACGAGGACGATCTCAAGGCCGTGGCCACCTCTCTGGACGGCCGCTTCCTCAAGTTCGACATCGAGCTGGGCCGCGGTTCCTTCAAGACGGTCTACAAGGGGCTGGACACGGAGACCTGGGTGGAGGTGGCCTGGTGTGAGCTTCAGGTGAGGGCGCCCCAGCACGCAGGGGGCTTTCCGCAGGGTCTCTGCGCGAGTCGTCCTTGGGCCCGTCCTTGCTCCTGCGCCTGGCCTTAAGAAGCCCTGGGGGCGACGGAGCTCCATGTGTGTCGCCCTCTGTGTGGGTGGCCGGCAGGATGCGCACCAGGTGTGCGGACTGCATGTGCGGCCCGGCTGTGTCTGTGCGCAGGTTGCGGTTTGTGAGTCAGCTGGTGGCGAGGGCAGGCCTCTGGTGTGCTTGTGGTGTAAGTGTGCGCGCTGTGGGCATAGAGAGGGCCCTGGAGAGTGGGCCCCGGAGGCTATGTGTCTTAGGCGGCTGCTTCTCCAGTCCTGATGACCTACTTTAATGACCCAGGGGGTCTGGACTGTTGTGTCTTTGCAAAACAACGTGGAGGCTTCAGGGCCCGGTGTGTGCAGTTACAGAGTGGTATGGGGGCTCCGAGCTGCTCATAAATTAGTACTTTCCTGTGTCCGGCAAGCTGTGGCTGCCCCAGCAGGGATACCTGCAGAGACTTCTTCTGACCCTGGGCTTGTGACCCAGAGGTGGTGCCTGGTAGAGTTCTGGGGCCGGCTGGGCAAGGCCTGGAAGTGTGGTTAGTCGCCTCTGCTGTTCTGAGAACTCCATTTGTTCACAAAATGGACGTGTGAGAGGTCTTAAAACCGAGTCATGCAGAATGCGGGTGGGGGTTTTCTTGGCTGCGGAGGCTCTGGGTATGCATTTTTCATAATCCTGCCATCTCCGTGGTGTCGGCCCCAGCCCTGGAAGATTATATAAACAGCCACCCTAGCTGTCCTGGGCCAGCCTTGGAAGCAGAGGCCATGCCTGTCCAGGGGGTGTTTCTAGGCCTCCCTCCTTGGCGGAGGGCAGCTGTCAGGCGTGAGCCAGTCTGGGAGAGTGCCGGCTGGAGGTGTAAATGTACTTGGTTGGCCTGTAAAGTTAGCTGGCCATCCAGTCCAGGCCTGACACGGGGCTGGGGCTAGCTGGGGCAAGCTGTGTTCTAGGGCCGCCGGCCACACTGCAGGACGCTTGTATTTTTGGCTCAGAAATGGGATTCAGTTGCTATATCCTCGGGCCCCTACAGGGTGGCCTGCATGTGTGTGCAAGTCTGGCTGATTCGGTGGGTGTCGACCTGTCGTCAGCCTTTCTCCCAAGACAAAGAGCTCCAGAGACCTGCCTCTCCACCACCTCTTGGTTCTGCCTTGGAGATGTGGCTTTTCAAGGCAGGGGTCAGTGGCATTGTGTGAGGTCCTTAGGAGGGACTGAGCGGCTCCCCTCCTTCATGGCCCTGCAGGTTCCGATGGTGCGGGAAAGGCGGTGGGTGGGGCAGGGGGCTGTGATCTGGGGGTCCTGGGGTGTGCTGGGCATTCCTGCTGCAAGGGAAGACAGAGAGGAGAGAGGTCCTGAAAGGGGAGATGACTCTTGATTCTGGTGAGCAGTCTTCCTGCTCTTGCCCACCGACCCGAGCACCCTCAGGTGCTGCCTCCCAGGGCTGCCCGTGCAGGCTGGCGGATGGAGCAGGGGTGCTGCCGCAGACTGGATTTGAGTTAGATTTCAGCAGCCAGAGCCTGCTGATTTGGCTGGGACATCTCAGGCGCATGTGACTCTTGGAGCTTGTTAGTTCCCATTCCCTTTAAGGAAAGGCAAGCAGTTCTGTCTCTGGGTCTGTCCCCTGCGGGCATGGGGTGGAGCCTGGCCTCTGTCCAGGGGTCTCTTGCTCCATGACTCTAGATGGGAACAGCAACCTAGAGGTGCTTCTGGTCTATATGCTTCTTGTCTATATGTTGATGTTCCTTGCCGGGATGTTAGTGTTGCCCCAAGCTGGTGGTTTCCCTGCACCTCCCCCAGAAGAAATACCTCCAACATTTGTCCCTGGTCAATGTGTGTCATTTGGGATCAGCTCCCTCTGTCTGTGCTGATCTGAGAGGGTTTTCCATGAGAGGGAGTCTGGACCCGCTTAGAATAGCCCCCTTTACTGAGAACCTGGTGTGTTTTGGGGCTGTGCTGGAAGCCGCCTCATCACAAACTGTGAGGACTGAGGGGAACAGCCCCCAAGGTCGCCAGTGAGGAGATGGCAGGGCACTGTGGGGTCAGGGGAGGAGGGCCCCTGCCTGTGTGTAGAGTGGTGCAGGCTGACTTTGTGCAGAGCTATTGGAGGGACTGATGCGGCTGCCTGTGTGATGTCGTGGGTGTGGGCCAGGGGCTGGTGGGCGTGTGGAACGGAAGAGGGTCGGGTGTAGGGCTGCAGGGAGATCAGGGCTGTGGGAGGGGCGTTGGACTCCGCAAGGGGAGTGTGCTCCTGGGAGGGATGCGGGGTCAGGTCTCCCTGAGCAGAGGGGCCACCCTGCCAGGGAAGGGCGACAGGTGGCCGCTTTCTCTAGGTGTGTTGGCTTTGTGCCGGGAGGGGCTCTCTTAGTCCGCAGTGTGGAGGTGCCATCCGGCACATGACCCCAGCATTCTGGGCATGGAGAGGGTTCCGGGGAGTCACGCTTTACACAGCGGAGGGAGGGTCTAGGGAGATGTTGCCTTCAGCCGGGAACCCTTCTTGGAATTGCTCTTGGCCTCCATCCTTTTATTCCCCTACGCCTGCGGCACCTGCAGTCTGCCCAGGTGCCTGAGCTCTGTTCCCCTTCCTGCCCTCCGCAGGCTGGGGGGCCTCCCTGGAGAACTGAGAGGCGCTGGGGGGGCTCACTTGTGTTTTTCAGGGTTCCCTGCCAGACGGGGGAAACGCCTTCATGTGGACCTAGTAAGCCTGGCTTAGAGGACATCTGATTTCCTTTGATAAATTAGCGTTGGAAGAGCTCCGTAGAGAGGGTGATATTTATTTATCTCACATCTAAGGGCAGTGAGGTGTTTCACCTTCTGAATTCTCCAGATGTGCAAAGCTGGAACATGCACTGTGTTTTGTGGGAGAAGCCATTTAAAAATACCTCCCTGTCATTCTTCTCTTGAATAAACTTTCATTCTTGGCAGCAGAACACATTACGGTAACAAAGAAGGAAGTAAAACACCAGAATCCCACCGCCTTCCTCCTCGCCCACATGTCTTGTGTTCCTGTGGCCATCTTTGGCCAGCCCTGGTTCCCCCGCAGACCCCTGTACCGTCAGACAGGGTGTGGGGTAGCCTGGGGCTCCGTGTCGGCTCTGGGAGCATCTGCCACCTGCCATAGCCGGCTCAGCTACACTGGGGATGCCCATCTGGGTTCTGGGTCACTGGCCTGACCTTCTACAAGACCCTCCTCTAGGGGGTGGTGAGGCCACAGTACGGCACAATGGGGAGGTGCCTGGCGTGGTGCCGTGGCCACCACTTGCTCTGCCACCTTCTGTTGGGTCAGCACAACCTTGTTCCCTCATCGTTTTGGTGTGGAACTTTTGTGACTTCCTTGCCCTTCCTGGCTACCCAGGTTGCTGGAGCAACACTATTCCATGTGGCTCAGGGCTCCTGCTCTCACTTGCCTCCACCTTTGAGCTGGCCATAGGTCCCCAGATTGAGAAAACCTAGCCAACTCAGACCCAGGCAGGCAGCCTGTTTGCCTTTCCTGGACCTTCCTGTTTCTGCTGTGTCTCCCTCAGGTACCTGGAGTAAGCTTGATTTTCACCCCCTTTAACAACACTGACCCCTCCCTGTCAGCAGCTCCCTACTTTTGGGGACACAGGGTCTTAGGACCTCAGTGCCGCTGCCTCTCAGCTGCTGTGGCAGGGCTGGAACCTGAGTTTCCCGAGTTGGTGCTGGGGCCTGCACCCAGCATGGGGGTCTTTCTACTTCATGGAGACGTGCATTCCTTGATCCTTGGCTCAGAGCACTTGCTGGGCCCTGGCAGAGCAGTGTGAGGCCTACAGAGGACTAAGGGTGGGGTTGCTGCTGCTAGTTCCAGAAAGTTACAAAGTAGGTCCTGCTGCTGCTTGGTGCTGCCCAGAGGGGGCAGGAGCGACGTGTCCTGCCCAGCCGGGTGTCTTAGTGTCCTGTCCATCTTCCTGGGTCTGGGAATGGATGATACTCCTGGAGACTCGCTCTGTATAGCCTGTGCCAAGCGAGTGGTCCCCCGACCATCCTCCAAGGACAGCCCAGCCACCCGACAGCCTCTCTCCTAGCTGTGAGCAGCCCCGCCAGTGCCCGCGCTGAGCTGGCCCGCCGTCCCCTGCAGGTGGGATCCTTATCACCTTTCTAGGCAGGCCCCCTGCATGTCATGGGCCATGCAGCCTCCAGCCAGGTTTTGGGGCACTGGAGAGCCTGCGTGCTTTGCACCGATGGCCTCTTGTTGGAGGCCCGGCTGCCGGCCTCACCTGCTTTCAGCCCTGACCCAGCTGACATGGGGAGAAGAGGAGACAAGGGGGCGAGCCAGTGCTGAGCACAGAGGAGGTGCGTGGCACTCACGCACTGGGGCAAGACAGAAGGCTTGACCCGATTTGGCTGGTGGTCACCCCTTTTTAAAATTCTCTGAAGTGCTTAATTTTATTGGGAGAGTTGTAATTTGAAATCATTTGGATGCCAGCACTGAATTTGTTTTCGTGGGTGAGATGTTTTCTGCGCCATGCTGACCATGGTTTTGGTTTAGTTGGCAAAAAAGGCTGGCGCTAGCTGCCTGAAAGGCCTGTGCAGACGGGCTTTCCCTCCCTCCCACCAGGGCAGAAATGTGGGCACCGAGCTCTCAGTGGTGCTTCAGTCCCTGAGTGGTGGTGGCAAGGTGTGTGTCAGCAGCGATGACAGACAGCAGCCTGTGCAGGTCACCGTCATGGGGGACACGTTGAGCTCAGGCACCACAGCTTGTTTTCTGCTAGAAGCAGGTGCTTCCGTGGCTCAGCGGTGCCCCGTGGGCGCCTGGCTGAGCTGAATCAGGACCAGGCCGCCATGGGACTTGAGTGTAGCTGTGCTTCTGTCTGAGCCCTGGAGGGAGGACCCCAGCACTGGCTCAGATGTGTGGAGGGCCAGCCCCCACATGCTGCTCGTTTGATTTGCCTTTGCCAAAGCTTGTGTTTTCTCATTCCTCGTCAGCGTGTTAGGAGGTTTTCCAGGGCAGCTGGACACGCCCTCCTGCAGCACTGGAACCTTCCGTGGTGGCAGAAACATCCTGCCTCTGCATTTGTGTCCGCAGGCCCCGCGGAGTGCCCGGGATGTGGCTGGGGCAGCTGTGGGTCAGTGTTCTTATTTTTCCTCACATTAAAGGTGGATGCACATGTCCACACGTGCCCTGGCTGCTTCACGGGTCACCTGCGTCTCCAGGCTTGATCTTGGGCGCTCCTCTAGGCGGCTGCTTTTCCAGAGGATAAAACAGACCCAGGTGACCTAGAGGTGGCCACTGGGATACCAGACAGACCCAGATGGGGACAGCTTATAGACCACCTCACAGCAAGGGAGATAAAGGGGCTGGGACACATCAGGGCTGGAGAGGCCAAGGAGGCATGAGATAGGGCCTGCTGGAGACTCCCGGGGAGGACAGGATTGGGGCACTTGGGCTGTGAGGACCCAGACGTGGTGACAGTGCCATGACCATGTCAGGCTCTGGGAAGCAAGTGGCCATCAAGTCCAGGACAAGCTCCAGGTCAGCGGGAGGATCTCGTGGGCCCTGAGAGTTGCATCCCCCCACCCCTGCCCTGTCATTTCCTGGGATAGCTGGGGGCTTACTCTCAGGTTGGGTAAAGCTTTGTTGATGGACAGCTAGACAAAAGATACCATCAAGAGAAGGGGAGGGAGCAGACGTTCCAGAAGGTTCCAGAGGCCTGTGCCCGGGTCTCAACAGCGCAGGCTTGTGTGTACATTGACTCAGTAAGCATTTGTTGAGTATGTGTCCTGGTTCTAGGCCTGGGGCTACCGTAGTGAGCAGGACAGGTCACCGCCCGGGGAGATAGAGCCTGTGAGAGCCGGAAACGTGTTGGGCAGGTTCGGGAGCTCTGAGGGAGGCCGGAGGAGGGGCCGGAGTGGAGTAAGGTTTTAACAGGATCTCCCTGGCCACCTTGGGTACAGTTGGGGATGAGGGTAGAGGCAGGGGACTAGCAGGGAGGTGACTGCCGCTGTCTAGGTGTGAGACCACAGGGCTGGTACTGGCTGGGATAGAGGCGGGGAGGGGAGAAGCATCACATTCTGGGTGCAATTGAAGGTGGACAGCACAGGATTTACATCATATCTGAAGGTAGAGAAGGTAGGAATCGTCTGGGGGCGGTGACTCACGCCTGTAATCCCAGCACTTTGGGAGGTTGAGACAAGTGGATCACTTAAG
>NW_012120932.1:2087584-2107218 GCF_000951035.1 Colobus angolensis palliatus
CCACTGCACTCCAGCCTGGCAACAGAGCCAGACTCCATCTCAAAAAAAAAAAAGAGAGAGAGAGAGAGAAAAGGTAGGTAGGAATCATGGTGGCAGCAGCTTGGGGCCTGGCAGGATGAGGCTGCTGTCCTTGCTGTCCTCGTGCGGGACGAGGAAATGTGGATTTGGGGGAAGAGCAGGCCTTGGCTTGGGATGTGCTTAATCTGAGTGCTTCGTAGGTGGCCAAGGGTGGTCCTCGTGGGAGTGGGATCTCCCAGGCTGATCCTGAGTTGGGAGCTTGGGTGGGCACCCCAGGAGTGCAGGGATGGGCCAGGACTGTGTCTCAGGGGGGCCTGGAGGGAGGAGCTCATCACCGTGCCCAGAAGGGCTGCCCAGGACAGGAGGGTGCTCCAGGATGCCAGCACTGTTTCAAAACATGATTCATGCAATGGGCAGCAGATTCTGAGTTTTAGGTGCTAAGACAAAATTGGGAACTCTACTGCACCTTAAAGACAACTGTCCCTTCCCTTGGGAGGTACCGTTCTTCCCACCCCTGGGCGCTGCTGGCCACCATGAGTCCACGGTCTGGGTGGGGCTGGCCCCTCACCTTCCAGGACAGCTGGGACCTGCAGCCCTTCTATGCCCAGAGGCATCTTGTAGGTGTCTCTTGGGGCCTGTGGCTTGGGCCTGGCTTCAGGCTGCAGCTGGAAGATACCCAAGGTGATGGCATGAAGCTTTAGGTCACCTCGTTGATGGAGAAGAACTTGACCTGGCCCAGCAGAGGTTTGGGCCGTGTGTCTGGGTCTCCCTTGTGGTCTGCCCTGGCTGTGCAGCCACGGTGGGGCATCAGCATCTGCCTGCCATGATGGGAAGCGGGGTTTGGGAGCCTCGCAGCCAGGAAGGACATCACCCCAAAGGTCCCGGCCACCCTGCGCTGGTGCACACAAAATACTTCAGGGTTAGGAGGGCCCTGCCATGTTCCCAGTGTGTGGCCATGGAAAGGCACCTGTTTTTGTGAGCCTCGGTTTACGCTTTTGTGCAGTGCAGATGGTGCTAGCTGCACTTCACAGCTGGGGGCACTATTGAGAGAAGTGTGTTTCACCTGAGCACACAGGGTCCTCAGGTCAGCCTCTTTTCACCCCTCTTGCTCCTTCTGCAAAATAAACAGTTTGTCTCCAGCAGAGATGTGGAGAGCAAGCCGAGCCAGCAGGTGGAGGCTGGTTCCCGAGGCTGCCTGTCTACCCGCCCAGGAGCTGTGGGCACCCATGCCGCTGTTGCCTTAGCGCTTGAGCTGCCGATAAGGAAAAGGGTGTGAACAGCAGCAGCTTGGATTTTTGAAAAGCAAGCCAGGATCTGCCTCTGACCATAGACAATTCAGGGCTGCGTTTTGGGGAATCCCAGCTGGGTGGAGAGGCCTGAGCGGGGATGCTGGAGGTTGGCAACCTGAACACTGTCTGCAAGTTTTCCTGCTTCTGAGAGTTTTCACATCCAGTTCTCTTCCATGGAGCATTGAATTCTAAGGATTTCCCAGAATACTTGATTACAACTTCTAATTTAAGTTAGCTCTCATTAAATTATATTAACTTTTTTTTTAAAAGAACAGAAGAAAAGTGGTCAAGGCAGTGCAGTATTAGTGAAAGAACAGACCAGTTGATCAATGGAATAGAATAGCAAGCCTGGAAATAGACCCTCATGAATAAAGTCAACTGATCTCTGACAAAGGAGCAAAGGCAATAAAATAGAGACAAGATCATCTTTTCAACAAATGGTGCTGGAACAACTGCACATCCACATGCAGATAAATGATTCCAGGCATAGACCTTACACCCCTCGCAAAAATTAAAATTGGCCATATGCCTAAATATAAAATCCAAAATTATAAACCTAGTTTTGGCAGTGACTTTAGATGTAACACCAAAGCCACAGTCCTTGAAATAAAATAATGATAAGCTGGACTTGATTAAAATTAAATGCTTCTGTTCTGCGAAAGACACTGTCAAGAGAATGAGAAGACAGGCCACAGCTGGGGAGAAGATATTTGCAGTGACCCATCTACTTAAGAACTGTTGTCCAAAATATGCAAAGAACTCTTCAAACTCAACAATAAGAAAGCAAGCAGCTAAAAAAAAAAAAATAGGCCAAAGAGCTGAACAGATACCTCACCAAGGAAGACACACAGATGGCAAATAAGCATATGAAAAGATGTTGCCCATCATAAGTCATCAGGGAATTGCAAATTAAAACAGTGAGCTCCCACTGCACACCTACTAGAATGGTCAAAATCTAGAACACTAACACCAAATACTGGTGAGGATGTGGAGTGACAGGAACTCTCATTCATTACTGGTAGGATTGCAAAATGGTACAGCTATTTTGGAAGGTCTTTTGGTAGTTTCTTATAAAACTAAACACACTCTTACTATGCAATCCAGCAACTGCGTTCCTTAGTATTTACCCAAAGGAGTTAAAAACTTAGGTCCACACAAAAACCTGCACACGGATGTTTATAGCAGCTTTATTCATAATTGCCAGAACTTGGACGCAGCCCAGATGTCCTTCAGCAGGTGAATGGATGAACACACTGTGGCACATCCAGACAATGAAATCTTATTTAGTGCTAAAAGAAATGAGCTATGAAGACACGAAAACACAGAGAGGAACCAGAAATGAATATTTAAGTGAAATATGCCAAATCCGAGAAGGCTGCATATTGTATGATTCCAACTAGATGACATTCTGGAAAAGGCGAGAAACCATGAAGACAGTAAAAAAAAAAAAAAAAAAAAGGATCAGTGGTTGCCAGGGATTAGAGGAAGGGAGGGATGAAGAGGCAGATTTGCAGGACAGTGAAGCTGTTTTGTATGATACTTTACTGGTGAATACATGTCATTATACATTTGTGAAAACCCATAGCATGTACAGCACCCAGAGTGAACCCAAGTGTAAATGTTGGATTTTAGTTATCGTCAATATTGATTTATCAGTTATAACAAGTATACCACACTAATGCAAGATGTTAATAATAGGGGAACCTGTGTGTGGATGTGAGGGAGTGTATGGGAACTCTACTTTTTGCTCAATTTTCCAATACATCTAGAATGTCTCTAAAAATAGTTGATTAATTTAAACAACTCAACAGCTACATTAAAGATGTTTGCAGAAATGGGCCGGGTGTGGTGGCTGATGCCTGTAATCCCAGCACTTTGGGAGGCCGAGGCGGGTGGATCACCTGAGGTCAGGAGTTTGAGACCAGCCTGGCCAGCATGGTGAAAACCTGTCTCTACTAAAAATACAAAAATTAGCTGGGCGTGGTGGCGGGTGCCTGTAATCCCAGCTACTTGGGAGGCTGTGGCACTAGAATTGCTTGAATCCAGGAGGTGGAGCTTGCAGGGAGCCAAGGTCGCGCCACTTGCACTCCAGCCTGGGCCACAAAGTGAGACTTCGTCTCCAAAAAAAAAAAAAGATGTTTGCAGAAATGAAAAAAAAAATCACCCATAATCCAAGTGAACACAACTGCTTTTATTTTTGAATAGGACTTTCTATGTCTTGTTTACATGTATATATCATTTAAAAATGATATACAGTTCAAGGGTGTCACGACTTAAAATCTGCCTCTGGAGTGTCTTTAAAGCTACCGTTTTGCAAGAGGCCATGGTTCTGAGGTTCATTCCTGGTCTTAGTGCTGTTTTGAACCCTTTGTTGAGGCTGGCTGCAGAAGGGGTGCTGTCACTAGATGTGTTTGGGGAGTGGTGGGTCCGGCAGGCGTTGCTGTTAAGGAACTTCTCAGAGCCTTTACAATGCCCACTGTGTTGTGAAGCTCTTGAAGTGTGCGAGGGGAAAGGTGTTGGGCTGCCCCTTTTTTTTCTTTCATTTTACAGTTATCTTATAAGCCAGGACTGGCTTGGGGAGGGGCGTAACAGGCTGGCTGGTGGTGGAGGGTCACTGGGGCTCCCTCTGGCATCCACCCCCCCATCCACCCCTCACCCCTGCTTTCTGGGCACTGTGTGTGCCTGCTCTCCGGTGGGGGAGATGGGACAGTTCTCAGCTGTGAGCTGACTGTGGGAAGCAATGCTGACCTTTGATCCTACTCAGAAGCTGGAATCTGGAGATGGCCAATGTGACAGTCCTGGAGGTGGCTCAGCAACATCAGCTGGGACATGGGGCTTTCTCTCTGTTTCTTCTGTCCTCATCCATGTTGGCATTTTGTCCCTAGTCTTGCTTGGCCTCATGGCTAGAGTAGGGCTGCCACGGCTCCAGGTATCACAACCACATTTGATGGCGGGAAACAAATGGGTGGTTAGGTGGGGGCCAAGCAGTCAAAAGGTCAATTTCTCAAGTGGCTTTGTTCCTATTTTAATCCATAAAGAGAAATATTTAGCAGGGATTCTCTGGTCTCCTTGGTTAGCATGGGTTTGTGTGGCCCACTGTAACTGTGCGTGTATCTGGGAGAGGCTTGATTGGTTTAACAGGTTATGATCTGTTCCCTGGGGCTGGGCATAGTGAGTTTCTGGGTTTCTGTTGGTCAGGAGGGGTGGCAGGCTGTGGGTGGAGCGTGCCTGCTGTATCTGTCTTGGTTACCTTGTCCCTTCAAGACCGTCAGTGTCTGTGTGTGCTGGAGCCCTCCTCTGCCCGGGCCTGCAGAGAACAGCATAGCACACATGCCCGCTGCATCTGCAGGCTCCTCCCTTCCCACAGCTCCCACACCCAGGCATCTGTGGACCCTGATGATTTTCCTTCCCTCCTGTGTGGCCACCCCAGCTCCCTACCCTCTGTGCCAACCCTGGCAAAGCTTTTTCCTCTCTCCCAACAGTCTAGTTTTCATGTACCCCTAACATTTTGTTTTGGGAAACTTTGGAAAAACCAACAGAGAAGTTGGAGTTACCAGTTGTTGGTGTTTGCCACTGTCCTGTGTATCTGTGCCTATGATTTCCTGACCCATTTGCTGTTCACCCCTGGGTGCTTCAGCCTGTGTCTCCTGGTAGGAACGAGGATGCTCCCACATCGCCTCCACCCCCTGCCATGCTCCAGGCACTCCAGGATAGGATCTGAGGCGCTCAGTGAGGTCTCAGATGGGTGGACTGCGCGTCCCGGGGAAGGGATCCGGGAAGTCAAGGATCGCATGTTGTGTCTGGTTGTCATGTCAATTTCAATCCAAGCCGGGCGCGGTGGCTCAAGCCTGTAATCCCAGCACTTTGGGAGGCCAAGACGGGCGGATCACGAGGTCAGGAGATCGAGACCATCCTGGCTAACACTGTGAAACCCCATCTCTACTAAAAAATACAAAAAAAAAACTAGCCGGGCGAGGTGGCGGGCACCTGTAGTCCCAGCTACTCGGGAGGCTGAGGCAGGAGAGTGGCGTGAAGCCGGGAGACGGAGCTTGCGGTGAGCTGAGATCCGGCTACTGCACTCCAGCCTGGGCGACAGAGCAAGACTCTGTCTCAAAAAAAAAAAAAAAAAAATTTCAATCTAAAACAGTCCCTCCGCCTTTTATTATTACTGTTCTTAAATCTGTCAGCATTGTCTTCTGAAGGTTTAGGGCCAGTGGTCTTGCATGGAGACCGTCTGGATCTCTGTGGCGTTTCTTTTTTTTTTTGAGGGAGTCTTGCTCTGTCTCCCAGGCTGGAGCGCAGTGGCGTGATCTCAGCTCACTGGAACCCTCTTGGGTTCAAGCGATTCTCCTGCCTCAGCCTCCTGAGTAGCTGAGATTTATAGGTGTACGTCACCATGCCCAGCTAAGTTTTGTATTTTTAGTAGAGACGCAGTTTTACCATCTTGCCCAGGTTGGTCTCGAACTCCTGACCTCAGGTGATCCGCTTGCCTCGGCCACCCAAAGTGCTGGGATTATAGGCGTGAGCCACTGTCTGGCCCTGTGTAGTGTTTCTATACGACCGTGTGAGGTTGTGCATTCCTGGCTCGGGTGCTGCGTGTGCAGGTCAGACCCGGCTAGGCTGTCCCTGTGGGGGACCTAGAGGAAGTCAGAGTGCTGTTATTAACACAGAAATGACCATGCTCATGTCAGTGGGGCACCCCTCTAGAGGCATATCTGCTCCCTGGGAGGGAGGTGCTGTGATTCCCCCCTCAGTAAAGCTTCCCAGTTTACTAAGGAGGAAACTAAGGTACAGGAAAATACAGGATGTTGTCCTGTACACCCAGGCAGCCAGGGGCTGAGTGGGGACCTGCACAGCCTGAGGGGTTGTGGCACAGCCTGAGGAGGGTGAACTGCAGGCTCGGGTGGTTCTGGGGCTCAGGGTCGCCCGGCTCCCTCCTCCCTTTAGGTGCCTGAGGCACCTGAGCTGGTTGAGTGGTTGATGCTACCAGGACTTGCCGTCAGCCTTGAGGGAGCTGAGCGGCTGCAGTTTCCCCAGGCAGGCGGGGCTTGCTGGCAGGAAGAGGCTGATGGGAACCCACCTGTTGCCCATCCAGCTGCTTTGGGTGGGGCCCCTCCTCAGGCTTCACAGGGCTGTGTTGTTCCTCCCACCTGCCAGCCCTGGACCAACTCTGTTGAGTTGGGGGAGGGTGCCCGGGCATTGGGTTTCATGGGGATGGGGGGGATGGCCACTGTGGAGGGGATGCTTCCTAGGAGGATGACATGATGGACATGGAAGCCTGACGGAGGAGGAGCTGTCCATAGCTTGCATCCTCTGACAGGGCAGTTTTCACTGTGGTATGTGCCCTTCTTAGCTCGTTTTTTATACTCTGGGACATTTTTGCTAAGTCATGATCATAGCATCTGCGCTGATATGTGCAGTGACAGTGAATAGACCAGATCTCCTCTGGGCCCCCACTCCCAGCCCAGCCCTAGACCTGCTGCCCCTCTGTCCAGCCCTGCCCTCTTGCCCCATTGTCCTTCCACCCCTGTCCTTGCTGCCCGAGGCCTGGAGTTGAGCTGGGCAGCTTTGGTGCAGTCTCAGGCTCGGGGCCTTCTCAGGTGTGAGTCAGGCCTGGGTCAGACCCACTTGTCATCCTCTCAGTGGTTCGATTCGGGGTGGGTGGAGGCCTAGCTCAGTCCCAGCCTGGCCCCCTCCAGCTGGACCCAGGCTCCCACACACCCTGCATACCTCCATGCTGTCCCCTGTGACTGGAGGTCCTTGTGTGGACCTTAGATGTGTGGGCAGATCCCCTTGCCCTCTGTGGAGTATGGCTTCTCAGCCTGGTGGTGCTGGGATCACACAGGCCTCCCAGAAGGAAGATGACCGATGCCTGGGTCTGAGTGGGCCACCTCTCTCCCATTCTGGTGGCAGCAGGACTGAGCCGAGATGCCCCTGATTTTCTTGTTTTCAGGCTTCCCCCAATGTTGAGGACAGTCCTGAGCTCTGGACCTCGCGACCTCCCACTGTAGCCCTGCCCAGGTTGGTGACTCTAGGCTACACTACTCCACCCGGTGGCGGCTGGGCTTGTGCGTCAGGCGGTGAGAGATGCCCTGGGCCTCCTGTCTGGCCTTGTCCTGTGTCTTCAAGTTAGGCAGCCATCTTCCTGGGTCAGCCAGCTGCAAGGCTGTTGACATGTGCCCAGACAGGTCTCTTGGAATTTCTTATCTTTAATTAAGAGGTTCGAGCAGTGTAGTGAATTTGTGTTTTGGAAGAAGCATTGAAAACACAAAGTTATGGGCCAGGCGCGGTGGCTCATGCCTGTAATCCCAGCACTTTGGGAGGCCGAGGCGGGCGGATCACGAGGTCAGGAGATCGAGACCATCCTGGCTAACACAGTGAAACCCTGTCTCTACTAAAAATACAAAAAAATTAGCCGGGCATAGTGGCAGACGCCTGTAGTCCCAGCTACTCAGGAGGCCGAGGCAGGACAATGGCGTGAACCTGGGAGGCGGAGCTTGCAGTGAGCCAAGATCGCGCCACTGCACTCCAGCCTGGGCGACAGAGCAAGGCTCCATCTTAAAAAAAAAAAAAAGAAAAGAAAAGAAAAAGAAGAAGAAAAGAAAACACAAAGCTGTGGAGAAGAGCTAGGAGGGGCAACAGTTGGGCAGGTTGTGTGTGTGTCCAGGGCAGGCCCAGGCCGGCGCTCCATCCCCTCAAGGGGGGCGAGTGGTGGGCCATGCTGAGCAGGCACTGCATGGGGATGCTGCCTGGCTTAGTCTCAGCCTCCCCTGCCCTTGGTCCCACCAGGGAGTGCACGCCATGGAGGGCTGCAGGAGTTAAGGTGCTGAGGGGTGGGGAAGGTCCATCAAGTGGAATTGTTGACTCTGACACCCCTGGGGACATGGGTGGCTTATGGGGTGCCTCCTCAAGGCCTGGCCTTGCTCTGGCCCCTCGAGCCAGATGTCCAGGGCAGGTTTGTCTGACGGGCTGTCCAGCCTGTGTCTGTCACTGTTGCAGCAGGTCCTGGCTGGGTGATCTTTACAGGAGGGAGGCCCGAGGCTGTCTGTGTCTGCCCAGAGGAAGGCACGTTTCTGCGCGTTCCCTCGAGAGCCAGCGGTGGTGGGAGAGCCACAGTGTTGGGGAGCCCAGTTGCCGGCTGGACAATGGTGGCCTATTGTCCCCTTCAGCCTCTCGGCAATTGCGCCTACCCTGGGCTGCCAGTGCTCAGTTCCTCAGCCTGTCAGTCCCTCTGGTGCCCTTGGCTTGGTGCGGTTGGACGCAGTGAACTGGGCCCCCTCGTTTGCGGCTGAGCTTGGGGAAAACGGAGCCCAGAGGACGCCAGAGCACGGCCCTCCTGCTCTGGGTACCTCTTGGGCCTCTGGATTGGGCGGCTGAGAGGTGAGACGGCCACATGGGCTCAGGGTGTGGTGGTTATAGGTGGGCTTTGTACAGACAGCCACCTGTGCCATTTGTAAAAAGAGGGTTAAAAAGGGAGGCACGAAAGCGATAAACTTGGCTAGGCGTGTTTATGAGAAGGATGAAATAGGGTTAGCTGAGGGAAAAGGGCAAAAACCTTTAAAACAGCTATAAACGAAACAGAAGAAGATGAAAAAATACATGGAAATAGATTTTAAGATAGAAAGGGACAGGTGAGATTTTTTAAAGGGAAAGGAAAATAAAATGCTAACAGCAAGGGGCCTTGCTTTTACTGGGATAGATTCTTAGGGACAGTTAGTGTGTGTGCAGCCCCTCCCCAGCGAGGACCTAGGCGTCCCCTCACGGCAGAGGGTCCCGGTACCACCGATCCGTTCCATCCTGTGGCTGTACTCTGCCTGCTTTAGGGTCCTGCTTGAGATGAGTCTGTGCTGCTCTGGCTCTTAACACCCCCTCTGTGTGGCCGAGTGCGTTTCACTGTCTGCTTGTCTCTTGCCATCTGTGGACACCGGGGCTCCCTGGGCTGAGACTGTCCCGAGCAAGGCTGCCTAGTGTTCACACTGGGCTGGAGGAGCAGGGGGAGTGGAGACGGGTCCAGGTGGGCTGCAGACCTGGCCTTCACTGCTCGAGGCCCCTGCGTGCCTTCCTAGGTGGGGTGCTCACGCTGCATGCTCTTGGCAGCCTGGGAGGTGGAACGTGGAGAACACGTGCCTGGCCACGCGGTTCGTTCTTCCTGCTGCAGAGCTTGTGGGAGCAGGGCTGGGGTGTCAGCCTGGCCTGGCCTGTTTCTAGCTCTGAGCACTGTGTGCAGAAAACTAGCGCCTAAGCCCCAGGTGGGGCGTGTCTGAGGGCTACGGACAGGTCCTGCAGGGAAGGCCCTTCCTTCCCATCCCTGCCCAGGGTGATATGCCAGACCATGTGCCTCCCAAGTGCCCAGGACCTGCGCCTCCCTTGTGTCCTGAGAAGAGCCCTTTTGGCTCATATCTGGCCTGTCTGAAATGGCCTGTCAGCCTCTGTAAATATTTGATGAAGGCAATGATAAAAAGACAAAGGCATGCTCTGTTCCCCCGAGGGGAGCGAGATGGTGACATTGGAACGTTCCGGCCCTGCTGGCTGCTTCCCTCAACTGTTTATGGATGGGGTTCAGGCAGGCCCTTTGTGTCCGCGCTCCCACTCACCGCAGGCCAGAGTGGAGCCCCTTGGGGCCTGGCAAGGCTGAGCAGAGGCAGCTGCCAACTTTCCACCTGGAAACCAGGCTGGGCCGGTGAGGGTTGCTGGCTGCGCTGGAGGTCACGGGGGTCTCACACTCTGATGCTACCTGGGACATACATAGGCCTTGGCCTCCAGGTGGGCTTGGAGAAGTGAGGGGCGACTAAGGTTTGGCGTGGGACCCTGACCATACAAGATGGCTCTGTGCCCAGATACCACTGGGCCCTGGTGGGGCGGCCGCTCAGCACGGTGCAGGCCACCCCCACTCATGCCTCACTCTATGGCTGACCCCAAGCTCCTGGCCCTGCTGCGTGTGGGGGCCTGGTATGCTTGTCAGGGCCTCTGCTGGGTTCCATGTGCACGTGTGTGTGTGTGTGTGTGTGTGTGTATATGTCTCGCCTTTGGCTTGCTTGCCGGGGAACAGGCCCGCCCCTCCGGCGCTTCCGTGGGAATGAGGAGCCCTTTGAGTTGACCTAACTAAGGGGCCACCTGTCCCGTGGGCAGTCGGCCCGGCCCTACCAGGGGAGAGGACACTTTCTGCTTGGGAGGGGCAGGAACTGCTGGGAGCCACAGCTCTCAGGGAGGGGTGGGTATTTGCACGGCTGATGGCCTTTCCACAAAAGGTTTCCGCTGTGTTTTCTCTCTGGGGGAGGGAAAATTACATGTGGGTGGGGCTGGGACAGGTGGCATGGTGGGGGCTGAATCAGGAGGGCTGGAAAGACCTTAGTCTCCAGTGTGATTCTGGACACCACTGCAGCTGGGGCTCAATGCGCCTCCCTCACTGAAGCCTCCCTGAAGGCCCTGGGGAGCTTCTCCCCGGGGTGGGAACACTGAGGCACACATAGGTTGTGCTTGCTGGACACTTGTAGCTGGAAGGCCTGCTCGGAAGGGCTAGGCTGCCTTTGCAGGGGTGGGGATTCTTGCTGGTGTAGACATCACCCTTTTTCCTGCAAGGACCACGTCTAAGGCCATTTGCAAGCCACCCAGGCTGGTTTCCATGTGGCAACCATTGGAGGAGAGAGGCCTCTGGGGTCTGTGTCCAAGTGGGTGATGCTGGAGGGTGGGGGGCACGGGATGCTCAGAGCCCCACAGGCCGTGTGGGGTGGGGCAGTGATGCTTTTGCTGGAGGGGTAGGGCCCAGAGCTTTTTGGGGGGTGCTGGGAAGGTCCTTCCTGGGGGCTGCAGGTGTGACCCCAGTAGGGGAACCCCAAGTATCCTTTGCTGAACTCAGCTCCAGGACCTTGAGCTGCAGTGAGGCCCCCTGGGGCCTGGTGGCCAGGGGTTTGGCCCAGGGAAAGATGTGGCAGTCAGGACCGTGGCTGGAGTGGACAGTGGTCTGAGCTGGGGGCATTGGTGGGGGGTGGTAGCAGAGGATGCAGAGGAGTGGCCACCCAGTTTGGGGAGGCGTGGCACAGGGTGGGGTAGGGGACTTGGGGGGGCGCCTGCCGAGTGAGGAGGTTTTGGGTTTTCACTGAAAGAAAAAGCAGATGAGAACAGGCAGCCCCGGGGAGCTGGGAGACCCCTGGCCACAGAACAGGTTGGGAGGGAGCCTGTGAGGGTGGCTGCGGGGGCTGGGTGACGAAGGCCTAGCCCCTGCAGCCTGTGGACGTGCCACTGCACGCGGCAGAGGTGACTTTGCAGATGGGATTAAGTTAAGTATCTTGAGACTGGGAGATCGTCCTGGGCTGTCAGGGTCGGCCACATGTCGTCTTCAGGCCGTCCTAAGTGGGAGGCAGGAGCTTTTGAGACAGAGAAGGGGATGTGGGTGTGGAAGAGGGAGGAAGGGACCGTGGGACGGGGAACGAGCATCTCCAGCTGTAAGAGAATAAAGGTGTTGTTGGAAGCCCTGTGTGTGGTGATTGGTTACTGAAGCCGGGGGAGGCTGCTGCAGCCTGATCACGGATACTGGTTACCCATGCAGCCCTGTGGACATGGTGCAGCCGGGGCCAGTCAGACGCCCTGTGGGAGGGATGTCCTGAGGGCTTCCTAGACAGAGCTCCCTGAGCGGGGCCTGGAGGCATTGATGGGGCCGCGGGATGACATCCTTGGGAACGAGTGTCAGGGAAGGCTGGCTGGTGTGTGTATGTGGTGGGGATGGGGGGTGTATTCTGGCAAGTGCTGGAGAGGAGAGGGCTGACATAAAGCCACATTGAGGAAGTGTTTTAACTGCCTGCCTGGTCAGTGGGTACTAGGGAACCACTGAAGGCTCCTGGGGGAGAGTATATGAAAACCATTCAGAGATACAGGCTTCACAGATGTCTATGAGGTGCCGGGAGTGGGAGAAGCAGAGGCAAGGACAGCCTGGGTGCTCAACATTTCTGCTGGGGAGGCAGACGAGGGCGGGCAGAAGAAATGATGGCCTCTGTCAGCTGCATGGAATGGAGAAGGTATATTAGGTTACAGCTTCCAAGAGTCAGGCAGGCCCAAGCACCTGCAGGTAGAACTGCCTGGGTTTGGAGTGGAGGCCAGAAATGCGGGGCCAGCCCTGGGGGCTGTGGGCCTCAGGAGGACTCAGGGTTCTAAATGTACTGGGAAGCCCCACTTTCCCCCAGCAAACTGTGGTCAGGTGCCCAAGGTGCCTGGCATGGGGGATGCTGCAGGAACAAGCTGCTGGCTCCCACTGAGGGGCAGGGGTGGGGAAGGGTGCTGACTCTGAGCCATCACGGTCTGGGTGTGCAACAGGAAGGGACAGAGTGGGTGTTTGGAGGCTGTGTGACATGGCTGGCATTCAGTGTCCTGCCTGGCTCTGATGTGAATGTTGCAGCAGATTCTCAGCACTGTCCGGGGCTCAGGGAGGCTCAGAGAGTGAGGGATGTCTGAGGACGCCAAGGAGGAGCATGGGTGTGTGGTGGGGGTGTGGGGACCCCCAAGCTGGGCAGGGCTTTGGGGCCATGTGTCTGGTGGCCCTGGACTGACCCTGTCCTGCCTGGCCCTGGGTGAGGACAGAGGAGGCCTGAGGACAGCAGGGCTGGAGAGCGTGTCATGCTGGAAGCCACAGGCCAAGAAGTGAACTGAGCTTTCAGGGGACAGCTTCAGGTCAGAGGAGGCCAGTGGATATTGGAGTTAGGCACTCTGTAATATGTTGAATGTGTTGGGCTCAGATCAGAGCTATGTTAACATCTGTGGGAGGTCCTGCTTTCCTCCATCCATTCTGGTACAGATTTTCCAGTTGAGCATACTACCTCCTTACCCCTTCGTTTGTGGATCAGTGTTACCGGTGACTGGGAGGCTTGAGGAGCCCTGGGCTGGGACCGTGCACTTTGGTAGCACCTTACCCACTTCCTGAGGTCAGGGCGTCTGTCAGCACAAATGTGTCAGTGAGCAGACGGCCACTCTGTGGGAGGGCCAGCACCAACCTTCATGGGGAGTGGGCAGCCTATGTGCAGGTGGGAGCCCCTGGACCCCCCAGGTCTGAAAAGGCCATTGACCCCAGTGGGTGGAGGCTGGCACTAAGGCTTAGCCCTGTCCTGGGCCCCCTTGTTCCTAGGGGCCCACCCTGCTGGCCAGCCTCGGTCGTCTCCCCCACCCTGCTGGTCAGCCCCTGTCCGTCCCTACACCCTGTGCCCGGCCCCCACTCTGTCCCTCGGCCCGCCCCGCGGCCGGCTGTCTGGAGCCTGATCTCCATAGCAACAGTTGCTGCTGTGGAAGCTGGCGCCCGCTCAGCCTTATCCCGTGGGGAGGTATTTTTGGCACTGCTGAGGGATTTTATTTTATCTTTGGTGTTGACTTTTACTCTTTGAGTGACACAGACGGAGCTGGGGGCAGCCTTTGAGAAGCTTCTCTCTGGGGGACGTGGTGTTGAGGGCCTTTCTTCGTGGCCCCTTGAGTGCAGGGTCCTCCGAATGTCTTTCTGCTGGGGACACTGGCTCCGTGTGACGCCAGTGCCTTCTGGCAGCCTCTGGGCCAGTGGGTCTCAGGTTCCAGACATGCTGGGGGCTTTGGATGGCAAGAGGCAAACCAGGGGTGGGTTTGAGTCTCAGGTAAAGCCAGCAGTTTGGTGGGGATACCCCTGGAGGCAGTTGTTGAGTGCCGGCTGTAGCCTAGACCCCGTGCGGAGCCTTGGGGCGCAATTTTATGGGATCCTCCTGCCCACAGCCCATTTTGTAGTTTAGGAAACTGATGCTGCAGAGGGTGGTGCCTGAGGGGCATGCGGGGCACAGGGCATCGCTGATGTCTTCTCTCCTCCCTGCCAAGGCCCATGTGGACAGTCGAGTGCATGTCTTTTCTCTAATATGTAGGGCCCCATTTCTTTGGGGTTTGGGGCTGTTCCTTTTGAGCCCTCTGTTGCTGGTGGACAGGCCGAGGTGGGCACAGGGAGTTGCCAAGGGTCACCTGCGGTAACATGGGCATGTGGCCCTAGGGTGCTGGGGGAAACCCCCACCCCTTCACCTCCCTGAGCTTCGTGGCTGAGGGCACAGCATTTGGCATGCACTTGCCCTGGCTCCAGTCCCTGCCCGGGGACCCAGGAGACCCTGAGAAGCATGTGACTTGCCCCACCCTAGCCCTGGATGCACCGGGAGTTCTGGCTGGGGGTGGGGGTAGATTTCTAGGCAGCCATATTTAGTGCCCTTGGATGGGACGACACCGTGGAGCGTGGTAGCTGCGTGACTGGGGGAGGTGGGCGGGCCTGTCCTGGGGCCAGCACTGGGCGGACGCGTGCTTGGCCTGTCCTTGAGGAGTGAGTGTTGACCATGGGCCCCAGTGCTCCTGCTGCCATCAGGGCCCCGAGTTTGGGGGATGGACAGGAGGAGGCTGTGCCCTCTTGGGGAGGGCAGCCAGAGTCCAGGCCCAGAGTGACACCTGCTTCCCCGAGGCAGGTCTTGCCTCGTGTTTGTAGGTTTTTCTGGGGATGCACTGTGGCAGTGACGGGGTGTGCAGCAGCCTGGGGTTACTGAGAGCTGGACGTGGAGAGGGGAGGCAGTGTGTTTTGTTCTGGTTCTGCCACCCCCTGGGAATGTGGAGGACTGTCTGGCCCTGTCTCTATCTGCTGAGTGGGGGGCAGCTCCCAGCTTGGAGGGGCGCCTTGGGGCTGCTTGTGATGTCCACTCCTGCCAGGCTTCCTTGGAGCGCAGAGAGGCTGCTCCCAAACGTTAATATCCTGGGGCATCCCGATGAGAGGCCAGGCCAGCTGTGCAGGAAGCTGAGACCAGAACCCCTAGGCATTATTATTAACCCGTTATCATGGGAACGTGCAAGCAGACCGGAAAGTAGAGGATGCCTGACAAACCTCATGTCCCACCCCAGTTAGTTATCATGGTCTCCCGTATGTCCTTTACCTTGTCCTAAAATGCTCAGGCTTGGATAGCACTCCTAAGTTGCAGAGCCGTGGGTTTGACCTGCCCCAGATCTCTGGCGGGGGGCCTTGTCCACCATTCCCCTGCAGTCAGCAGACCTTCAGCTCCCCACCAGCTCCTGAGGAGGGTGCGCATCTGTCATTCATGACTTCCCGGTCAGCGTGCAGTAGGTGTCCAGTACACGTCCGGGGTGATCAGGCCAGCCCCTCCTTTTTTGGACCCTTCAGGAGGAGCCCAACAGGCTAGTGGAAGCTCAGGCAGAACTTCCTGGGGTTTGTGAGCTTTACAGAATTGGTAATTCTGTCTCCAGTGAGTGTATTTGGTGCAAACCCCAAAGCCATTTATAGAACAGATGCCAGAGGGAGCACTTGAGGAAATTAAACTCCATGGTAACCTCACTGTGGAAATGAAAATAGCCTCACTGTCAGTGCTCTGCTGCTGGCCAAAGTCACGGGCCAGGATCGCAGTGCCTGCAACAGGGAGGCTCGCTTGCTGTCGGCACCCACGCCCTCTCCAGGCGCTGTCTGTTTTTAGTTTTGTGAAGTTCAGTAGATTGCAAAGAATTTGGGAAATACAGGAAAGAAAAAAAAAATTCCCGTGGGTTCAGAGAGAACGCAGCCACCGTTCTCGTTCACAGTTCCGTTCTCATGCCTGTGGACTTTAGGGGCACAGCTCCGTGTCGCGCCCCTTCCACACGGCACCTTGATGCCTGCTCCCTTCCTCCTTGTCCAGGGGCTTCGTGACTGCCCTGAGGACCTTCATCTCCTCCCCAGGCCCTGCCTCCAGTGCCTGGCTTTTCTTGCTGTTATCAATAATGCAGCAGTGACGATTCCCAGACAGAACACACAAGTATCTCCATTTTGGTTGGTTTCCTGGAGGAGGGGACGTTCCCAGGTCCAAATTACCGGAGATGGGTGTCCCTTGTCACACCACCCTCCTGGAACCGGACGTTTCCACTGGAAGTGGAATTTTTGTGTTCATGTTGTCTGCCGCCCTCTCACTTTATATTTTCTGAGAAATATTTTGAAAACAATAGAGGTAACACGTTTTTGTAGAGAAAGGAGAACCACCCACACCCTTGTCACCCAGGCTGACAGGGAGGCCTCATTTTTGTGTGTCCTGCCATTTGGCTGGTTTCTCTGTGTGCACGTTTTCTGTGTGCATGTGTCTCCATGTATACATGTTCTCCATGTGCATGTGTTCTGTGTGTGCATGTGTGTTCTCCATGTGTACATGTTATGTGTATTATGTGTATGCACGTTCTGTGCGCATGTGTTTTGCACATGTGTGTGTTCAGTGTGTTCTCCATGTACACGTGTCCTGTGTGTGCGTGTTCTGCACATGTGCGTGTTCTCCATGTGCACATGTTCTGTGTGTGCATGTGTTTTGTGTGTCTGCGTGTTCTGTGTGTTTTGTGTGTGTTCTCTTTGTGTTTGTGTGTGCCTGTGTTCTTGTGTGTTTTGTGTGTTCGTATGTGTTCTGTGCATTCTTTGTGTGTGTATTCATGTGTCACTGTGTTCTATGTGTTCTTTGTGTGTCCATGTGTTCTGTGTGTGTTCATGTGTACGTGTGTTCTGTGTGGTCTTCGTGTGTGTTCTGTGTGTTCTTTGTTCTGTATGTTCTTTTGTGTGTGTGTGCTCTGTGTGTGTTCTTCGTGTATATGTGTTCTGTGTGTTTTGTGTGTGTGTTCTGTGTGTTCTTTGTGTGTGTTCTGTGTGTTCTTTGCATGTTGTGTTCTTCATGTGTTTTTTGTGTGCATTCTGTGTGTGTGTTCGTGTGTGTGTGCTCTGTGTGTGTGTGCTGTATGTTTTGTGTGTGTTCTGTGTGTTCTTCGTGTGTGTGTTTTGTGTTTTTTTGTGTGTGTTCTATGTGTTTGTGTGTGTTCTGTGTGTTCGTGTGTGTGCTGTGTGTTTGTGTGTGTTCTGTGTGTTCTTCGTGTGTGTGTTCTGTGTGTTGTCTGCATGTGCTCATGTCCTCTGTGTGCATGTTCTGCGGCTGTGTGTGCTTTGCATGTGTATTCTGTGTATATGCATGTTCTTCGTGTGTGTTCTGTGAATGCATGTGTCCTCCGTGTGTACAGGTTCTGTGAGTGTGCATGTTCCACAAGTTGTGCGTGTTCTTTGTGCATTCACATGCATGCAGCAGAGCCCCTCCCTCTGATGGTGTCTTGGTGACCACAGCTCCGGGGGTGCTTGGTGCCCTGGCAGAGCAGCCTCATTCTTGAGATTTTCCTTTACGATCGGACCAAGATGTTGCAGCTCTCATGTGAAACTGTGGCCTTGAAGATCCTTAGGAATAGCTTTTTTTCTTCCAAATGATTTCCTGGAAAAAAAACTGCTGAGCAGAAGGACATAGACCTTTGAGCAGGGGAATGTGCTGGTGGGGCCAGCTCCACCCCAGGTAGGTGTGAGCACCTGGTGGCCTCCCTGGGGTACGGAGTCCATGGCGATCTCCTGGGGTTGTACGGCCACAGGACAGGCCTGTGGCTCCTGAAGGCACACTGGCGCAAGGCTGGGACATGCTGGTCTCTGTGCCTGCTCCCCGCCCCTACCCACCGCGTGTGTAGCAGGACAGCTGTGGGCTGGGGCTGCTTGCTCTCCACTGGGGTGGCCCATGGAACACCTCAGCCCTTGTGTGCCTTTGAGATGGGACAGGTCTTGTAGCCTGAGGTGGACCTCAGTCCCTTCTCCCTCGTGTCCAAGACCCTGGCTGAGGCCTCAGGAACCTTAATTTGGAACATCTGGGATTATTCTAGTCTTGGTTTGTTCTTACCGCTTCAGAGGGGGTTCTGTAGGGTTTTGGGGTGCTGTTGAGGAGGAATAGTTCAGAGGAAAAGGGGCAGCTCCCGGGGCTGTGCTTGGGTGGAAGGAACAAGCTTGCATGTGGTGGAAGGGGGCTGGCGTCTCTGAGCCAGGCCTGCTGGTGGCACTGGCTGTGTGGCCTCTCTGGGTGCCTCAGGGCAGGGTGGAGAGAGTGCTGAAAGTCACTATTGCTGATGGCCCAAGCCCGCCCTTCCCCCAGGATCCCAGGGGGATTCTCCATGTCATCTGCCAGGAAGCACGTGGGGCTGGTCTGTCAGGGTCACATGGTGCCTGTATCCCCACTCTGACTGGGGGATTGGTGGGACACCCCCGCAGCGTGGCCAGGGAGGAGCCCCATGCCTGTGGGCACCAAATCATGACCTCTTTGTGGACAGGTGGAAGATGCCTTTCCATGCTGTGGTGGGGACCTTGGGGGTTCCCCTCTTTGGGGCCCCACTGTGAAGATGGCGGGGTTGGGCAGCAGTCCCACGGCCTGACCCTGCCCGCTTGGGTGAGCAGGGCCCATGGCTGGTGTGGCTGATCCGCCGACGGCCTCATGCACTGTCCCCACGTGAGTGACTTCCCTGCCTCTCTGCAGTAAGCGTTCCCACCCCGGGGATGTGGGCTGTGGTGCTCCTGAGATTTGGGGAGGACAGTGGGGTGTTGAGGGAGATGGGGCTGTTTGTGCTGATGGAGGGGTGAGGGATGGGCAGGGTGGGCAGGGATGGGGGACTGGGGCGTTGCTCACTGTTGGGCCCCTGCTGGATGACTAGGGGCGCTGGCCACAGTATGAGCCCGGGGCAGACCACTGGCTGCCAGGCTGTGGAGTTGAGTCAGGGGCGGCTGTCACGGGAGCGAGTGGGACCCCACTGTCTGTAGCTGCCTCTGGGCCCATTGAGCCCAGGTGCTGCGGGACTCGCCTTTCTGTGCACATGGGTGCTGGGGCACTTGAGCCTGCCCCGCATCAGCCTGGTGACCTGTGCTCTCACTCAGATCTGTCCACCTCCTGAGCCTGCTGAGATCATACCAGGCCCCTTCCTTGTGAGCCCGCAGGCTCCACTCTGCATCCCTGAGCAGGTGAGGGCTCTCTGCCCTTCTGGGCCTCAGAGTACAGAGCGAGATGGGCAGGCCTGCTGCCTGAGGGCCGGTCTCTCCCGCTTCAGGCTCCAGGGCACCACCATGGTCATTTGTTCTCCAGATGTTTGTTGTCTCTTTTACGTCCCAGGCTGTGTGAGGCCAGCACAGACACAGACCGCTCTCGAGGGTGGTCCAGGGCTGCCGTGGGAGCCCCAGGGACTTCAGTGGCTTCCAGGAGAACATGTCCCAGAGGATGTCGACCCTCATGTGCTCATATCATTCACTCATTCACTCCCTGCCTTCTTCACTGAGCCATTCACTCACTCGCATATTCACTCATTCATTCACTATACATTCACTCACACATTCCCTCACTCATATATTCACTCACTCATCCACTCACACATTTACTTATTTACTCACTCAGTCATCCACTCACTCACTCATCCACTCACTCACTCATCCACTCACTCACTCATCCTCTCATCCACTCACTCATACATTTACTCATTCACTCACTCATCCACTCA
>NW_012120932.1:2108073-2151068 GCF_000951035.1 Colobus angolensis palliatus
TCATCCGCTCACCCACTCACTCACTCACCCACTCACTCATCCACTCACTCACTCACTCATCCACTCACTCACTCACTCATCCACTCACTCACCCACTCACTCACTCACTCATCCACTCACTCATCCACTCACTCACCCACTCACCCACTCACTCACTCATCCACTCAGTCACTCATCCACTCAGTCACTCACTCACTCACTCATCTACCTCATTCACTCATTCATTCACACACTCACACATTCACTCACTCATTTACTCATTTGCTCACCATTCAGTTATTCATCTATTCATTCATCATCCGTTCCCTCACTCGTCATTCCTCACTCATTAGTTGTTTATTCACTGGCTCATTCATTCATTCACCTAATTTTAACTCTTCAATTGTGGGACCCCAGACCCTGCAGGAAATTACACAATGGAGAGATTTCATTCCCTTTCTTTCCAGGCTACTCTAGGTTTCAGCAAAGCCAGCAGCCAGCCATTGGGATAAGGATAGGTTAGTCATGCATAGAGTGAATTCTGTTGCTGGGCTTGGTGTGGCTTGACTGCCTGGTGGAGTCACAGTGTGTGAGTGGCCCCCCAGCAGGACAGCATCCCAGAGAGGCTGGCCCCAGGCCCACCCGTCTGCCTGACTCACCCTGCCTGCTCAGAGGCTCCTATCTTGAGTCTTCCGGGATAAACCCTGGCTGTGTTGTTTCAGCCAGGTCCTCCTCTCCTTCCCTGTGGCCCCCAGAGTGGCCTCTGGTCAGGGGCACATGATGGGGAGGCAGCCAGAGTCAGGCTGCTGAGGTTCAAGGTCCGGCCTGCCCCTTGCTAAGCTGCTGAGCCTGTCCTAGTCTCCACTTCTCTCTGTAAAATGGGAGCAGCATGGACATGCAGGGCTCATAGGACTGAGCCCTCAGGGCAGAAGTCCTGTCTCAGCGTCACCTTCATGGGCCCAGTGTGTGGCTGCCCAGTAGGTCATGGCCACCGGCAGATGTTTATTTAAGGGAGAGAGAGAGAGGAAGGTGTGGAGAAAGGTGTTTCTTGATCTCTGGGTGTGAGTGAGAAAAAGACTCTTCAAACTTGGGCTCCCCAGGGTGTGTGGTCTTGGGATGTTTGGACTCAGAATTTTGGACTCCGCCTTGGGGCTGTTCCCACCTTTTGAATGTGGAACGTCATAGGTGGAGGTGGAGAAGTCCCCGTGGGCACCAGACCTGAGCTTTTCTAGTCTCAGTCGAGGAGGAAAGATGGCTTTCCTATCATTTGTGTATCAGCCTACTTCCAGGGAGGGGGCATCGACTGAGCCCTGAGCTCTGTGTTGTACTTTTGATCCTCCTCTGATCTTGAGAAGGGATACAAGAGCCGTCTTCCCAGAGTAGATTGGAGCAACAAGGATGGTTGTGCTTCCGCAATGGGCAAGTCTGGGAGGCCTGGGCTCTGCAGCTGGACAGTTGAGGAGGGCAGGGTAGCAGGTGACAAGAGGGCAGGGGTGGTGGGCTCTGCGAGTTGTGTTCATTCCACCTGTCATTTTATTTCACTTTACTTCCTAATTTTTGGTTATTATTTTATCATATACTCATGTATCCATGTTGGTAATTTTAACAACCAGTGTGTATTCTCAGATGTGGCTGCCCTGTAATTAGATGAGCTATTCATGAATCTCTGGTCAATTTTGAGTTTGCACTTACAAAGTTCTTTGTAGATTTGTTGATAAATTTTTAGTTTTAACTGGGAGGCGGAGACCGGTGGATCACCTGAGATCGGGAGTTCAAGACCAGCCCGGCCAACATGAAGAAACCCTGTCTCGACTAAAAATACAAAATTAGCCGGGCATGGTGACGCATGCCTGTAATCCCAGCTACTCGGGAGGCTGAGGCGGGAGAATCGCTTGAACTCGGGAGGCAGAGGTTGTGGTAAGCTGAGATCGCACCATTGCACTCCAGCCTGGGCAACAAGAGCAAAACTCCATCTCAAAAACAAAGCAAAGCAAAAATGTAGTGGTTATGCTGGAGATTACAACATGTATCCAAAGTTATTGAAGTTTAATATAAACTAACACTTTTCCCACATCGTGGGCAGTGTGAGCATCTTAAGACATTTGAACTCCATTTACCCACTCCTCTTACCCACCCCTGCTTTTTGTGTACTGTTATGTAATTTAACCCTCCCTGTCTTTTGTATCCCATATGACATTATTAAATTGTTATTTTGTATAGTTAATACTAGCAGAGAGTGACAATGACTGGTGCATTTCTCCTTTCCGTTGCTTTCTGTTCTTGTGTTTCCGTCTCATACCACTTTCCCTTTACCTGAAGTTTTCCCCTTTGTATTCCATTTAATACCCATTTGCTGCTGTTGCTATCTCTGTCTAAAAGAGTCCCTATTCTTATTTAAAGAATAATTTTGCTGGATACAGAATTTGAGATTAATAGTTTTCTTCTTCATCACTTTTTTATGTTTAAATTTTATTTATTTATTTATTTTGAGACGGAGTCTCGCTCTGTGGCCCAGGCTGCAGTGCAGTGGCACAGTCTCGGCTCACAGCAACCTCTGCCTCCCGGGTTCAAGTGATTCTCCTGCCTCAGCTTCCCAAGTAACTGGGATTAGAGGTGTGGGCCACCATGCTTGGCTAATTTTTATATTTTTAGTAGAGATGGGGTTTCACCATGTTGGCCAGGGTGGTCTCAAACTCCTGACCTCAAGTGATCCGCCCGCTTCAGCCTTCCCACCACGCCCGGCCTCTTCATCACTTGAAGATGCTAGTCATCACTTGAAGATACATAGTCGTTTTCCATGGTTTCTGTTGAGGTCAGCTGTCAGTCTGCTTGAGGCCCCTTTGAAGGTAGTGCCCCTCCCCACCCTTTGCTGAGTTTAAGATACTCTCTTTGTGTTTGATTTTTAGGAGTTTTATACTATAATGTGCCCAGATGTGGCTTTCTCTGTATCTAATCTGCTTGGGGCTTTTAGCACTTCTTGAATATGTGGGTGTCTTGCTTCAATTGTAGAAGATGTGGGGGCATTATTATTATTATTATTATTATTATTATTTTAGAGATGAGGCCTTGCTTTGTCACCCAGGGTGGAGGTCACTAGAGCCTAGGACCCCTGGGGTCCCATGATCTTCCAATCTCAGCCTCCTGAGTAGCTGGAACTGCAGGCATGTGCCACTATGCCTGCTGTTTTAATTTTTTTGTGGAGCTGGGGTCTCACTATGTTGCCCAACTATGTTGCCCAAGCTGGTCACAAACTGGGATGTTATTTTTATTTATTTATTTATTTTTTATATGCTGATTTTTGCATATTTAGTAGAGACGGTTTCATCATGTTGACCAGGCTGGTCTTGAACTCCTGACCTCAGGTGATTCCCCCACCTTGGCCTCCCATAGTGCTGGGATTACAGGCGTGAGCCACTGCACCCGGCCTTATTTTAAAAATAATGTTTTGATTTCATTGTTTATACCCTCTTTTCCAGAACCCCATTTACACATAGGTTGGACTTTTTCCTTTGTCTTCTATAAGTTTTTTATTTTCTTTTTCATATGCATTTGTCCATGTTTCAGTTTGTTTATTTTCTACTGCCTTCCAGTTTGCTAATCTTCTTCTCACCTATGTCTAATCTGCTGTTGAACTCAATAGATGGGTTTAATTTTACTTTTTTAGTTCTAGATTTCCATTTGATTCTGATTTCATAGATTTTAGTTCTGGTGAAATGATTTGTCCTGCTCTTTTTTGGACCATACTAATTTTACACTAATTTTAATTTTGCACAAATTTTAAAGTCTGTGGTCTGATAAGTACAATATTTGGATTCCCTGGGAATTTGTTGTTATTGTCTATTGTTTTTCTTCTTTTATTTTTAATTTTCATCACTTGGTCTCGTCTCCTGATCTTCTTGGCCATTTTTTATTGATATATTTAGAAATTATGGACATATTTGAGGCTCTGGATGATTTTGTCTTTCACTAGAGATTTACTTTTTACTGCCTCTAGTAGGCAGCAGAATAAGAGCAAATCATCTTAATCCAGTCTGGAATTGAACTGATTCAAAGCTGTGTTTGAGCCCCTGTGAGGGCTGGCTGGTCTGTTCTGTTTTATCTGGGCTTCTAGTATACAGCCCTCCTGGAAGGGCTAATCTGAAAGCCTGCACGTCTACCAAGGCCTCTTTTCCTTGGCAGGCTCTGGGCTCTGATTGCTGTCTTCTCGGCCCTGTTAGGCTGCTGAAGTTCTGCTCTGCTTCTCTGCTTTTTTTTTTTTTTTTTTTTTTTTGTGAGAGACGGAGTCTCGCTCTGTCGCCCGGGCTGGAGTGCAGTGGCTGGATCTCAGCTCACTGCAAGTTCCGCCTCCCGGGTTCACGCCATTCTCCTGCCTCAGCCTCCCAAAGTGCTGGGATTACAGGCTTGAGCCACCGCGCCCGGCCTCTTCTCTGCTTTTAATCTACTGCTTAGTGCTGATGCTCCAAGGCACTCCTGTCCTATAGAAATGTCATGTGAGCCACAAATGTGAGCCATATGTGCACTTTTCAGCTTAGCAGCCACTTTAAAAGTATAAAAGGAACAGGTGGAAGCCAGGCGTGGTGGGTCACATCCGTAGTCCTAGCATTTTGGGAGGCTGAATTTGAGACCAGCCTGGGCAACGTGGCAAAACTCCGTCTCTACAAAAAATACTAAAATTAGCTGGGTGTGATGCTACTGGGGAGGCTGAGGTGGGAGGATTGCTTCAGCCTGGGAGGTTGAGGCTGCGGTGAGCCATGATCACACCACTGCACTCCAGCGTAGGTGACAGAGTGAGACCCTGTTTCAAAAAACAAGAAGCCAAAATTAGCCAGGCGTGGTGGCGAGCACCTGTGGTATCAGCTGCTTGGGAGGCTGAGGCGGGAAAATCACTTGAACCTAGGAGGTGAAGGTTGCGGTGAGCCAAAATCACACCACTGCACTCCAGCCTGGGTGACAGAGTGAGACTCAGTCTCAAAAAAAAAAAAAAAAAAAGAAACAAACAGGCCTAAAAAAACAAACAGTGGAATTAGTTTTAACAGGCGGAATTTAGTATATCTAAAATATTATGTTTTTGATGTGAATCAATATAAAATTATCAATAAGATTCAAAAAAACTTATTTATTTATTTTTATTTATTTTTTTAAGACGGAGTCTTGCTCTGTTGCCCGCCCAGGGTGGAGTGCAGTGGTGAGATCTCGGCTCACTGCAACCTCCGCCTCCTGGGTTCAAGTGATTATCTTGCCTCAGCCTCCCAAGTAGCTGAGACTACAGGCATGCACCCCCATGCCCAGCTAATTTGTGTGTTTTTCGTAGAGACAGGGTTTCACCATGTTGGCCAGGATGGTCTTGATTTCTTGACCTCGTGATCTGCGTGCCTCGGCCTCCGAAAGTGCTGGGATTGCAGTTAAGAGCCACCACACCCGGCCCAAAAAATCCTTTAAGAAGATACTATGTCGCTGCAACGTACTGTGCACTTACAGAACATCTCAGCCTGGACTGGCCTCATTTTAGGTGCTCATTAGCCACATGTGTAGCTCCTGTTTTGGGCTGCACAACTTTACTGGGAGAAGCAGTGCTGAGTGTGGGGTTTTCTTTTCTCCAGAAGAGTTGGAACGGTGGCATGAGGATGAGTGGTGCTGAGGTTTATCTCGGGTATATGTGCGCTCTGCACCTGCCATCTCGGTTGTGGTCCCCAAGGCTCTTGCTACCAGTTCTGGGAGGTACTGAGGAGTCAGTTAATGGGATTGGGGAGCAGATGTGGGCAGGAGGGTCTAACCTCATCCTCATGCTGCTTTACGCTTCCGTGGTCCTCCTGTGGCCCTGATCTCTTGCTGCTGGGGCCATCTGTTGGTGCTCCCACTCCCCTGCCAAGCAGCCTGGTGCCATTCCTGGCTTAGAGGGACACCACAGATGTTTGTGCCTGGGTGCATGTTTATTCAGCAGACATCTCGACCTGAGGCCAACACCGGCCTTGAGCCCCAGTAGCCTGGCCTTCATGGCCATCTTAGCTCTTGGTGATAGCTTGGGCCACCCAGGGGCTCTGGGGAGGGAAGGAAGTGAGGCCTAGGTGACTTCATTCTGGGTGTAGGCATAGAAGACTGAGCCAGAACCAGGGCCTTGAGTAGCAGGCACCAGAATGCCCAGCCCTTGCTCAGTGCCCAGAGCTACAGGGCTGAGTATTTCCCTATGTTGGAGGGGTGGGAGGGGGGGAAGGGCCTGCCTCTGAGGGTCCACAATATTCCACAGACTGTTAGACCCTCACCCACTGCCACCTTGGAGTGCCCTGAGCCTTTGAACCCTATGTGGGGGCAGGGCAGCCACAGGGATGACCCCAGTAGCTTGGCCTCTGCAGCTGTCTCCTCAGAATTCTGTGGGACTCCACAGGATTCCACATGCCTTGCCCTGGGGCTGCCCTGCCTGCCCCACCCCACAGGAACTGTTCTTGATGATGGAGCTGCTAACCCTACTGACCTGTGTCCCTGGTGCTATCCAAATCTATCTTTAGGTGTCCCTGCGGAAAGTGACCATGGGGTGGGGCTGGCCCTTTCTAGAAACCAGATACATGGTGTGGTCAGAGGCAGGAGTGGCCGCCTGGCCTGTGCCCACCGGGCTCCCGGTTACCTTGGGTGAGTGCTGATGCGTTCTCCTGGGGAGGAGCCAGGCCTGCAATCAGGAAAGTTTTTGGGGTGGGATGGCCCCATGGGGATTTCTCTTCCTCACTTGTGTGCCTGCTGGGCCAGCCCCATTTTCATTTCATCCTGAGGTGGTTGAACCACTTGCTCTGGTCCAAGGCTGAGGGTTCGAACAGACATTTCCCCATCAGGAAGTAATGTCAGTGTTCCCTTGAGAACAGGAAAGGCCTCCTCCTTTGGGGCTGGCCCTGCACAGTGTCTGCTGCCTGCACAGCTGCCTGTCTGTGTTGCGGGGGTGTCTGGGGCTGGCCCTGCACAGCTGCCTGTCCATGTTGGGGGGTTGTCTGGGGCTGGCCCTGCACAGTGTGTGCTGCCTGCACAGCTACCTGTCTGTGCTAGGGGGGTGTGTCTGGGTTGTCTTGCTCTTGGGGCCAGGGCTGCCCCGGCTCCCTGGGGTTTGGTTGTCCTGAGTTGGCTGCACCCCTCTGCCCCAGGGACACCTATCCTGGCTCTCCCTCTTCCCCCTGCATCCGAGGGAGAACGGATGGGCGTGGAGAGCATGGATGTGATAGGTTGGCTCTCAGGACTCACACAGGGCCAGGGCAGCCTGCTGACCTCTGGCCTTGAAGAGGGGGGTGGCCACCCAGTGACACGGCACCAGGACTTGTGGCTGAGACCAGGGGCCAGGACTGTGTCCCTCTGCCCCTCACCTGCCCGTGTCAAGCCCATCTGTAGGCAGGAGAGAAGGGCACCTGCATGTCCCTGGAGGGGAGGGGCATGGGTTCAAGCTCTCTGCCTCCCTCCAGCCTGATGGTAGGTGCCCTGGGACGAGGTGGCACTCTGACAAGGTAGGTTTCTGTCAGCCGTTTCCCCCAGATGTGAATGGTCTGTTTCCACCAATACCCCTAGTCCTATTGGTCAACATGCCGTGGGCGGGGCTGGCCACTGTCCTGGAGGGCCTGAGGCAGCCCTGGGTGATGCTGGGCTCGAGTCCCTCCTGTTTCTGTCTTTAAAAAGTGCACACAAGGACAAATGCTCACCAGTTCTGACCGCAGTAGGGATACCTCCATCCAAAAGTGTGGATATGGACCCCAGGGAGGAAGCCCTTTCCCTTTCCCCTCAGAGACCCCCTAACGTTAAGGATGAAGTGTGGATCGTTTCCAAGTTTGTCATTGGCTTCATTTAAGGATGCCGGTCCTTGGGAAGACCCCTGTCCACAGAGGGCTGGGCAGGTGTCTGCTCGGGGCAGTGTGGGCCAAGGCTTAGCCCGTCTGGGGACCCGCAGTGCTGAGAACGGGGGCGCTCAGGTGGAAGAGGCTGTGTGGGGGCTCCTTTGCTTTTATGGAGCTCTAGGTCAGCCCTGCAAGCTTTAAAACTTTTATTTGGAAATAGAACACTCGTATGCCATGTGCCCAGCTCCGCCTGTTGCCACCAGCTAGCTCACCTGCTTCCTTGCTTGGGCTCTGTCATTTCTGATCCAGCTGAGCGCAGGTGCAGATGGTGGCGCTGGCCTTGGTGCCCTGCCCTGGAAGCCTGGAGAGTGCAGGCGTGTCCGGGCCCCACCCTGCCTAGTGCCCGGCTCCTCTCGGCTGGGACATCACGTGGTGTTGGAGGCCTGGACCAAAGGGGATCCCCTCTTCCTCCAGGACAGGGTTCCCTGGCTGCAGGGTTGTGGGGGAGGGAGTCTTGGTTGTTTAAAGTGTTCCCCCAGGGTCTGAATGAGCATTGGTCCTGCCCGCTTGATCTGCAGTGGGCCAGGCCTCCCCTGGAGGCAGGTGCACTACCCAGAGCCCATGAGGGTATATGCAGGGTGCATCTTACTGGCTGAGGGCTGGACACTGGCGGGGACGGGCGCTGCTATCTGCCCAGTACACAAATGGGGAGCTGAGCTGAGAGGCAGGGTCAGTGTCTGAGCCTAGGTTTTACCCCGTCTCTCTGGTTGGAATAACCTTTCCTGTTCTGTCCACTCTGCCCAACACCAGTGCAGGATGGGGCATGGTAGGGAGGGGCCGAGGGTGAGGGCTGCTGTGGCAGCTGTGGTTCTGGGCAGCTCCACCTGCCAGCACAGCCTTGCACCAACGCTGAGGAGACCTCCGACCTTTCCTGTTTTGTGAAGGGGGAGGGGGCCCAGTGAGGTAGAGCTGATGACCCTGCAGCCCAGCCAGGAGCTGACGGGCAGAGGGACTAACTGGACGGCGTGTCACAGCTGCTGTTGGGCAGAGGGTTGGGTCTCCCTGAGGCCCTAGCTGGGGAGACCTCCATGGGGTGGCCCGAGGAGGGGGCTGGGGGGCTGCCCAGCCCTGGTGAGGTTCATATTGGAAGAAAGGATCACATCTTATCTGTGGACTCTGAGGCTTCAGGTCCCAGGAGAGGCTTTGTGGGTGTGGTGGGCCCAGGGAGTGGGCACCTTGGGAAGGCTCCTGCCTGCCTGTGCTGCCCCAGCATCAGACCACAGGCGGCCCACAGTCCTGTCAGCTGCACCCTGTCACGGTTCATTGCCTCAGGGTACCTGCTGTGTCTGGGCCGCCCAGCCTGGGTCCCCCTTCTGTCCTCTTCTTTGTCTTGGCCTTCGTGGCTCCATTCTGTGGTCCTGCCCTCCTCCTGGACTGCCCACGCATTCCTGCCACATGGTGACAGCTCCACTGGCTTCCCACAGTGGCCCTGTCTCTGCCCACAATGGAGGGTAATGGGTGGGCCTGGGATGGAGAGGGCTCCTGCAGCCTGCCCTGTGACCAGGGCCCTGCGGTGGGGAGGGTGGGGCCCTGCACAGAGGGCCTGGCCCAAAACTGACCTGCTGTGCTCATGCTGGGCATGGGGGCTTCCTAACAGGCAGTTGGGTGGGGACCCCTGACCTTCCCTGGACCTCCCCTTGCTGCTGGCCCTTGTGCTGGGTGCTGGCATGGAGGGCCTGTATGGACCGGGCACCACCCCCATTGCATGTGTTCAGTAAAACCTAGAGGAGTCCCTGGCACGGTTGCCAGCTGGTCCCGGGGAAGGACAGCTGGAGTTTTGTACGTGCTCGAGCGAGCGTGGAGAGTTCGTGATAAGGCCATGGCAGACTGTCTCCACCCGTCTACTGGCTGGCAGGATCAGGCCTTCTCAGAGTTCAACATCCACACACCAGAAGGTGGACAGAACGATGCTGGGCCTGCCTCCTTCTAGACATGATTTAAGAGCCACCCACAGACACCCCAAGTAATTGGCACAAGAGCTCCATCTGGCTCAGTAACGGAGGCACTTTCAACAAAATTAGTTATCTCTTTGCTTTGGTCAACTATGCACTGCTAATTTATGGTAGTGATTCAGTCCTGAAGAAAATCCTGTGGGCCTTAGAGTCTTATGAACTAAGAAAAGCTGGATTCCAATAGGAACAATGTGATGGCAGGAAAGTGTGGCAGGGCAGTCAGTGGGAGGCTTTTGGGAGGAGCTGCGTCGTGTCCATCAGCACCGTGGGAATGGAGGTGTGTGTCCTGGCTGGAGCTGGAGACGTGTTTATTCACGTGTTTAGAAACAACTGGTGAAGGGCATCAGATTGCTGACATTTGGGTTCCATGGGAAACATTTCAAAGAACATTTTTAAAAAGTCAGTATTTATAAAATGCTGGAAATGACATCTTTTACAACTGTTTGAACCTATGATGACACATTTTACATCCCAGCTTGGGGCAGGCAGGCACCTATTTCTTTCTGTGTGTGGGTGACAGGGTGAATACCGGTGTGTATGTTGGGGGCAGGGTGCCAGGTGGCCTTTAAGAGAGTAAAGCTCACTTGGCACCTCCCCCTTTTCCCTCTGCCCCTCCCTGCCCCTTTCTTTGAGGCAGGGTCTTGCTCCGTGGCCCAGGCTGGAGTGCAGTGGCAGGATCTTAGCTCAGCTACACCCTCTGCTTCTGGGCTCAGGTGATTCTCCCATGTCAGCGTCCCAAGTAACTGAGACACCAGGCGTGTGCCACCACACCCAGTTAATAATTCCTCCCTCCCTTTTCAAATAAAATAGTATGATTTACAAAAGCAACCAGGGGCCAGATATTCAAGCTCAGGTTTCTGCCTCAGAGAATTATAAACTTCTTGGAGCCCTTGACAAAGAAGACTGAATGTGGGAAGAGCCCAGTGCCTCCGTCTCACCCCCACTGAGCACCTCCTTCTCCGGCTGCACTCACCCAGATGGAGGTCGGCATCTGGGACAGGTCACTGGCATCAGGGTCCCTCTTCTGCGAACATTCTGGGGCCATATCAGCCTCTGTGACTCCTTGGCCACTTTTATTTGGTGGTGTTGGGAAAAATGTTCATCTTTATAATGATGTTCTTTTTTTTTGAGACGGAGTCTCACTCTGTCACCCGCACTGGCGTGCAATGTTGTGATCTCGGCTCACTGCAACCTCCGCCTCCTGGGTTCAAGTGAATCTCCTGCCTCAGCCTCCCGAGCCGAGTAGCTGGGATTACAGGCGCCCACCACCATGCCTGGCTAATTTTTGTATTTTTAATAGAGATGGGGTTTCACCACGTTGGCCAGTCTGGTTCCAACTTCTGACCTCAGGTGGTCTGCCCACCTTGGCCTCCCAAAGTGCTGGGATTACAGGTGTGAGCCACCGTGCCCGGCCATGATGTTCTTTTTAAAAACATGAATTAGAGAAAACACACACTGGTGCACCTGTCAATACGGTTGTGTCATTTTGTTGCTCAAGATGAGGTTAAAGAGGGAACTTGGCTTTAAAGGAAGTGAGTTTGTTTTAAGACCAGCAGAGAATGTTGGAGGCAGCAGGCGGAAGAGCTCCGTCAGGCCTGCCCTTCGCTGGCCGGCGGTGGGTGTGTGGTGTTGACATCAAAATGGCTGCACTGAGCCCACTGACCACTCACCACGGAGCAGGCCCAGCGCCTGCCTCTTGTCCAGGTGGTGCCCTGGTGCCTGGCCCTGTAGTGACGTAAACCGCCTACTGCTCAAACATCATTCCTGCCCAGAGGCTGCTTCCTCCAGGGACCCCAGACCTGCCCATGCCTTAGGTAGGGTGGGAGGGGTTCCCTCCTTCCCAGGCTGCCTGAAACTGGAGCTTTTCCTCGGGGCCAGGGTTGCCCTGACTGGTAATTTTTGGCACAGTGTGTAGTTGCGTATTTATTGGTTTTCTCATCTGCTGGCTGCATTCCCATGGGGTTGTGAACAGCCCTTTCCACATACCCAGAGCCTCCGTGACTATCTGAGCAACTCCAGACAGAGCGTGGGGGATGGTGTGGCTTGCTCTGCAGCAGCCATTCCTGTGCACTTGCCAAACCCTGACCTCCTGGAACCAGACCCAGACCCTCCCTCCACTTCATGATGAAAGGGCAGGCAGGAGCCTGCTGGCCCCCAGCTTGGGTCGACTGGTTCAAATCTTCGGGACCTGGAAATAGCAGGGAGGCCCTTCCCACCAAGAGGGTGTGGAGTGTGTGGGGATGCCAGGCCTCCTGAAGCAGTGGGGACACCCTCCCGGGGGTGGAGGAGACAGAAGGGGACACATATATGGTGGAAGTCTCATGCTGTCTTCCCAGTGTGTCCCTGTGGATATCATGGCTTTTGGGTGTGAGCACTTAAGTGACAGGGAGGTGAGTCCTTGGTTAGGCCCAAGCTCTACCAGAGACCTGATGCCCTCCCATGCTGCACCCGGGGCCTCTGTCCTGGGCCAGTTCTCCGTGCATGGGGACTATTGTGGACAGAGATGCTCCAGGCTTCCTTTGGTTTTGATTTATGGCCCCATGGAACTGGAGCGAGTCCCTGCAGCGCTTGTCTTCCGGGGCTCAGCCTTGCTGGTTCTGGGCACTCTCCTCTGCCCGAGTGTGTGTGGGGTTCACCTCCTGGTGGGACCCAGTTCTGCCCCTTCAAGGGGTTGGATTTTGGGGTCCTGCCTGGCTGAAAGGGGGATGCCATGGAATCCCAAGTGTGCCCCTGGTAGGTCTGACATCTCCAACCGTTGCCCACTGGGGACTGTTCTGGCAGAGTAGCTGGCCCTGAAGTGTCACAGGAGGGGGCTGCCTGTAGACACCCTGGCATGTTCAGGGCAGGAGTCTCTGATGCTCTCAGTCAACACTGAAGGCAATCCCCGGAGGTGTCCCAGGTATCCTGGGGGTGCTGGGGAGGCCCGTTGGGACCAAGAATCTTCTGACCACCCTGACTGTGTGACTCGTGCAGTCCTGGAGGGGCTTTGCTGCCCGGCTTGGAGGCTGTGTCCTGCCTTGCCTGTGTGTGACCCACAGGGCCTTTTTCCTAGAGCAAATAAGAGCTGGCATGGTCCCAGAATGCCTTAAATCTGTTGTCGTCTGATTGATTTTCACCACTATGAGGGAACAAGAGCCGTGAATTTGCATAGCACTGGGGACTTGGTAGGAAGAAGATTGGTGCTCATTGACCTTACCCTCCAGTGTCTGGGAGGGAGGAGTATCATGTTGAGTGAGCAGCCAGGAGCCCCCCAGCCCCTGACTCAACACCAAACCTTGAAGCACCGTGTGAGCCTGGCAGGATTTGGGAATCGTTTAGGGATCAGGTGCATCTTCCTGCCATGGCTTGTTGACTGTGAGCCTTCCTAGTAGGTTAATGAATGAGTTCAGCCCACAGCTGTTCATGGAGTTGCTCCTGCAATGCAGGCCAACCCGAGATCAGCAAACAAGTGATGAGGATGTGGACAGGCTCTGTGGGGGGCAGCACACCCTGTAGGTGGGCTCTGGGCAGGGCTCGGAGGGGGGCACACTAACTGACCGTTAAAGTACCAAGCAGCCTGGGCGTGGTGTCTCACACCTGTAATCCCAGCACTTTTGGGAGGTCAAGGCAGGAGGATCTATTGAGCCCAGGAGTTCAAGAGCAGCCTGGGCAACATAGTGAGACCATCTCTAAAAAAAAAAAAAATTAGCCAGCGTGGTAGCATGTGCCTGTAGTCCCTGCTACTCGAAAGGCTGAGGTGGGAGGGTCACCTGAGCCCAGGAAATTGAGGCTGCAGTGAGCTATGATCACACCGTGGCACTCCAGCCTGGATGACAGAGTGAGACCCTGTCTCCCCTACCATAAAAATTACCAAGCAATGTGTCATGTTGATTAAAATAGTCGTGTGGCCTGGAATATAAAATGAGATCCTCTTCCCTTCCAGGCCCACCTCTAAGAGGCACCATTGTTAACCATTTCTGACTTTCGTGTCTGAAATTTATCAACTTCGGTAGGTAACTGCTGTGAAAAACAAAGACGGTAGTGGATGCAGGGTATGCCCCCCACCTCCTGTTTTTTCTTAGTCATTTAGAATGTGAACATTTTGCTCTGAAACTACAATGAAATCTTTTACACGTTACTGTTGGTGCTAAAACACTGGCAAAAATAACTTGTGCTATAAATGATTCTTTGAGTTTCTCCTAGAATCAAGGACTAAGCGCACTGAAAGGGAATCGTAAACTGACATACTGTTTCCCAGAGAAGGCTTCCTGGGCGAACTGGCCTAGCTGAGCACTGCCATCTCCTCTCCAGCTTCCTTCACGCCCAGGGACCTCGAGGGTCACCCTGGGTGCATGTTCTTCTGTTGTGTTATGTTGCGTTGTGTGTTGTGGAAACATTTCTTCCAGGAACTTGTTCCACCTAGACTGCATGGGACGTTAACTTTGAGCTCCTACATGTCTGAAAATGAGTCCGGACCGCCTGGCTTGGTGTCCGTTTGGCAGGGTATAGAATTCCGAGTTAGCACGTTGAGGACACTGTCCCCACCACCTGCACCCAGTGTCTCCTTTTAGAGTCACTGCCTATCTGGGCTGTCTTTTGTGGATAGGACGTGCTTGGGGTGCTGACATTTCACTAGAACAGCCTGGAGGTGGGCTGTTCATTTACTCTGACCTGGCCTTGGTGGGCCATTTTATTCTAAATCGTTCTCCTTCCAGCTCAGGGAAATGCTATTCTACCATCTGTTTATACTTCCTGATTCCTGTTCCTAGAACCCTTTTGACATAGTTTGACTTCCAGGCAGTTCTTCCATGTCTCTTAATGTTTCTCTTCTATTTTCTTTCTTCTACTTCTCTCATTTGGTCTTTGGATTTTTTTCCTTTTTTTGTTTTTACATATGAAAAATTGAAGGGTAATATGCATATAATGAAACACACAGAACTTAAGTGTGCAAGTTGAGCTCTGACAAATGCACATAGAGATGCAGCCCACGTGCGCTGTTATGATGTGGAACATTTCTGTCTCACCCCTGACCCCAAGATCTCTTGGCTCCCACTTCTACCCACCCCAGAGGCAACCATTATTCTGATGGCATCCCCCAGATATTAGTCTGTCTTTTCCAGAGTTTCACATGAAGATGGGGTCCTACCGGACATAGTCTTCTGTTTGGCTTCTTTTGTTTGGTGCGATGCTTTTGGCCTTCCCCTCTGCTGCTGAGAGGCAGGTGTGTGCTCCTTTTCGCTGCTGAGCCATGACCCCATTTGGATGGGTGCAGCACGGTTCATTCACCTGGGCCCAAACGTTTTTGTGGTTTCCAGGTGGGGCTATGATGAATTATCCTGCTTCCAATATCCAAGTCCATTTTTTTTATGGACTTATGTTTTCCGTCCTCCCAGATGGATCCTGGGAGGGGAGTGGCTGGACACAGAGCAGGTGTGAACCCTGCCAAGCCCTCCTCTGAGGGCTGCACCACCTGAACTCCTGGCAGCAGTGTGCCAGGTGGGGCTTGCTGTTCCCCAGCCTCCCCAGCAGCTGGAAGTATCCATCTTTTTTTTTTTTTTTTTTTTTGAGATGGAGTCTTGCTCTGCCGCCCAGGCTGGAGTGCAGTGGCCCGATCTCAGCCCACTACAAGCTCCGCCTCCCGGGTTCACGCCATTCTCCTGCCTCAGCCGCCTGAGTAGCTGGGATTACAGGCATCCGCCACCACGCCCAGCTAATTTTTTGTATTTTTCGGAGAGGCGGGTTTCACTGTGTTAGCCAGGCTGGTCTCGATCTCCTGACCTCATGATCCGCCCGCCTCAGTCTCCCAAAGTGCTGGGATTACAGGTGTGAGCCACCGCGCCCGGCCGTATCCGTCTTTTAATTTAGCCTGTCTGGTGGGTGTGGGGTATATCTCAGTGTGGTCTTTGTTGGCATTTTCCCAGTGACTGATGATGCTCAGCCTCTTTCCGTGTGCTGTTGGCCATTTCTGTGTCTTTGGTGAAGTATCTGTTCACGTGTTTATTATTGAATTTCAGGAGTTCTCTATACATTCTGGATCTGAGTCCTTTGTCAGATATATGCATTGAGAATAGTTTTTCCCAGTTTGTGACTTGACTTAAATAAATAACCATTTTTTTGGAGATGGGGTCCCGCTGTGTTACCCAGGCTGGTCTCGAGCTTCTGGGGTCCAGCCATCCTCTGCCTAAGCATCCTGGGTAGCTGGGACTCAGGCGTGAGCTACTGCACCTCGCTTAAAGAGTCGTTTTTGATGAGTAGAGCATTGTTTGCATTTTATTGTCTGGATTAAACATGAACTTTTTGTACGTAATGTTTCATTGGATTATGGAATATCTCATTTCTTTTTTTTTTTTTGAGATGGAGTCTCGCTCTGTCGCCCAGGCTGGAGTGCAGTGGCCGGATCTCAGCTCACTGCAAGCTCTGCCTCCTGGGTTCACGCCATTCTCCTGCCTCAGCCTCCCGAGCAGCTGGGACTACAGGCACCCGCCACCTCGCCCGGCTAGTTTTTTGTATTTTTTAGTAGAGACGGGGTTTCACCGTGTTAGCCAGGATGGTCTCGAACTCCTGACCTCGTGATCCGCCCATCTCGACCTCCCAAAGTGCTGGGATTACAGGCTTGAGCCACCGCGCCCGGCCGGAATATCTCATTTCTAAAACACTGAGCTTGTTAGGAAGGGCAGGTCCCCATCCCTGTGTTGTTAATTTGCAAGAGCTCTTTCTTGACTGTTTCTTTCTCAATAGAAGCTTGATTTTACTTACTTGTGTCAACTTCTTGAGTCTTTATGGGAACATTAATTAGATGTTTTTGGGAGTTGCCGTTTGTCTCTGAATTCTTTGTTTTCTTGGTTGGCCCCATCATGACAGTGGCTTCTCTGGGTATTGCCTGGCCCTGTGGTGATAGTCACCGCGAAGTCCCATACTGGAGTGAAGGGGCACATGAGGGTTCCTGCTGTGGGGAGGGGTCTGGCGGGTTGATGGAGGAAGAAGGGTCTCATGGGCGTGGCCGCATTTGGGATGTAATTTTTTTTCCCAAGATGACCCTTGTCACGATCCTGCCACCCGCTTCTCCTCTCTGCTTTGGAGTCTGGCTTGCTTGACGTTCTTTGAGCCTTTCCAGAAGGATCTAGGGGTCTTGGCTTGCCTTTACTTTCACTCTGATCTCTCCCCTCATCAGTCCAGATTTACTTGCTTTCTGTCTGTTTAGAATTCCCTGGAATTTTGCTGTTCTGTGTTCAGTTATGTTTCTAGTTTCCTTCTGAAAATACACGTTTCTTTTCTGACGTTCTCATGGGAATGGTGGAACGGAGGCAGGCATTGCTCCTTGGGCTCATTGGACCAAGACAAGGAGTTGATCCTGGGGGCAGGACCTCGGGTGGAGGTGAGAAAGGCGTGGCATGTGTGCAGCAGGAGGAGAGTCCTTGACTGGGCCTTTAGATGTGCCTATCACCTCGTGAGGGGAAGTTGGAAGCACATGGAACCTTCGGGACCATGCGGGCTCCCTGGTTTTATTCTGAGCCCTCTGTGGAGAGAATCTGTTGAAGTATTTGGGGGAAGGGAAGGGCCAGGATCCAGGGTGACTGCAATGAGGGATAAGGTGGAAGACAGGGTGGCCAGGGATGGGTGAGCTCAGGCGGGGTGATGGGAGTCAGAGGGGAGAGGCGGAGGTTGGGCAGGCGGCGGGAGGGTGGCCGGTGCTGGGGCATGTTTGAATGTGGTGCCCGGGGTTGATGGTCCCCTTGTGGGATGGTGGGTAGAGCGGGAGTGTGGGGCATGCACCTGACCAGGGTTCCCGGGTGATGATGGTGGTGTTTGTTTGCTGTTTTCTATTGTAAACTTAGGTCAGTGATTGGTTCTGCTGGCTTGTGTGGACACAGTGGGCCAAGGGTCTGGGGAGGTAATCTGCTGTGTCCCTCCTGCACTGGAGGGCCTGGGCTGACCTCTGGGCTGCTGGCTGGTCAGTTTGTCTCTGCTGGGGCTTTTCTCTTCCCTCCATTCTCAGCTGTTGTCTCAGTCACCTGTCCACGTCTCCTCTGTTCTAATCTACTGGGCCCTGAGCACTTCCTCCTAGTTGTGTATACATTAGAAGTAAACTGATGGTTCATTCTTTTCACAAACACGCAGAATGTGAGTGATTGTGGAGGAGGCAGAGGCCTTAGAGGTGTGTTTTTGGAAGAAGTGCTCAAGTGTGGCTGTGTGGATTTACGGGACCTTTGGCTTCCTAGGATGTCTTTTTGCTGAGGTTCCTTTGTGGGGGCTGTGCCCAGGGTTGTGGGGGCCTAGGAGTCAGCAGTTATGGTGCCAGTGTCTGCGTGCCCCTCTGTCGTAGCCGCTCAGCTGCCTGTGGGTACGGGAAGGGCTGGTCCTACTGCGTGGCGCCGCTGGGATGTGACGCCGCCGTGTCCCCTCCTGTGTCCCATCTCTTGCTCACTTAGCATGTCTCTTGCCCTCTAGGACCGGAAGCTCACCAAGCTGGAGCGGCAGCGGTTCAAGGAAGAGGCTGAGATGCTGAAAGGCCTGCAGCACCCCAACATCGTGCGCTTCTACGACTTCTGGGAGTCTAGCGCCAAGGGCAAGCGGTGCATTGTGCTGGTGACCGAGCTGATGACCTCAGGGACGCTGAAGACGTAAGCTCCGCTTCCGGAGGGCTGGGGCGGGTCCTGGCATGGGTGCAGGGCCACCATGGCTGGGGGTGGGGTCTTGGGCTGCTGGGGTGGTCCTGGCTGGTGCCTGTGGGAGGCTGTCTCCTCTTTCCTCTCCTGTGTGGGATGCCAGGAGGTGCTTTACTTCCCAGGGAGGTGGTTGATGTGTCTGTGGTGTCTGGGCCTTGTTTCTGGCTGGGGTTCTGTTTCCGCCTGGGAGCCAGCCCGGCACATCCTCAGGCTCAGGACGCAGGCTGGGCAGGGTGCACAGTGTGGACTGTGGGATTCTGAGGACATGCAGGTGGTTAGTGAGGGTTGGGGAGTGGGGAGGCCACGGCAGCTTGCTGCTGCTCACTAAGGCCCCAGTCTGCACTGTGGGGCTGGGGACTCCCCGCCTGGTGCTGTATCCTGGGTCCATCTGAATCTTTGGACCCTGCAGCCTTAGGCAGGGCTTCAGTGCCCCTCAGCCAGGCAGTTTCCCTCACAGGTGGATGTGCTGCAAGGGGAGAGCCCTTTTCTCAGCTTCACCACCACCTCCTCCTAGGGCACAGCTCAGGGCAGGCCACATAGGTGGCCGGTGGCTGGGAGATCCCCACCTGGCCCCTGTGGTTCTGACAGGCCCTGGGCTTTCGTAACCCTCACCCCCTCGCCTGAGCATCTGCTGGCTGGGGCTCTGTCCTGCCTTGGGCAACTCGTAAGTCAGCCTGGCACCGTCTCCCCGTGAGGTCAAGATGGAGCTTAGTATGAGCATTAGCAGCCAGGTCCTTGGCATGAGGGGAGCAAGAGGGTCGTGAGCCCACCCTGCTGCCTGCTCAGGGACCTGGCTCCAGGGCAGAACTATCGGGCCTTCCCATCTCACCTTCACTACCTGTCACAGGTGTGTGCCATGTGCACTGGAATGGACTTCCTGAGCAGTGTTAGGTGGGGACTTTGCTAGGGGGCCGCCGCCGGCGAGCTGCTTGGTGAGCTGTGCCTGTGCACCCCTGCAGGTACCTGAAGCGGTTCAAGGTGATGAAGCCCAAGGTTCTCCGCAGCTGGTGCCGGCAGATCCTGAAGGGCCTGCTGTTCCTGCACACGAGGACGCCACCCATCATCCACCGAGACCTGAAATGTGACAATATTTTTATCACCGGACCAACTGGGTCTGTGAAGATTGGTGACTTGGGCCTGGCCACTCTCAAAAGAGCGTCATTTGCCAAAAGTGTGATAGGTAAACCTGCTTCTCCTCCCCAGGTCCTGGGAGCCCTTGAGAAGCCGGGCAGTGTTCAGGGCTGGCGAGCATCCAGTTTTGTTCAGACCTGGTGCAGGAGACCCAGTGGGAGGAGCGTCTGGGCACGCTGGGAGCCTCAGGCCGGGGTGTCTGGGCTACGCCGCCAAGCCTTTGGTAGCTCAGCTGGAGGGCCTGCCCACTCGTTGGATTCCCAGGCCACTTGGGCTGGGACGGCTGACTTGGCTCCCTCCCTCCCCTGCTGCCCCCGCCTTGTCTGACTCTGGCCCCAGATGATCTTTGTGTTCCCTCCCTGGCTGTGGCTTGGGTGCCAGCTCTGATTGTCTAGCGGGGGGGTGGGCTGGGTGCCGATGCTCGCGGTGTGTGTGGGCGCTGTGGGCACTCGGGAGAGGGAAGCTGCCCTGACCACAGAGGAACTTGGGAGGTTTGTAACCAGTGATGCTGGAGCTGTCTCAGTGCGGGGGGGGGGCACCCAGGCTGTGAGGCCCAAGACCGTGAGAACTTGGAGTATCTGGGGAATCCACATACCTGCGGAGCGGGGCACAGAGCAGGTGCTGTGCACAGGGGAGCGGGGCGCTGAGTAATTAATTCAGTTTGTTGGGCATTTCAGGCCTCGGTGCAGACGCCCCTCCTGTGAGAAGCCTTCCCAGCCTTCTTTTGGGCTGAGATGCCCTCGACCCTAGGGACAGCTTCCTTGCAGAGACCAGGGGTCTGCATTGTGCCATGTGCCTGGTCCCAGGTGTGCTCCTGGCACAGTGGGTGTGAAGTGTCCACTGGTCCTGGGTGGGGGTCTCCATGGGCTTTGAAAAGATGCTTGGGTGGCCGTGGAGCAGCTGTTTCTGGGGTCAGGATGATGGGAAAGCTCCAACATGTGCAGGGCAAGCAGCATGGGTCAGGGCTCAGGAAGCCCAGATGGGACCCGATCGGATTAGATTGGGAGAGGCTCCCCGATTTTAAGACCCAGTGTGCCCCTAATGTGAGGGCAGGACAGTGAGCAGTCGATCTTGGGGCTTTGTGAATTGTTAGTTCTTCTGCATGTTTGGGGACAGAACTTGGCAGGTATGGGGAAAATGAGACTCCAGAGCTGCTTTGGTTTGGGAAGTGTCTTCAGAATGTGACATCTGGGGCAGGGTGGCTGCCCGGGGGTGGCCCTGTGAACACAAAGCCTCTGGCATTCTGGGGGAGTGAGTGGTGGGGCGTAGGGGCTGACCCAGGGCTGAGTTTCCCCATTTGTGAAATGGGTGTGTGGGTGAGGGTCTCCACTCCCTCCTGGAGGGGCTGAGAGCAGGGGCCCAGGACTGTGGAGAGCCCATTCCCCAGGGCTTTGCGCTCTGCACACTTTCTTTTTTTTTTTTTTTTTTTGTTGAGACGGAGTCTCGCTCTGTCGCCCAGGCTGGAGTGCAGTAGCCAGATCTCAGCTCACTGCAAGCTCCGCCTCCCGGGTTCGCGCCATTCTCCTGCCTCAGCCTCCCGAGTAGCTGGGACTACAGGCGCCCGCCACCTCGCCCGGCTAGTTTTTTTTTTGTATTTTTAGTAGAGACGGGGTTTCACCGTGTTAGCCAGGATGGTCTCGATCTCCTGACCTCGTGATCCGCCCGTCTCGGCCTCCCAAAGTGCTGGGATTACAGGCTTGAGCCACCGCGCCCGGCCGCTCTGCACACTTTCTGGGCAGAGTTTGCAGATTTGGCCTCAGAAGTGGTAGGAACCCAGGTCTCAAACCCCGGGCGCAGTCGGGTGGCAGGAGGGAGGCTTGGGATCTCCCACTCAGGAGTCACACTCCTGGAGGAAGAAGCACAGCCCACTGGGAAGCGGCCGCCCTGGAGAGCCCCTTGACTTCCTCCGGCTGGGTGGCTCTGTGCCCTCTTGGAAATGAGGTTTCGAGTTGCTGGATCGGGTTGAGATGAAGGCCAGATGTTTCCAGCAGGCAAAGTGGGGAGACCTTGTGACCTGCATGGTTGCCCAGCTCTGTGGGCTGTCCCTCGTCACCCCAGCTTTTGCTCAGCTGGAGTCCTGGAAGCTTTGGTTAGAGAGGCTGCAACCAGGAGTGTCCTCAGCTGCTCAGGCTCCTAGAGAATGAGGCTCTGTTGATGTGACACCCCGGGGCTCTGGGCAGTAAGGCCAATCTTCAGCAAGGGGCCAGCAGCTGGCGGGGGTGGAAGTGGGGGACTGTGGCCAGATAGGGGGTTCCCCTTAGGCCCTATTACCTAGGTGTCCCCCAGCTCCTATGAATGGGAGCCCCCAGGTCTATTTATAGGAGGCCCCCAGGCCTGTTAGTAGGGCCCCCTGGCCTGTGAATGGTGTCGGCTTCGGCAACCCACAAGTGCTGGCCCTGGTGGTAAAGGGGTCCAACCCTCCTGGGGTCTGTGTCCTTCTGGGATGCATGGTCCTGTTGGAAGGACAGCCTCAGGCCGTAGGCCCCTGTCTCCTCAGGAGGAGGGCCCTCCCTGCTCACCAGTGAATGCCCTTGGGGCAGCTGGTGCTATGGGCCCCTTTCAGCTGAGGCTCTCAAGGTCTCCTCTTGCAGATAGGAGAGGAGAGCAAGTAGGCATTTGGTTTGCACTTTACATGTGGCCTGTGCGAGGGACCAGGGTCAGCTGCCAGCTTCCCAGGGCTGCTCTGGGAGGGACCTGGATAGATTGAGGGAGACAGGGTCCCTGTGCCCGATGTCATTCTCATTGTGAGGGCCCCGACCATGACCCCTGGGCCTAGCCATGTGAATGAGCAGGGTCTTGCGTGCCTCGGAGGTGCCCTGCCCACCTGGGAGGGCTTCCTGGAGGAGGTGATGATGGAACCAGATCCAGTGGTGAATGAACTGAGGAGGGGCCAACGTGAACTGAGGGTGGTTATTGTGGAAAGAGCCACCGGCTGCCCTGGATGATGGGAGGGGTTGGACTGTTGAGTGGCTGTGGCACTTTATCCAGGCCCTCTTTGCAGCCCCTAAGAAGCACTCAGGGGGGCTCCAGGCAGTGGAGCTGTTGCTGCCAGCAGGTGCTGCCTGCTCACCTGCCCCACTGAGAGCCAGGGAGGTGGGTTCTGCCTGTCTGGTGAGAGGAAGGATGAGGGCCATCTGTGTTGGTTTGGTTTTAATAGCAATGGTGAAGATAGTTAGGGCTAAGGAATCTTTTGATTTCCCTAAAGAAAGTCATTTGTCTTCCGTTACAGATCTGGAAACAAGCAAACCCTAATGTAGGGTGGTTTTCAGGGGATACAAGGTGATTTCGGCATGAGGTTGGAGTGGGTCCCTCCCTCCTCTTATCTGGCCAGAAGCAGGGACCCCACCCTCCAGGAACCGAGACTGCCTAGTAACCACAGAGGGCTGAGCCACAGCCGCTTCTCCTAAAAAAGAAGGGCCATTCTGCCAGAGCCCTTATCTGCCTGCGCAGAAGGGGTCTGGGGAGGGGGCTCTGTGGGGCCTACACTGCCAGTCGGCACAGGCAGGCTCTGCCCCGGCTGAGGGAGACGGAGCCCTGACATCCTGACTTTTGCACAGTTGTTTGCAGGGACTTCAGGTGCAGATGAATGTGCAGAGGGGGCTGCGGGCAGGGGTGCCCCATTGGGTTGGCTCTGCAGCTGATGGCTGTCCACGGAGTGGGGGTCAATGGGTGAGACTGTCCACTGGACACACACACACACACACCCATTTTTAGAATTCAGATTTAAGTGACTGCAGTTTGAGCGAAAGATAAAAAGAGTCTGAGTGCATCAGTGTCTGAGCACCAGCGTCCGAGCATGTGCAGGAGTGGGCTTCATGAGGGGGTCCCTGTGCCCCCACTCAGAGCTGTGCCTATACCTGTGACCCACCCCTCAGAGCCAGGTTGTCTGGGGCCTTGGAGTAGTTCCTACAGAGCAGCATCCTCGGTTCCTGAGGGTCTCAGAAGAGCTGGAGCCCAGGGACACTGTCACTTCTGTCAGACCCCCGGTGCTGTGCTGGCAGCCAGGCCATTGGGGTCCTTGCAGGTGCCAGAGAGTGGCTGGCTCAGCTCCTGGCTTCCTGCCCAGCAGCCCTGGGGTTGGGGCTCCCTTTAAGCTCTTTCCTGCATACAGATATGGCCAGGCTGAGGGCCTAGGATGTGGCTGTGGGGCTCCCCGTCATACCCTCCTAGCAGGAAGGAGCTTTGTAGAAGTCCCTCTCCGCAGTCACAGGGCTGGGGAAGCGTGGGTGTCATTGTGGACAACCAAGGTGGCCCTGGGGAGTGAGTGCTTCCCACCTGTGGCTTGGGGCTTTCCCCTGAGTCAGCCGTCACGTCTCCCTGTGTGCCCGCTGCCATTAGGAGGGCCTCCTTGGTGGCTGTGGCGGGTCCAGGCCCATGCAGCAGGCAGTGAATCCCTCCAGGTGGCCGCCAGGGGAACCCTGGACGCATCAAGAGAGCGGGAGAGGACAGGGAGCAGGTGTTCACATTGTGGTCGGGCCAGGCTCCCAGCCACAGCTCAGGCCACTTCTCCCGTGGCCTCCCGTCTGGGGCTTTTGTGGCATTTTTGCTTCCTGCTCCAACAGGGCAGCTATTTAGTGAGAAGCTTAGGAAAGGAAAGAAACTTAAAAATATTAACTTAAAAATTATCAGTACAGGGCCTGGCACAGTAGCTCATGCCTCTAATCCTAGCACTTTAAGAGACTGAAGCAGGAGAATTGCTTAAGCTCCGGAGTTGGAGGCTAGCCTAGGCAACGTAGTGAGACCCCTGTCTCTACCAAAAAAAAAAAAAAAGAAAAGAAAGAGAAAAAGAAGGAAAGGGGAAGGAAGGAAAGAGAGAGAAAGAGAGGCAAAGACAAAAAGTAAAGAAAAATAAGATAAAGAAAGAAAGAAATTAGCCCAGCGTGGTGAACACCTGTGGTCCCAGCTACTTGGGAGAGGCTGAGGTGGGACGATTGCTTGAGACTAGGAGGTCAAGGTTGCAGTGAGCTGTGTTCATGCCACTGCACTCGAGCCTGGGCAACAGAGCACGATCCTGTCTCAAAAAAAAAAAAAAAATTGCTAGTGCAGCAAATTTTCAGTATAATCATGTGGTTAAAAAACCCAAAAGGATAAAGGTTCCCAGCACCAGGTCCCTCCACTCAGCTCCTATTGTTTCTCATGGGTTCTTCCAGAGTTTTGTGTGCATAGACTGAAATCTAAACGATATTCTGGTCCCAATTTTTATCCAAAATGTTAACTTTAAAAAAGAGTGGCCAGGCATGGTGGCTCACACCTGTAATCCCAGCACTTTGGGAGGCCAAGGCAGGCGGATCAAAATACAAAAAAATTAACTGGGCATGGTGGTGGACGCCTGTAGTCCCAGCTACTTGGAGGCTGAAGCAGGAGAATTGCTTGAACCTGGTGGGTGGAGGTTGCAGTGAGCCAAGATCGCGCCATTCCACTCCAGCCTGGGGGACAGAGCAAGATTCCGTCTCAAAAAAAAAAAAAAAAGTAACACATTTTAAATTGAAATGACGGGTAAACAAAACATGTGCTTTTAAAACGCACTAATTAGTTAGCATGAGCTTTTAAAAAGAAACTAGAACATTTTGAAGACCTTCCAAAGTCAACAAATATCCAGACATTGAAAACATCCGTACTGAAGTCTCTAGTCGCTTTTCTTTGCATTCAGTGTGACAGACACGCACCCGGACTTATGTTAATAAAAAGGCCTTTCCAGTTGCTGTGTTATGAAAGCAAAAGCTTATTGTAGAGAATAGAGAAACCCCAGACCAATATAAGTAAAAGAGAAATCAGCCCTCGCCCCCGCAGACGTCTTCTTGTCCTGGGAGTTTGGTTTTGCATAGGTGAGGCCAGCCAGCGCGTCTAGCCTCATGCTCGTTTTGCTCAGCCTATCATAACTTTGCCACGTCCTTAAAAATTCAGTCAAGGCCGGGCGCGGTGGCTCAAGCCTGTAATCCCAGCACTTTGGGAGGCCGAGACGGGCGGATCACGAGGTCAGGAGATCGAGACCATCCTGGCTAACACGGTGAAACCCCATCTCTACTAAAAATACAAAAACACTAGCCGGGCGAGGTGGCGGGCGCCTATAGTCCCAGCTACTCCGGAGGCTGAGGCAGGAGAATGGCGTAAACCCGGGAGGCGGAGCTTGCAGTGAGCTGAGATCCGGCCACTGCACTCCAGTCTGGGCGACAGAGTGAGACTCCGCCTCAAAAAAAAAAAAAATTCAGTCAAGACACTGTTTTTGCATCTCTTGTGTTTAAGAGCCACGTGCAGTTCCCTTCTTAGCAACTCTGTGATTCTGTCAGGTGGGTACCATTTTCTACCCCACCCCCATTCAGGGGCGCTGTCTTTGGTGATGCTGATTGTTGTACGTGCTGCGTGACACTGTTGTGGGGGTGGGCTGAGCGTACCCAGCCTTTCCCCACCTTGGGACATTTAGGGGTTTTGCGGCTTTAGGTAGCTCTGTAGTAACCCAAGTTCTTTCTGCTACAGGGCGTCTGAACGTGGTTGCGACTGAGCCTGTGGCAGGATCACAGTGTCCATAGGCGAGGGCGTGCTCAGGGTTTTGCCTCCTTCCAGGCTCAGACCCTGTCCCCTGGGAAGTCGTAGTCTCCCAGCTTATGAGCAGGGGATGGCTCTGTCACCTGATTTCTAACTCTGGACTCCTGTGGTTCCAGGTGGAACTTCTGGAATCCCTCCATCTATAAAGCACGGCTGTGTCCCAAGTGAGGGACAGGGCTGGCCCTGGGGTCCAGGTGTTCTGAGTGTGCCATGGGATGTGGAGGGGACATGGGGCTCTGGGCAGCCAAAGCTCCCGGGACACTGGCTCCAGCTCTTCCTGGGCCCGTGGCCAGCTGACCACTGCGTCTGTTGCTCCCGGGCGCAGGTACTCCCGAGTTCATGGCGCCCGAGATGTACGAGGAGCACTACGATGAGTCCGTGGACGTCTATGCCTTTGGGATGTGCATGCTGGAGATGGCCACCTCGGAGTACCCCTACTCGGAGTGCCAGAACGCGGCCCAGATCTACCGCAAGGTCACCTGTGTGAGTCCACCTGGCCCCTTGGTTAATTAATAAGGACACGGAGGCCTCGGGCCGTGCCCTGGGCGGGGCTCCATGTGCCTCTGTGAAGCCCTCCTGGCAGCTGTGTAAGGAAGGAGATTAGCCATTTTACAGAGGGGAAACTGAGGCTTAGTAGGGGGTTGGTTACTCAAGGTCTCCTACCTGAAGTGATGGTGGTGCACGGGGCGCTGTGGGCAGTGCTGAGCCATGGAGGCTGTTGCTCTCACAGCAGGGAGGTGGGTAGACTGAGGCTCAGAGAGGCTGGAGCTTCACCGTAGCCCCTGCCTGGAGGCGTGCCCAGGCCACCCATCCCCAGCGCTCACGCTCTGGGCTGCCCGTGGCTGCCTGCTTTCCTATCTTATTTTGAAACAATGGTTTGATTCTTTTTCAGCTAAACCAGTCACCCCTACACCAAGTGTGTCTCTAGGCAGTCGTCAGCACCGGGCAGCTGGGAACGTTAATCCCTGTTTTGCCGTCGCTGTGATTTTTTTTCTTTAATCGGACGGCTTCAGCTGCATAAACAGATCTGTCTTGTCCTCCCTCTGTGGTGGCCCCGCTGGGTGGAGGGAATGCAAACAGAACATCTGGAAATGGAAAGGCCAGGCTGAGGCTTTCTGTGCCTGTTTTCTGCACCGTGCGTCTTGTCGTGAAGCCCAGGGGCCTGCAGAGCTGTCCCTGACACGTGGTGTCTACGCTGAGGGCCCAGGCTGCCCTGATCCCTGCAGTCCCTGCTGTCTCCACACGCCGCCTGACTGGATGGGGCCGTGCTGCCCCTCAGTGCTGCTCTGCGGCACCGTGGCTGCTTCTGCAGGTGCACCAGGGGCTGTGGTCCTCAGCAGCTGCGCAGCCTCTCCCTGACCCCATCCGTCCATCCTGAGCCCTCCTTGCAGATTACTTGCATTTCTGTCCCTTGGTTGTAAATCTTCAGTCACTTGGTTGTTCTGAGCCCCTCCTGTGTGCCCTTGAGGAAGTGGGAGGGCAGACAGAGTTCTTGACTCACTTGTGGGCCTGGGTCAGAAACTTCACAGACAGGTGCACAGTTTTCCGTGGGTGCTGGAAGGAGCAGGGACCTGCGGGCTGTGTGCAGCGACCCTCCAGGGAGGCAGGGATGGTCTGCAGCAGGAGGAAGTGGGGCGCTCCAGAGATCAAGAGCTCCATTTGCCAGGACTTGGGGTGCTGGTGTGGGATGGGAGGGCCCCTGGGTTCACTGTGGAGGGTGGATGGTGGTCTGTCCTGAAGCCATCCCAAGGGGCTGGTGGTGCTCCTTGACCCTGGGGGTGTACACTACTGGGCAGAGCCTTAGGTTCTTCACTCCTGTGCCTGCCCCAGGCTGGGGCCTCCAGCAGCCTGGGCAGGTGGTCGTGCCCCTACTGTCCTCCCTGACCTTGGGAAAATTTATACTTTATATTCTGTATATTAAGAGTCAGGTGAAGCTTTTGAAGGCTGACTCATGTTGAAGGAAGAAGAATGTGATAGTTGGTACCCTCCACTGTGTTTAAATTTTTTTTTTTTTTTTTTTTTTTTTGAGACGGAGTCTTGCTCTGTCTCCCGGGCTGGAGTGCAGTGGCCGGATCTCAGCTCACTGCAAGCTCCATCTCCCAGGTTCACGCCATTCTCCTGCCTCAGCCTCCCGAGTAGCTGGGACTACAGGCGCCTGCCACCTCGCCCGGCTAGTTTTTTTGTATTTTTTGGTAGAGACGGGGTTTCACTGTGTTAGCCAGGATGGTCTCGATCTCCTGACCTTGTGATCCACCCATCTCGGCCTCCCAAAGTGCTGGGATTACAGGCTTGAGCCACCGCGCCCGGCCGTGTTTAAAATTTTTAAAAATTAGTTGCTCATACACCATCTCACTCCACTTCCAACACAAAACAACCTAGCAGATTGCAGGCGGCACCTGGCCCTGCCCTGCTGCTTCTGAGGTTTGAGTCCGGTTGCAGGGCTTGCCCTCTGCTCCCTTCATGCACAGCCATCGGCTGGGCGAGGAGCCACCGTCCCTCAGGCTGTCACCTGCACCCCCCTGCAACAAAGCCGCATGGCCTGGCCCTTGGCCAGCAGCAGTGACCACAGATAGTGCTTCTGCACACTCAAGGAGGAGGTGTAGGGAGGAAGCCCAGGCGTGGTTAGAAAGGCCTGGCTCTGTGGGAGGCGTCCCATCCTCCGCATCATGGCGCTGCCTCTGCCAGCCTCCTGGCACAGGGGCCCTCATGGCCCTACTTGGGAGGCTCGGTGAAGCTCTGATCCACACCTTTCCAGAGACTGACTGCTGCATTTGAGGTGTTAACCCCAGTATCAAATTCTGCAGCTTAGGTGGAGGTGTGCAGTGTGTTGTGGCCGGGGTGATGGTGACTTTGACAGACGTAGGATGACCCAAAAGTTTCTAAATGGTAGGAGACCAGGCTCCTGGCTTCAAGCAGAGGGAAGGAGAGACCTTGGAAGGCAATTGCAGTGGTTTCACAGAATTCTCCAATTTATTCCCTGCTCCGCTTTATCTTGCTTCGTCTATGGGCATAGAGTTTCCATCAAAGTTGTGAAGTTTTCAGCCGTTATGTCTTTATGTCCCCTTCTCTGCTGCACCACATCTTCAGGTTCACTCGTCTTTTTTCTGCAGTGTGTAATCTGCTGTCAGTCTGCTGCAGTGAAGTGTTCAATTCAGATGTACTTTTCATCTTGAGTTCTATTTGGTTCTGTTTTTTTTTTTTTTTTTTTTTTTTTGAGACGGAGTCTTGCTCTGTCTCCCGGGCTGGAGTGCAGTGGCCGGATCTCAGCTCACTGCAAGCTCCATCTCCCAGGTTCACGCCATTCTCCTGCCTCAGCCTCCCGAGTAGCTGGGACTACAGGCGCCTGCCACCTCGCCCGGCTAGTTTTTTTGTATTTTTTAGTAGAGACGGGGTTTCACTGTGTTAGCCAGGATGGTCTCGATCTCCTGACCTTGTGATCCGCCCGTCTCGGCCTCCCAAAGTGCTGGGATTACAGGCGTGAGCCACCGCGCCCGGCCTTGGTTCTGTTCTTATCTCTCATTTTTGTATGTTCATTTTCCTTTACTACTTGTGTGTATCTGTAAAGAGTTTTCACCTCCCCGTTGCAGCCCCTCTGATTTGTCTCTTTATGTTGGCTGGCTTTTCCGCAGGCTCCTGGGTCACGTTTTCTTGCATCTCAGCATTTCTGGTAATTTTTGATTGGATGCTGTACATTGTACACATCCTGACCTGTGTGAACTCTGCAAACTGCCCAACTGCCCTGCTCCCGGCTCCCTGCGGTTCTTTGCCTGGCCCTATGGCGTTGACTGTGCACATGTGGTTTTGTGTTCTGGTCCTCAGCACAGGCTGGAGGGGACCCAGGTGCAGATACTTCGGGCTCTTTTTTTTTTTTTTTGCTGTATGCTCTCTTCTTTCTGGAATTCTGCCTGTGGCCTCCTCAGCCTCCCTGAATTCAGCTCCATCCCTCAACTCAGGGGGGCCACAGGGCTCTGCTGGGTTATGGTGCCTTGTTTGGAAACTGCTCTGGGCAGTGAGCTGGGGCCATGGGGGATTGTGTCCCTTTCTCCCAGAGCCCGCATTTGGCGCCGCCCTGTCATCTGTTTCGCATATTTTGCCCAGTTTTCTAGTAGTTTGTGCAGGTTAAGTCCAATGCCCATGTCCTGCCGTGACTGGAAGTAGGAGTTCCTCCCACTGTGGTGGAGACCTCGCCTTCAGGCGGCCGGTCGGGTCAGGTAACTCTGCTCTCTCCCTGTCAGGGTATCAAGCCGGCCAGCTTTGAGAAAGTGCATGATCCTGAAATCAAGGAGATTATTGGGGAGTGTATCTGCAAAAACAAGGAGGAAAGGTGAGTTCCCCTGAAGGGTTGGGTTCTGGGGTCCATCTCCAGCTGAACTCATTCCAGCTGGCATTGAGAACTGTGTTCTTGATGAGAAGACTTCAGGACAGACAGGCTCAGGCCAGGGTGTCTGGGACACGTCAGCAGGGGCTGGTGGGCACGTCGGCCCTGAGTGCGTGTGGGCGACGCCAGGCCAGGAGTCCAGGCCTCACGTCCTTGTCGGTCATCTGGGAGCCCGCTCCTTGGCTTTGGGGACAGCCCCCTCCTTGGCTTTGGGGACAGTTCTGTCCTTGGCTTTGGGGACAGTCCTGTCCTTGGCTGGCTGCTCCTCCAGGACCCAGCCTATAGTGTCTGAGCGCCTGGGCTTCCCCAGCCCCTGTGCTCCTCTCTGCATGGCTCCCATGCCGGGGACTCTAGGCGCGGGCCTCCCTTTGGAGCCCTGACGTGTATTTTGTGGACCTGGTTGTTTGACCTTTCTCAAAAACAGCAGGTCTGGAACCGCTCCACAAAGCCGGCTCCCCACCTCCAAGCAGGGTCTGTCCTTCCCAGCCGGTCAGGCGGAAGACTAGGGGTGCTTCCTCAGCCTTCCCTCCCCCTCACACTGGAGTCCACCCACCATCTGATGTGACACCCCTCAGCAGTAAGCAGAGATGGATTGTGGATACTTGGAACCACACAGGTGACTCTGGAGCACACACAGAGGAAGCCAGGCCCCAGAGTGCGTGCTGTGTGGTTCCATTCACGGGGTAAAGGGGTTAGGTTAGTGGTTAGGGAGGCTTCTTTGGGTGGCCAAGCCCTGCAGAGCCCCGAAGTGGTCACAATGGCAACACCCTATGGCTCGCCCTCCTGGATCCCTGCATAGAGCCTTCGAGGCTGGGTCTGGCTGGGGCCTCCGGTTCTGCAGGTCCTCTCCTGCAGCTCGCCCTCTGCTCAGCTCTCTGTCAGCTGGCCAGCATCCTGAAGGAAGCCCCCTTGAAAAGGTCACTGCTTCATGGCACTGGGCACAGGGAGCTCAGAGTGTGGGGACTCTGCCTCTGTGTCCATTTTAGGCCTACCCAGGACTAACACTGAAATGTTTCACTTGTGTCTTCTGGCAATCGAAAACTGGCTAGAACATCCACAGGGGCTGTACTGTATTTGCATCATGGGAGGCCTAATGTTTTTCCAAATCCTCTTTTGTATCATTGAATCTTTCATGAGCATGTTTTGTTTGTTTGTTTTTTAATAATGACGGGGAATAAAGGAAGTCTTAAAACACTATGTGTTAATAGTAAGACCAGATTCACTGAAATCTTTCCTTCACCCCGGGAGTGCTGAGACGTGAGGCCTGGCCTCAGGCACCTGCAGGTGTGCCTGTCCTTGCCTTGGTGTGCGTGGCCACAGGAGCCTGGGCATGGAGGCCCTGGCACCCGTGCCCCTGCCTGTCAGCTGTTCTCCCTCCAGGTACGAGATCAAAGACCTGCTGAGCCACGCCTTCTTCGCGGAGGACACGGGCGTGAGGGTGGAGCTCGCAGAGGAGGACCACGGCAGGAAGTCCACCATTGCCCTGAGGCTCTGGGTGGAAGACCCCAAGAAACTGAAGGGAAAACCTAAGGACAACGGGGCCATAGAGTTCACCTTCGACCTGGAGAAGGAGACGCCGGATGAGGTGGCCCAAGAGATGGTAAGCGGGACTCAGATGGGGTGTGGTGGGTGCAGGTGTTCGCAGCTCGTGGCTTCCAAGGATGAGAACAAAAGTGGGCTGAGGGGACTTGCTCCGGTGGGGACTGCGAGGCCAGCGGGTGTGGCAGTGCCGTCCAGGCAGGTGTGGGAAGCTGAGGTCTCACAGCCCGGTCACATCTGCCTGGGGTCTGCACAGGGGTGGCCTAAGTGGGAATCCCCTCAAGGGCACAGCACCCAGGGGATTAGCAGCTCCGAGCCAGTGCAGTACAGGAATTCAGGGCGGGTGTGCAGAGAGCAACCCAGGACCTCTGACTTGTCAGAAAGGCCTTGCTTGCTTTGCCAGACTCTTGCTGACTTTGTGCCAACATGGTGGCTTTGCGTTTGGGACCTTTGCCTTTCCTTTTGTTTGGGGCACTGTTGTATTGGGTTTCTGGGATCTGGGACTTTTCTTCCTAGAAGGGCGGGTAGGGGGGTACCTTTCCACCTCTTCTCTTCCTCCTTCTCCTCCCATCATCTTCAGCTCTGTGGATGAGGAGTGGGTTGGGCTGGGCAGCAGAAGTGCCCCTTTGTGCTGGGGCGTCATCTGGGCCTCAGTGGAGGGGGCACTGAGCCAGCTGGAATGAGAGGCAGAAGAGACGGACCCACAGGCAGAGGCAGAAAGGAGTGGGAGTGGTCCAGGTGCAGCGGTAGGAGGACGCTGACGATGCCAGGGGGTCAGTGATGGAGTGGGAATTGTGTGGGATGTGGGGACAGGCACAGCAGGTGGGATGGATCTAGATTATTCTGACTTGATTCTCAGGTCTCTGCCATCTAGTAAAATCGCCACTGCCCACATGTGCTATTAAAATATAAATTAATTAAAATTTAAAATCTACTGTCTCAGTCCCACTGGCCACATTTCAAGTGCTCAGTACCCAGTGTGGTTAGTGGTTCTTGTCTTGAGCAATGCAGGACATTTCTGGCCTGGAATGTTCTGTGGGGCACTGCTGCCCGGGGCCGGGGGCTGTTAGAAGTTCTTGGACAAGCGGGCTTTGGTCACATCCCTGCAGATAGAGCATGTCTGCTGAGCACTGGGCAGTGGACGCCAGAGAGGGACAGTGGTGGGAGCCTGGCCTGGGAGGGCCCCAGGGCCAACACTGCCTCCTGAGAACCCTCATGCAGGGCCTAGAGACAGACAGATACGTCTTTGTTGTTGGTTACAAAACATGAACAAATGTTGACATTAAGTCAGACAACTTGATACGAAGGACGGGAATGTCTGCACCGGAACAGGTGAAAACAGAGTCACAAAGGGGAAGACCAGTGGGAACGAGAAGCTGGGAAGAAGGCAGTTAGTATTGCAGGGTAAGAAAGTTGCGCATTTTCAGTGAACACCCGAGCAGAAATAAATCCAGTGTGCTCGTGGCGGAGAGCCCTCGGCTCATGTGTCCTGACCACAAAGGTGCTCGCCCTTTTTTCTGTCTTTTAAATAAGCTTTTCCCTGAATACGTGACGTCTGTTGAAAATGTCCGTCAGTCACCAGTTCCAGGCTGATGATTCTTCCCAAGCTTCACTTCTTCAGGCCGGGCTGGGTCTCAGGAAGGGGAAGTGGATCATACCTGGATGGGGGTTGCACAGAGGTGGGAGGGGCGGCTGCTCTGGAAGGTTCCTGCGAAGGTCTCACTCGGGTGCAGAAACTGAGGCTTGGCGGTGCCGTGAAGGTGCGTGGGCCCTCAGAGCCAGGAACGCTGGGGTGCAGTGAGCTGCGTGTTTGTCACAGACTCTGCTCCTCCTGGCAGCTCCTTGTCCGTGGGGGTCCTGGTGAGTGGTGCATGAGGGATTCAGTGGGCCACATGGTATAGGCTCCGCCGTGAGGTCAGTGCAGGGAGCAGCGGTCTCTCGGCTGGACTTCCTGCAGCCGTGACCCCGGAGGAAGGAAGCAGGTGGAACGGGGCTGCCCCTGGGGCTGAGGGCTTTGGGCTGCATGAGCTAAGGTCCTGCTGGGGTCTTGGCACGCTTCCTACTGCTCCTAGCCTCTCCACAGCTGTAGGACAGGGTGCTTCTGGTGTGGACCCGAGAGCAGGGCCTCAGCACCTGGGACTTGGATTGGAGGAGATGCCTCCTCAGGCTGCCAGTGCCTCAGCCAGGGCTCTGCCTTCCCCTGCACAGTGGCCCGGGTCCTGGGCTGTGATAGCACAGTGAGGATGACTACAGCGCCCCACTGTGGGGTGACTCCCAGGCTGGCTTCTCTGTGGGGCTCCTGCAAGCTGGCTGCACCATCACCCCAGATGCTGCAAAGTGGCCACCTGTGTCCCCACCTGGCCCACTCTCATCTGGCTTGTCTCTGGTCACATCCCTGACCCAGACACAGAAGCCTCCGCTATGAGCAGATCTAATGGGGTTGATGAGCTCTGTGCTTCCTGGAGGATCTTTCATGGCTCTCCATGACTGTGTGGTGCACAGAGGTACATTTTCGAATTGAATTGCTACAAGTTTGCTGTGAATTACTCTCGGATAATTACCAGCACGTCTATCCTGTGACTTCAGGTGCACCATTTCTCTGCTGATGTAATACAGCCGTCCCTTCGCACGTTCAATGCAAATAGCAAGTGCTGAGTGAGGTGCTGCACAGGCTGTGTACAGCCTGCAAGCTGAGGATGGTGGCTGCAGGCCAAGAACATCTTTCTGGAGGCACCTGGCTGGCTGCTTGGTGGGAGGGCTGAGGTTTTGAGAGGACAGAAGATGGCCTTGAGGGACGATGAGGATGACCTGTGGGAGTCTCACCCACAAATGAGGATGAGGAAGGTCCTGGGGCAGCTGTGCTGGCTCTGCCTTGCAGGGAGTTACCTCTGTCCCGGCGCTGAGGTCTGGGCCAGTGGCAAGGATAGGAGGACGTTTGGATGACCTGGTTTTGATGTGGTGACAGCTCAGGAAGGGCAGGAGAATGAGGCGCTCTTGTTCCTTCCACGACTGTGTTTATGCTTGGTCAGTGCTGGGGGGACAGGGTACGAGGGACTGGGGAGCCGTATCAGGAGGCCAAGTGCTGCAGCGACGGCTGAGTGGCAGAGGGGACATCAGAGCCGGCTCAGCGCTGATTCCAGTATGGGTGGTGCAGCCTGGGGAGGGGCCCAGGATTCTATAGGAGCAGTGTTGCTGCCTCCACCGGACCTCATGGCCTCCTTGCCTGTCTTGGGTTCTGTCCTAAGGTGGCAAAACCTAGAACCTGCCCTGGGCCTTGTCTAGCTGTTCCCGAGACAGGCGAGCAGGAGGAGGCTCACAAGACTCTGACTCCTCCCTGCTTTTCATTCACATGGAGACTGGGCCTCCCCAGCCCCACCCGCCTCCTGCAGGGTCGTTGAGGATGCAGCTCTCCCTTCAACCTACAGCCTCTTGCACCCGTCACCACACAAGTCCCCATCCCAGCAGTTGGTTGGACTCTGGGGCTGTTGTTCCTGTGACAGTTCACAGCAGAGGCCCCTTGGCCCCAGCATCTTCACCCCCTTCTGCATCTTTTACATTTTTTTCATGGTGAGACACGTCTCCTGTGAAATAGAGCATCCAAGAAGAAGGGACACGACCTGTGCTCAGCTAAAGCACAACAATAAACAGCACCCACCCCACTCTGCTAAGAACAGGGAAGGCAGCACCTCAAGAGCTGCCTGACAGCAGCTGGAAGCTACGTGCTCCCACCTTGGGTCTCACTCCCTGGAAACAGCTTGTGTGCCCCGGCAGGTCGACACTGGGTCCCTATGGGGCCTTTCCAGGTTCTAACCTCACACTCCTCCTTCCCACCCGATTTCAGACACCAGAGTCCGTCACTGGCCTCCCTGGGGTGCTGATGCCAGCCCTGCCATGGGCCCTAGACTGCAGGGGCCTTGCCGTGATGCAGTGAAAACAGCTTGATGTCTGTATATCTGCTGAGGCTAGAGAGACACTAGCACCTGGCTCTGAGGCCGCTCTTGTTCCTAACATCTGAGATTAGGCTGGGTGCAGTCACTCACGCCTGTCATCCCAGCACTTTGGGAGGCCGAGGCAGGAGGATTGCTTGAGCTTAGGAGGCCTTTGCCGTGAGCCATATCCTGCTGCATGGACAGCAAGACCCTGTCTCAAACAAAAGTCCCTGAGATTAGCAGGTGTTGGGTCTTAGAGATGTTCCGGAATCCAGATGAGATTTCCTTCTGGAAGGACCCTGAGGGTGGGAGAGCATGCGGATGGGGCAGAGCTCACTTTCCCCTGAAGTCACCTCTCAGCAAGTTCCACTGGGCGGATGGAAGGGGCCAGATGGAGCTCCCCAGGGAGAGGCAGAGGAAATAGCGGGCTCTGTGGGGCCTGGGCCAGCTTCGATCTGGAAGGGACTCTGGGAGTCGGCCCCCAAGGGGATTCCCAGCCAGCCCTCCCCTCCACCTTCGTACTCTCCTGATAATGCGATGCGCCCGTGTGGCACTCACCATGGCTGAATGTTTTCCTGTTTGGGGAAGAAAATAGAAGAAACACTTTAGAGAGGAAGGCTGGGGGTGATGATGAAGACAGAGTCGCCAGGGAAAATGGGCTGCGGGCTGCGGCACCAGCAGCAGATAGTAACAGCAGCAGGAGGACGTGGCCTCGGCAGCCTCTGGTCACGTATCTGGGCCAAGGTGGGCAAGGGTGGGGCCGCGCCCTGGATGTGACCCCGAGGTTACGTGGAACCTTAGGAATGGCCTCACCCACATGCTCACTAGGAGCAGAGGCCTGGGCCAAGCAGGTCTGGCAGGCTGTGCATACCTGCCCCCAGGTGCCAGTGACAGGGACACCTGCCTCGGCCTCCCTGTGAGACCCCCTAAGGTTGGAGCCCGTTCTCTGGGGCTCCCTAGAAAAGAGTCCGCTCTGGACTCTGAGCCAGAAGAGAACCTGGTGCCTTGTTTCTCCTCCTTCCCGGCTGGGCTGCCCTGCTGCTGAGTGGCCTTGGGGCTGGTTTGGGGCCAGTGGCGACCCTGAGTGTGGGCGGGTCCCACTGACTGAGCTGTCAGCCTCTGTCCCACCTCACTGACCCCCCTCCCCTGCCCCACTCATGTCTCTTCTGAGTCAGGGGAGACTGACCGCAGCTGTTTTTGTTAGGGAGCGTCATTCTGTGGAAAAAAATTGTCTTTTGAAACAAAGATTTTTGAATAATCACAAACACTGAAAAATTGCAAGGACGCTACAAAGAACCATTTATTTTCCACAAACCGTTTGAGACTAAGTGGCTGACCTGATTCCCCTGAAGCCCTGAATACTTTCATGTCTGCTTCCTGAAACTAGGGCACGTTCTTGCATCCAGAAGTACCGTCAGTCCTCAAGCCCCTCCTCCCATCCTCGGACCACTCAGGTCCCCAGTTGTCCCAGTGACACCATCGCGAGGCCTCTGGGCCCCTTCTGTGCCTGACTGCCGTGTCCTGTCCCTAGGGACGGGCTCAGGCGTCCCTCTGTGGGTGGGTCACAGTCCGGTCTTGCGTCTCCACAGGAATCTCGTGGGAGGGGCTGAGTTTGCCTGTGTTTCCCAGGGGTGCACGGCTTCACCCGCCGGTGAGGCAGATGCTGGCTCTGAGCTTGGTGCAGGGCGCCTGTGGCTTCTCTGAGTGGAGCTCCTCTCACCTTTCGCAACTGTACGTGTCTCATGGAGAACGTTTGGGCGCTGGAAATATCTTGTGTGTCGCCAAGCTTCCCACTTATTTCTTTACCTCTCTGTGGCCTCACAGTTTTCTGTTTTACTCAATGGGTCCTGCTCCACGGATGAGCTGTCCCGTTGCTGCCTAGTGAGTCACTCGAAACGCCCTGGCCCCAGCCTTGGAGGTCAGGGATCGGGTGCCTGGGCTCAGGGCCCCAGTGAGGTGGGATCGGGTGTTGGCCAGGGCTGCAGTCTCAGACCCTGCCTCAGAACTCAGTTCTGTGCCAGGAGGGCCTCTGCATAGGGTCATTTGTGACATGGCTTCCCCTAGAGCAGATGATCCACAGGAAAGGGAGGGAAAGAGACTGGGTGAGGGAGCCACAGAGGAGACACAGAGGGAGGGAGAGATGGAGGTAGAGAGGCCACACTTACCCGCCGTCCCCCACCTGATACCAGCAGTGACACCTCATCCCTTCTGCCACCCCCATATGCAAAATGCATGTCAGAGTCTGTGGACATGTCCTTCAAACCGTCATTGTGTCACTGTTCATTTTGTTGCTCAAAATGCCCCAGATTTGCCAGCGGGAGGCCCTCGGCACTGGCTCCCGTGCCGTTTTGCACGTCCCTGTCACTGAGCACGTCCTCACTGTCAAGCTCATCCTGTCCTTCTCCTGCCCAGCCGTGAGCTGCCGCTTCGTGGAGCCTCACTGCGTTCCTGTCCTGGCTGAGCTCCGCGCGCTCCTTGCTGTGGGTGGTGTCGCTCCCAGGCCCTCCTGGTGAACTCAGTTCACAAGTACACATGTGTCTGTGCATTTACACCACGAAGGTGTCGCGAGTCTGCCTGTGCAGTCTGTCTGTGTTTATTCACGTCTGTTGTGCGCTTCACACCAACAGCTCCAGTTCCCACCCAGCAAAAAGGTTCCTATTGAAAATGTTTGCCTCTCCACACCTGAGGAGCCTGGCATCCACTACTCCTATGTATTTTCTTGTTTGGTCACTTTTGCGGGGTCGCTGGCCTCCAGTGGTGCTGTCACCACCTCCCCTCCCCCACAGCTGTGACTCCCTCTGTGCCTGGCACTGCCCTGAAGCCAGGATGCCCTCCTGCATGGGCACCGCCGCCCTAACTGCAGAGGCCTGGCTGGTCCAGCCTGACCTAGCGCGTTTAGGACTGAGGTGCTCAGGAAGGGAGGGAAGCGCAGGTGGATTTGGAATCTTTGTTCTCCCGTGTTTTCATGTGTTTGTGATCGCTACAACTGCAGCCTGGCAAGAGTGGCCCCTTCCAAAGGGATCTCTTTCATCAGAAGAAAGAAGGTAGTTATTCCACGAATATTCTCTGCGAGCTCATAATGTTTCCTGGAGACCTTGGGGCTCTTTTACAAATGCCCTCAAGGTTCTGCTTGGTAAATCAGTTTTAAAATTTGCCAGGCATCAGTGCGTACCTTACTGGTCCCTAATTACAAAGCGCACATCCTTCCTCCATCCACAACTTGCGTGTGGCCCCGTTCCCCATCTTTGGGCAGCCCCAGACTCAGAGACATTTCAGGAAAATGCTTGCCGCAAAGCTCCTTGTCACCACTTCTGAGCATGGAGACAAGCAGGAGCCCCTTCCCGTCCGCCACCAGCCCCGGGGTGGCTAGGAGCTCAGGGAGCCCTGGGGTCCGGTTGAGGGGCTGCTCTGCTTCGCTTTTGGTGCGGACTCTGCGGGAGGCAAGTCAGGCCTGCGTGGTGGTGGTCTTTGCCTTGCCTGGCAAACCCCTGCCGTGCCATCTCTGAGCTGGCCCCGCGGATTTTACACTCAGTGGCAGTGGGGTGGCGAGCGTGTCCTGTGTGGATGAGCCAGTGATGGGAAAGCACTTTGGGTAAGGGGTATGGGCCGGCGTGGGCTGATCCCCTGCGATGCTGACAACATGACTGCCTTTACAGATTGAGTCTGGATTCTTCCACGAGAGTGACGTCAAGATCGTGGCCAAGTCCATCCGTGACCGTGTGGCGTTGATCCAGTGGCGGCGGGAGAGGATCTGGCCCGCGCTGCAGCCCAAGGAGCAGCAGGATGTGGGCAGCCCGGACAAGAGCAGGGGTCCGCCGGTGCCCCTGCAGGTCCAGGTGACCTACCATGCACAGACTGGACAGCCCGGGCCACCAGAGCCCGAGGAGCCGGAGGCCGACCAGCACCTCCTGCCGCCTACGTTGCCGACCAGCGCCACCTCCCTGGCCTGTGAGTGCTTACGGGTGGGGTGGCCATGGGTACCCCTCCCACCTAGCCTGCAAAAACCAGCTATTGGGCAAAGAAAAATGAAGTCCTCTCCCTTTATTGGAATGCTTTGTGAGGAAGGGGGTCAGCATAGCGTCCCCTCGGAGGAGACATGGTGCAGCTCTGAGCTGTCCTCACATAGCGTGGGTGATTGCTTTAGCTGTAGGTGGTTCCCGGGAGTCCTGGCTGGGTGCCTGTGCCCCATGACAGGCTTGCCTTCTGCCAGCACCCTTGGTGCCAGGGCATGTCGTGAACTTCATAAGAGAGCAACTTTCAGGGTGGTGGGGCCAGCAGACCCAAGCACTGGGATGTCCAGGGCCTGATTCTGTGACCAGCCTGGGGCCTGTCCCCCCAGCCTACCATGCAGGGTGTGGATTCTAGGTATGGGTAAGCCTCGTTTCAGGGAAGGGACTGGGGCTTTCTCAACATTTCCCAGTGATCTGTAACCAGAAGGAGATTAAGGCTCACTGAAGTCCATGTTCTCAGGACAGATGGGGACAAGTGGGCCCTGAGCCAGCGGGGTCTGGTACAGCCAGTTCAGTCCCACTCTCTGCTATGGATCTGTGGACTGGGGGCAGGTTCCTTAACCCATCTGAGAATGACAGTTCTGGCCCCTTGGGGGGAATGTGAAGGCCAGGTGAGGTGGTGGCTGCGGCTGCTTGGTGGGACATCTGTCCTGGGAACAGAGTGCGCTGCTTGCTGGCTTGGCTTGTGGTTGCCGTGGGGATCTGCCATCCCCAGTGGTATCTCCCTTCTAAGGCAAAACCTTTAGGACCTTTTGTATATTTTCAGCAGGGTGTTACTGATGAATTGGCAGGAATCACTTTGGATCAGCCTTCATCTAAGACCATTTAGGGAGAACCTAGCATCTTCTGCACATACAGGCAGGAAAGGTCCTGCCTGTGCCCTCCACATCCCAAGAATTCAGCAGTGAGCTGAGGACCGAGGAACATGGCTTTGTTCATTCTGTGGATACACGTGAGATAGAATGACAGAGCCAAGGGACCTGCCCGGGCCAGTATTTCAGATCATTCATGTGCAAAGACTGAAATAGTCTGTTTAATTTATTTAATATGCACGTCCTTCATTTATCATTGAAATGGCTAGTTCTTGAAAGTAGGCTATTTAAACTCAAACAAGCAGTCATCATGTCGAGACCGTTTGCCTACTATTTATGTCACTCAAACCCGTGCAGATTTGCTTTGGAGAATAAAATTGGTACATTATTGCTCCATTTTCTGATATATCTAAAAAATTAAAGAGCACAGACTTTTTGTAAGAAAAAATTCTTCATGTCCGACACAGCACGACACACTTTTAAATCATAATTGTGGGTTAAACAATTTCTAGGATGGGAGTTTAAAAATCTCCTTTTTTCAAACTTTGAAGAGACATAGTTTGAGGATATTTCTGTATGTTTAGCTTGTGGTCAGAGAGTCTAATTCAGGTTTGATCCACTGTGGGAAAATCGGATGGAGACATTGACCGTCTGATGATTGCAGTTCAGGTGTGGGTGTTCTCTCTGCAGACAGGCCCACTTCCAGACTGAGAAGGATTCTGTGTGTTTTGTGCAGAGGCCATGGCCATGCTTCTCAAAAACACTTTTTTTTTTTTTTTTTTTGAGACGGAGTCTTGCTCTCTTGCCCAGGCTGGAGTGCAGTGGCACGATCTCAGCTCACTGCAAGCTTTGCCTCCTGGGTTCACACCATTCTCCTGCCTCAGCCTTCCAAGTAGCTGGGACTACAGGCACCCGCCACTATGCCCAGCTAATTTTTTTGTATTTTTAGTAGAGACGGGGTTTCACTGTGTTAGCCAGGATGGTCTCGATCTCCTGACCTTGTGATCCGCCCGCCTCAGCCTCCCAAAGTGTTGGGATTACAGGTGTGAGCCACCATGCCCAGCTAATTTTGTATTTTTAATACAAAAATAATAATACAAAACAATAAAAAAAAATAGCCTACCACACACATAGAACACACACAGGCACACATAGAACACACACAAATACATAGGCATACCTACACATGCACATACATGTGGACACTTACACATGAACACCTGCACACAGACATGCGTGCCCCACGTGTGTGTACACATGCACACCCACCCTACATGTGCATGGACACATGTATGTATAGATGTGAATACCCCCCACAAATGTGAACACATTCACATGCACACATACATGCACACATGTCTGCGCTCATACGTGAATATGCACTTGCACACTCACATCCACATGTGTGCACACATGTACACCTTATCCCCTTCTGTTTCATAATGGATAGCACCCCACATAGCCTTCTGCACCTTGCTCTCAGATGTGCCAGGTAAGAGCAGGAACCCCATAATCCAAGAAGGACCTGGTCTGTGTAACAAGATTGGCACATAGGCACACATTAGTGCATTGGAAGATGCAACAGTATGTCCGTTTTTACAGTTTTCCCTTGTGTTTTCTTAAACTGCCCATCAAGTGTCCTAACCAAGCGGGGGCTTCCTTGGTGATTCCATTTAAGCAGCTGATGACTCTAGTAGCACATTTGCCAATAGTTTCAAAAATGTCTTCTAAAATGTTTAATTGTGTAAGTAACCTGGAGTGCAGTGGCGTAATCTCAGCTCACTGCAACCTCTGCCTCCCAGGTTCAAGTGATTCTCCTGCATCAGCCTCCCTAGTAGCTGGGATTACAGGCATGTGCCACCATGCCCGGCTAATTTTTATATTTTTAGTAGAGACAGGGTTTTGCCCTGTTGGCCAGGTTGGTCTTGAACTCCTGACCTCAAGTGATCTGGCCGCCTCAGCCTCCCAAAGTGCTGGGATTACAGGCATGAGCCACCGTGCCTGACCCATATTCACTTTATTTTTAATTTTTTTAATTTTTAAATTTTTTTTTGAGACAGAGTCTCGCTCTGTCGCCCAGGCTGGAGTGCAGTGGTGGGATCTTGGCTCACTGCAACTGCCATCTCCTGGGTTCAAGCGATTCTCCTGCCTCAGCCTCCTGAGTAGCTGGGACTACAGGTACGTGCCACCATGCCCAGCTAATTTTTTTTGTAGA
>NW_012120932.1:2151118-2154133 GCF_000951035.1 Colobus angolensis palliatus
ATCTCCTGGGTTCAAGCGATTCTCCTGCCTCAGCCTCCTGAGTAGCTGGGACTACAGGTACGTGCCACCATGCCCAGCTAATTTTTTTTGTAGTTTTAGTAGAGGCAGGGTTTCACTATGTTAGCCAGGCTGGTCTCAAACCCCTGACCTCGTGATCCTCCTGCCTCAGCCTCCCAAAGTGCTGGGATTACAGGCGTGAGCCACTGTGCTCAGCACGTATTCACTTTAAATATGTAAAATGTGGGCTGGGCATGGTGGCTCCTTTTGGGAGTCAGAGTTGGGTGGGTCACTTGATTCCAGGGGTTTGAGACCAGTCTGGCCTACATGGTGAAACCCCATCTCTACAAAAGATAGAAAAATTAGCCAGGTGTGGTGGTGTATGCCTGTAGTTCTAACTACTTGGGAGGCTGAAGCAGGAGAATTGCTTGAGCCTGGGAGGTCAAGGCTGTAGTGAGCCGTGACCACACCACTGCACTCCAGTCCAGATGACAGTGAGACCTTGTCTCAATAAATAAATAAATAAATAGATAAAATGCTGCACAAATGGTTAGAATCGCTCTACTTGAAACTCACTGGGTCCATACATGTTCTCCCCTTCCTCCCCATCCTCCTTTCCCCTCCCCTCTCTAAGTGGAAATGACCACTTTAGTGACCACTCAGCTCATTAAAAATCAGAGCTGCCTGTCTGGTTGGTTTTGCACAATTAAACCTCAGCATTTCTTATGTCTTCCTAGGTTACAATAGGTTGTATCCATTCCTGGGAAAAGTTATTTTAACGCCAAGCCAACGGGATTTCCCCTTTGTTTAAATTATAAATGGACACAATAGTCTGAAATGCAGCTCCTCGCGAAAATAGCATGGCGTTTGTAAGTGGTAAATTCTCAAGTTTCTGTAGCTTTTGGCTTCTGGAAGCAGTAAACCCAAAGTACCGTTTCAGACGGGTTTTCGTTTTCCCCTCCGCTGGCATGACCCCACAGGTGAAGATGTTTCCAGGCACACCGGGGTCCTGTCTGCGCCGCTGCTAGCGGGCGGGTCTGTTTGGGTTTGATGGGGGCCAGGCCAGCCTGAGCCATGTGAGGCCTCTGGGGGAGCTCAGGCCGTGGGCGCTTGGTGCCACCCCTGCCACTGCATCCATTGCACCAGGGAATGGTGGGTGCATTTCCCTCTCAAGGCCTCTCTGTGGGTGTTCGGACACCTTGGCCCCATTTTCCAGCCAAGTTAGTTCTGGTCCTGTGACCTCAATCCCACACAGTGAAGACATCAGCTTTTTCTTACCTCGGACATTCCTTTGGCCTCCCAAGTCCCTTGTTCCCCTAAGAGCTGGAATGTGTGCTTGCTGCCCAGGCCATGGCGGGCTGGTTGTGGGTACCTGCCTTGTGGGAGGGTTGGCACGATGTACCTGCCCTGACATCATGCTGGCCAGACATGGGCAGTGTTGGAGTGAGGCACAGTGGCAGCGTCCCAAGTATAGTTATGTAGCAGCCAACTGTATAAACAGTATGCACGGGTTATTTATGTGATCTGGAGAAACAATCAAACCTTTATTTTGCAGAAGAAACTATGCAGATGAGCCAATGTTTATTCATGTGATATTTGGAGATGTCCACTCTAAGTCCTGCTTTTGTCCTCCCCAGCGGACAGCACCTTCGACAGCGGCCAGGGCTCTACCGTGTACTCAGACTCGCAGAGCAGCCAGCAGAGCGTGGTGCTTGGCTCCCTTGCCGACGCAGCGCCGCCCCCGGCCCAGTGTGTGTGCAGCCCCCCTGTGAGTGAGGGGCCCGTCCTGCCGCAGAGCCTGCCCTCGCTGGGGGCCTACCAGCAGCCCACAGCTGCGGTGAGTCAGAGCGCCACTCCTACCCTCTTCCCCATCCCCACTATCTGTTCTGAGGGCCCTGAGGGCTCTAAATTCTATGATGGGCTGTCCAGGCTGCACTGCACTGTGGTCAGCGTTAAAAGTGGCCTGTGGTCAGTGTCCAGTCACACTTCCCCTGGGGAGACATTCAAAAGCCAGGCCCAAAGGAAAGCCCTGTCCTTGCTGCCACCTGCGGAAGTGCTGGCCGATAGCCCTGATGTTCCTGTGAAGACCTACTAGATAGGAAAGACACCCTATTGGAAAACAGACCCCAGGACACCCAGAGTTTGGGAGGCTGTGATAGAGCTGAGTGGTTCCCCCTGGGGGGCGGGCACAGTGATAATGGTGACACCCCACAGCCACAGTCACGATACCCATTGACTTTGCCCTGGGTCTGCGACATTATCCCAGACTGTTCCACAGATCACGGAAAAGCATCATTCGTAAGAAGGAAACCTGAGATTCGATCTCACTGCCCAGCCTCCTGAGGGGCTCCTGGCACTTCTCTCCCACATACTGTGTAGCGGTTAAAGTCAGAGCCATGAAAATAGGGTGGGGCTGAGGGGAGCACCTTCAGGGAGCACATATGGCGAAGGAGTGATGGAGCCTCGGGCTGTGATGACGCGTGTGGGATGATTCCCACGGGAAAAACTAAGATGAGTGGGGTCACATTCGGCATGTTTTTTATTTTGATTTTTTCAAAACACTTTAGAAAGCAAAACACGGTGAAACCCTGTCTCAACTAAAAAAAAAAAAAAAAAAAAAAAAAAAAAAAGCAAAACAGTTGCTCTTTGCAGTCCCAAGTGCCCAGCCACGGAGGGGTTGCCCATGAGCCCCAGGCAGTAGATTGGTACCCTCAGAGGGTAGTTTGTTTGTTTATTTATCTGAGACGGAGTCTTGCTTTGTTGCCCAGGCTGGAGTGAAGTGGCGCAATCTCTGCTCAGTGTAACCTCTGCCTCCCGGGTTCAAGCAATTCCTCTGCCTCAACCTCCCGAGTAGGTGGGATTACAGGCACATGCCACCACGCGCAGCTAATATTTGTATTTTTAGTAAAGACGAGGTTTCACCATGTTGGCCAGGCTGGTCTTGAACTGCTGACCTCAGGTGATCCTCCCTCGTCAGCCTCCCAAAGTGCTGGGATTATGGGTGTGAGCCACTGTGTC